>NC_135533.1:185429166-185786666 GCF_045843805.1 Urocitellus parryii | reverse complement strand
ATATATCTTACAATGTATGATCCAGTGATTCTTAGTATGATCATTGAGTTGTGAAATAGTCACAAAATCTATTTTAAAAACTTTTCACACACATAAGAAAAACTCCATTACCCTTAGTAGTCATCCCTCATTCTTCTTCCCCCTTTCACCCAGGGAATCACTTATCTGTTTTCTGTCTCTATATATTTACCTAATCTGGACACATTATTTTTTAAATTATCCTACCTAATTATAAGTATATACTCATTTTTTTTTTAGTCAACATCTCTCTATCTCCCTTCTCCCCTAACAACCAAGACTCTGGTAAACACCGTTGTACCTTCTACTTCTATCAGATTTTTTTTTTGATTCCACATATGAGTGAGATCATGCGATAAATGTCTTTCAGTGCCTGACTTCTTTCATTTAACATAATGATCTCCAAGTTCATCCATGTTGTTGCAAATAACAGAATTTCATTTATTCTGTGGCAAAATAGTATTTCATTTTGTATATGGACCACATTTTCTGTATTCATCCATCAGCTGACGGACACTTAGATTGATCTTATATCTTAGCTATTGTGAATAATATGACAGTGAACACGTGAGTGCAGATGTCTCTTTGACATATTGATTTTCATTCCTCTGAATATATATCCAGTGGGATTTCTGGGTCAAATGGTAGTTTTAACATTTTGAGGAAATTCCATAGTGTTTTCTGCAATGGCTATATTAATTTACAGTTCTATCAACGGTGTGTCAGGGTTTCTTTTTCTTCACATCCTCACCAGCACTTGTTATCTTTGTCTTTGGATCTTTGAAAGCTCGAACAAATGATCTCTTTTCTAGTAGTACAGCCCGTGAGCTGAGCTTCTTAACTTTTAATGTGCACATGATTCTCCTGTTAAAATGCAGATTCTGACCCAGTAGGTCTAGAGTGGGGCCTCAGATTCTGCATTATCAATAAACTCCCCAGTGATCCTGATGCTTCTGGTCCATGAGCCACACTTGATCATGATTACAAAAACCTAACCCTTCTAGCCTTAGTTCTGTCAGTAACCAACTGTGTGACCTTCAGTATTTGCTAACCACATTGAGACCCTATGTTATGGTTTAGATCTGAGATGTCCCCCAAAAGCTCATGTGTGAGACAATGCTAGAACAGTCACAGGAGAAACAATTAGGTTTTGAAAGGTGCAAACTCATCAATGGCTTAATCCACTAATACGGATTAATGTGGTGGTACCTGGAGGTAGGTTACTGGAGACGTGCCTTTGAGGTATATATATTTTGTCTTTGGTGAGGGAAGCTCTCTCTTTCTGCTTCCTGGTAGCATGTTCTGAACTTCTTTTCTTCCCTACACCCTCTATCATGATGTTCTGCCTCATCTTGGGCCCATTAGCAATGGAGTTGGTTATCTATGAACTGAGACCTCTGAATCCATGAACTCCCAATATACTTTTCTTCCTCTACATTGTTCCTGTTGGGTTCTTTGGTCCCAATAATAACAATAACAACAACATCAACAACAAAGCTTACTAAAGCACCCTATATCTTCTCTTTTACATGGGTATATACTTCCATAGAGAAAAATCTAACATGGGAAATACAAGGTACCAAAGAATAAACCACAAGTAGTTATCCTCATTTAAAAAGAATTTCTTTAAAGAACAGTTTGAACTCACAAGAGGACTTTAAAGGTTTTTTTTTTTTCTTTTGGGGTGAGGCAGATGGTTCCATATAATTCAACAAATCTTTATAGATCCCCTTTTAGAAGAAGGCTTTTTGCAAGGTACATTCAGGCAACCTCAAAATAATGACACCATCATTATTCACTGCCCTGCTGAAGTTTGTAAACTGTAAGGTTATGAGGAGAACTCAATGAAATTTACTGTCTAATATTTCAGGAAAGCTTTAATATGAGGAAGAAACATGAGATTGAAGAATGTGATAGTCTAGTGATTTTTATAGCAAATATAGAAGCTGCTTGTTTTGTCTCCAGCTCATAGACTAAAGAGAAGTCAAAGTTTTGAGTGAACTGTGCTAGGGACTTTGGCAGTGGGATGATAGAGACCAGTAATGGGGAGGCAAAGGCAAGTTGGGCAAACCTCCCCTGGTTTGGTCAACATAGAACACCTTTTAGAGTTTATAAAGGAGAACAAACCTAAAACCGTGAGAGTCTGATTATGAAACATCAGATGGTTGGTGTAGAATTTGTTATTATTCTACCCAATGCCAGCAATTTATTAAAGGTTGCAAACTGGTAAATAATATGTTTGAATGTGAGCATTAGGAAAACTAGCCTGTCTGTTTTGCAGAAGATATGTTGGGAAGGAGATCAGTAGGAAGAGCACGAAGGGGAGTGGTAGTGGGCAAAGAAGCAAGAGCTTCTTTGAGATTCCTTTAGATACAGATTGAAAAGATTTGACAACAGATTTCATATTGAAAGTGAGAGGATCGTAAATCAATCTGGAGATGGGAGAGGTTCAACATGTCTGTTTTAAATTCAGGAAGTCATTAGAATTGGTGTTTGAAATAATAGTAAACTTGTAAAGCCCAATTTGTGTGATGCTTTGTAAGGGTTTTTAGAAGCATGGAAAGCCCAGTACATTTCTCTGGGAACTAATAACTGAATCTGTCAAATATAAGTCAATTACCAAAGACCATTTACTTTCCACTTTCCAACCATTACCACAGATCAATGATGCTGGCCCTTGGTTTTTTAGAATAAAATCTTCCAATTTTTTTTTCTTTTCAGTTGTCCTATTATTTTATTCATAGGATTTGGGAGCTAGGAAAGATTTTAGACTTCCCCTAATGGAATTCATGCATATTACACACAACGATTTTTAGGTCCTGCCAAGTAAATGATCTGCTTAGGATCACATAGTTAGTTAGCCACAGAATAATTGCTGATCTAATTGAGAATTATCCAGCATACCACTTTAAACATGGCTCATTTTTAGCAGAATTTTGGTAGTTAGATCAAGTCACAATGTTTAGGAAAAAAAAAGACTTGCATACTTCCAAAAAGTTAAAATAAAGTTAAAAACGTTGCATAATTCCTTAAGATTAGTAACTCTCAGACCAGTGACGTTTGATTTACTTGGAAACCAGGAACTTTTTCTTTCCACACAAATGGGTGATGGGCATGGGGCAGGGGAGACTAAATAGTCTTGCTATTCAGCAATGTCACTAATCACTATCTATCATCTGCTATTAATTGTTTTTTTGAACTTCATTGCAGGATGTGACCTCTTGCCAGTCGACACGAGGAAAGTTTTTTCCTAAAATGTAGATTCCCTTTTACCCTAAATACCCAGAATTCATCTAGACCTAAGAGCTCCATGTTGCTATTTGACATTATAGAGCATTTCTTTGTCTTTTCACTGAGCACAAAGGGCCACTAATGGATCAGAGCAGGTGACATTGAGTCTTGTCTTTGGGCCGCAATTTTTCATCCTTTTTGACTCTTTCTCCATTTACTGATTCTCTCTTCCACAAATCCCCTTTCCATTTTCTTGTGTGACATACAAATTGAGGATGGAGAGTCCTCAGCTGAATACACTTGAAACCCTCCTCCTTTTCACAGGTCCCTCTACCCCTACATCCCCTGCTTGCGTGGAGCAGTCTCTTGCTTCAGGAGGTGGCTTCAGAGGCCACTTACTTTCCGAAATGGTTCTCTCAGGACTGTTTTCCTAGGAAAACTGGCAACCTGCACATCTCCATCTTAACTATTCCAGCCACGGACAGCAATTCATATCTTATTTTCTCCCTTATTAAAACAACAACAAAAAAAATAAAATAAAATAAAAACCAGCATACGCTGCCATCTTGAGTACTTCCAAACGTGGGTCTAGTCTCTATGGCTCATTAGCGCCATTTCTCAGTTCAAGTTCACCCACTAGTCTTTGCAGTGGGTTGACATCAGTCTCGTTTCTGTCTTAAGTCTGACTCAACAAAAGGCATCTCTTCCCAGCTTATCTTTTTTCTTCTCCCAAGTGTGAATATAAGATTTATCAGTTATTAAGCTGTTTATTTTTTTAAAGGTATCTAGCGTTGTGTCACTGTTGATTTCACTATTTGCAAACTGGCTTTGTCATTTTATTGATAGCACTTGAGCGAAGAGCTCCCTGTTAATATATGCAAACTCACAGCTCCCAACCAGCTTTCCAGCCCTGTTAATGAGAGGATTAGCAAGAGCACTGCAATGTATTTAACCTGCGGCACTAGCTCTGTTTCAATAAGACTTCAACAGCCTATTAAATGGAGTGGGGGCTCAATTAACCCACACAAAGGCCACTCTACCCAACGTGGCAGGGAGGACCACATTTAGCATCTGCCTAAGCAGCTTGTTGGAAGCTGAAAATAAAGAGGGTGACATGTTCTTGCCTGGAGCTATGATAAAACTGAAATGGTGATTCTAGTTCATCTGGGCTGACTGAATAGGTGACAGCATTGAAACCCACTACTATCTCGCCATATGACAGTTTAAAAAAAAAAAATCAGAGTGTACTCAACGGTCACTCCACCCTCTCTCCGCCTTCTTCCAAGGGAGTACCCCCATTGTTCCTGGGTCAGCTTGGAGGAGTCATGGATTATGGACTTGAGGATGGAGGGTGTCAGGGTGTGACAGTTTGTGGTAGGGGAGGAGGGAGCATGGTGTACACAGTGATATCCCAGGAAATGTATTATGTTCAAACAGCATTTCCTCCAATAATTAGAAGCTAGAATTGAGTCCTCATCTTTCATACACATGTTTTACCAAAACGTGGCTCTAGGCCAGCCACTTCCTTCTAGAAATGAATGTGCAAGAAAGGGCAACTCCTTGAGCTAGATGGTCTTAACCTTGTACTTGAGTCTGGTTAGAACTGTTGGTTTATGTGGCTTGTACAGTCAATTGCCTGTCAGCAAATGCAGCGTATCTGCATTTGTACATTCAAGTTAGAAATAAAAATGACTAATCAAGTAAATTGTTATTTGTTTGCTGAGGATAACATGAATCTATTGTAGTGATACACCTAAATCTCCTCCTAATTTTTCACCTGTGAATTCCTCATGCAGTAGAGTCACAGACTTATTTAGGGGGAAAAAAAAAAAGATATTTTGGTTGATGTTTTCTTTTCAATTTCCCAAGGGAAACTTTTCTTTTAAATGACTGTCTACTAAAATCAAGCCATACCCAAATATTATTATTGATTGACAATATGGCTGTGTTTATATGTTTTTATTTTTCCTATTGTATACCACATCTGAATATTAGTAAACACCCTTATTCTCCTTTACATTTCCCCCCATTGCTTTCCCACCTTCTAACATATATATGATAGACTTATTTATAATGTTCATTGGTTATTATCTTTATATCCATCCTAGGATATGTTTCACATAGGCCAGAATTTGGTTTTATTTATAGATGTAAGTCAAGTATCTAGAATAATGTCTAGCATTTTTATGTTTTCAGCAAATATTTGTAGACTAAATGAATACAGAGAAGAAGAATAGTTTATGTACTGGTTATGGAACCATACATAACCAAATGCTTCATTACACAAGATTCTTACAAAAGAATAGTTAACTTTCACTCTCACAAAAGAAAGAAAAACCTCTACTTCTGTTTGATGGGCTGCATGAAGTTACCAGAGTGGTCCCAAGAAGATGGGGCACCATCTCCTTGCACCATCATTGGCGAGGGACTTGGGGGGAATGTAATTTCTAAAATGGATTAGATCACATGATCCTGTGAAATGGGCTACATGCTTAATAGATCTGAAACCTTTGGCTTACTCTGAAGCATGCTAAAAGTTTACTTCTTTTAAATATTGTTTTTAGTTGTAGATAGACTCAATACCTTTATTTATTTTTATGTGGTAATGAGGATTGAACCCAGTGCCCAACATGTACTACGCAAACGCTGTACCATTGAGCCATAACCCCAGCCTTAAAAGTATACTTTTGCTTAGCAAAATTAAAAGCACAAATTACTAAAGCACTGAATCCCAGATGTAGACATTGGTCTGATGGAAAATCTATGTTATTGTAATTTTGCTTAGAGCATTGTGCTATGGATTGCTAAAGAGGGAGAGCATATTGAAGACATTATGTAATGCTATTGGTTATATAATTTGCTGTAATGTAATATTAATTAAAATCTTATTGTGTATATTCATTTGCATTTAATTTCAAAGTTAAGGCTACCATAAAACTAGGGAGTATTTTACAATCTCAATCATGAACTCTTTGTATTCATAGCACTGACAGCTCTATTTCTCATTTGTGTATCTGAATAGTCTCAGAACTAGAATTAATTCTAAAAATCTTTTCCCTCTGGATTTTTCTCTTTCCCTCCCTCCCTCCCTCCATCCCTCTCTTTCTTTCTACTGCTGACCTATGTTCCCAGCCCTTTTTATTTTTTTGAGACAGAGTCTCGCTAAGCTGCTTAGTGCCTCACTTAATTGCTAAGGCTGACCTTGAATCTGGGATCCTCCTGCCTCAGCATCCTGAGACTCTGGGATTATAGGCAAGCATCTCTGCATGTGTATCCCCCAGGATTTCTTTGTAAGCAAGTTGGTACCTCTAGTTATTCCCCATCTTGGATAAACTTTGGGAGTCAATGTATGCAAAAAAAAAAAAAAAAAGCATTTTTGTGGATGTGTATACAGTCAAGAGCCATCTTGTATTTGCCAACAAAAAAGCCTTGTTCAATGTAGAGCCCAGAGATTCTGTTGCCCCTGAACCACGTGAATTTGGAAAAGAACACATTCTCAGGTAATATCAATGTACTCAGGGGTCATAACCCTGTTCCAGTTCATTCTTCCTCTGGTTGACAAGGGAAGACCAGAATGAACCATGGGAAGAATTGTGTTCGTTCTTCCATATTCCTGCATTCCTGCTCCACCACTGCCTGGGCACAATGCAGCCATATCAAAGAAGTTTCCCTGTATCTGGTTCCATAAAGAGGTGTTTTTTTGTTTGTTTGTTTGTTTGTTTGCTGTTTTATGTTTCAGATTTTTGGTTGTGTAAAGAGAGGTCAAGCCTGGATTTAAGATTTTCAGAGCTAAGATTTCCCTAGTTAGTATTATGTGTGATTGAAAAGATAGCTTTCCATTGATGTTTATTTACACTAAATCTGCCATACAATAAGTTCTTATAGAACTTGTCTTTTAAATGGAATCTTCCAAGGATGTCTGGAGGAGCTATCTTAGCCAGTCCCTTGTTGAGTCTCCAGGAGATAAGATAGCTCTTATCAGCAGGGGTACTAGTCATGTCTTTCTGTCAATCAGAGTTTTTCTTGCTTATAAACACAACCTCCCATTCTGTAGTAAAAATCTACTGCTTCTAGTGTATTTTGTGTAAATGGACCCATAAAAGGCTGCTCATCTCTTATTTTAAAAACAAAAACAGAAAACAAATGAAAAACTCTACAATGGGTGTAAGTATTTTTCCTCTTTTATCTAAATTGCAAGATTTTTATAAGATTTCATAGTGGTAGAAAACTACTTAGAAAAAAAGAAAAGAAAAGAAAAGAAAGCAATTTAAAGTCTAGATAGTAAAAGAGTGTTTGAATAAATTAAATCTGTCCCCCAGAAACAACACAAAACAAAAATGCATTCCCTACCAAAAACCACATGGATGTTTGGCAAAGGGTTGGAAAACCATTGTTGCTGATTTGGGTGTTGGTTTTGCAGGTCCTAACTTCAAGCTGATAGGATGATATAAGAATGTGGAGATTTGCTGCTTCATAGGGAATGACCAAAATGCAGGGAGTGATCTTCTGCTTGATTTTGTTAAACCAAGAGATTAAAAACCTTGAGAATTATTTCTGTAATGATCTCCATTGTTATTAATGTGCTAGGCACTGTGCAAAATTCTGCAGATATGAAGATAAATAAAGTCCAATAACTAACATCTCAAAAGTTTCTAGGTGTCGATGAGAAGTGCCCACACAATTTCAATGAAATACAGCAAATACAAAGAGAAACAGGATCAACTACCGCCTCTGTTACGTGAACATGGACTACTCATGATTGAAACTGACATTCCTCAAATGGATTCTGGAATTTGAATTCACTCTTTGTTAGAGCCGTGTTTCAATCTCTGTGTTACACTTGCCATATGGGTGGTGATAAGGATTTTCAGATGAAAACTAGATTCAAAGCTGGTAAAGTCTCAGTGATTTGTTCTGTAGCATGGAGATGAAAATACCTACATCATTGGCTTATCATGAGAACCAACCAAGAGTGCTGAGCCCAGTGTCTGTCATGTAATAGAACCTCAAGAAGTAGTAGCTAGCCAGGCACATGCCTGTAATCACAGCAGCTTGGGAGGCTGAGGCAGGAATATTGTGAGTTCAAAGCCAGCTTCAGCAACTTAGTGAGGGCCTAAGCAACTTAGTGAAATGCTGTCTCAAAATGAAAAATGAAAAGGGCTAGGGGTGTGGCTCAGTGGTTAAGTACCTCTAGATTTAATCCCTGGTACCAAAAAGGAGAAGGAGAAGAAAGAGAAGAAGGAGGGGGTGGGGAGGAGGGAAAGGAGGAGGAAGAGAAGAAGAAGCAGCTATTGTTATACTGCCCTTGTTGTTGTTGTTGTCAGTAAATTCTGAGAAACTCTAGTAAATAATGTTTTTCTGTTACTATTGTGTTAAATCGTGGCACACTTGTGACTCATTGCGGTTCCCCTACTTGATGCTACCTGTACTCATTTCCTCTTCTTCCCTCCTCCTCTGGATCAGGGATATTTCCCCCTATAGCCTGTCTTCCCTTGCACATCCTCCTCCTTTCAGGATAGAGCATGATTCACGGGAAATCCTGGAGTTTGGGAGTCTTCAGAGGAAGTAGAAGAGGGCCATCCGTTGATTCAGGCCCCCAGGACATTGCTGATAAACTTGAGGGGAGTCTAGAACCAACATGCAATCAGCTGACTTGGTTTGAAGACAAGCCGAGATAATTTTCCTGTATATATCGGGATTCTAGGACGAGAAAATCTTGATATCAATATTCAGGAAGCAGAAAACCTCATGTAAAGAGAAAAATGAAGGGGACTGGGGTTGTGGTTCAGTGGTAGAGCACTTGCCCAACAGTGTGAGGTGCTGGGTTAGATTCTCAGCACCATATAAAAATTAAAAAAATTAAATAAATAAAAATAAAGGTTCATCCAAAACTAAAAAAAAAAAAAAAAAAAAACATGTAAAAATGAGGAGTACCACAAGAGCAGGAGAATGAAGCACGAAAAGAGTGGTGAAAGTTCTGACTGCAAGAGACTGTCCAGTTTGTGGGTGTAAAAAAGATATGCCCAGCAGCTCAGGAGGCTGAGGCAGGTGAATTACAAGTTGAAGGCCAGCCTCAGCAATTTAGCAAGCCCCAAGTAACTTAGAGAGACCCTGTCTCAATATAAAAACGGGCTGGGGATGTGGCTCAGAGGTTAAGTGCCCCTGGATTCAACCCCCAGTACAAAAAAAAAAAAAAGAAGAAGAAAAAAAGATGTATTTGGAGCCGAAACTGTCATTGAGCATATTTTACATTTTAAAAACTAGTTTTAGTTCTCCAGATAGTGACAACCAGTCTAAATAAACTGGTAAAACATTGTGTGTGGCTTTAGAGGATTGTGGGAGGTCAGAAAAATTAGATAAATATCTGCCTGCCTCTATCGAAGGCTTTGATCGTGTATTTCCTATATGTGGGCAAGACATATCTTTCCTCTTTCATACACAATGCATTTTTTCTAACATTTAAGAAAAATGTTTTTTACTGACTATAACATATTTACTGAAAAGCATACATCTCACAAATACTCAACTCTGGGAATTTTCACATAATGAACACTCCCAGACAAACAGCAAACAGATCAAGAAGCAACATTGTTGCAACCTCCCAAACACCCCTTGGATGCCCCTTTAATCATCAGTGCAGTTTCCCTGCCTTGCCTAGGTTTATGAGTGATGATCCTGTCTCACCTAGCAGCTTAAAATAGCTTTCCTGCTTCCATAGTTTATTTTGATGGAATCATACACTATGGACTCTTTGTTTTCTCAACCTTCTTTGTGAGATTCATTTACCTACAACTTCTAGTACTGAATTTTCATATAACAATATTTAAAGTAAAGGTGCATGGAATCACTATCCAGGATGTGTGTGTACATTTTAGAAAAATTAGCAAATCTTTTATCCATTGGTTTACTCACTTATTGAATTGGCATTTATGCCATGAGAAATATCAAGAAGAGAGAAATATAATCCCTGTTCTCAAAATCTTAGTATGTTTAGCTAAAAATCAAAGCTGTTCTGTGGTTTCATGGGGAGAGAATTTTATAGGCTAGAGGATGGATGAAGTGAGCAGCAATAAAATAGAAGCTGTTTCACTTAACTTTGGCAATGAAAAGAAGCCACTGGATGCTGAATGTGGAGGTGATAGCACATGAGAGAGAATACAAAAAGAAAAATAAAAATGAGGGAAACCTCATGGACCAGAGATGCTTTACTCAGCACCAGAGGGGCACATCTTCTGGGGGTAAAATGGCGGTGGGCCACCTCCAGGCTCTGGCTTTTATATGACCTTAGCAGAGCCAGGTAATGGGAGAAATTTAGTGTGGGGTGAGAGGACAAGTAGGTAACCATATCTTTCAGGAGGTACTGGGGTCGTATTCCCAGATGTAGGCAGGAAAGAAGTGTGTTGTCTGTAGAGAATTTAAAAATCATAAATTGCAACTGAAAAGTTTTTATTCTTTCCATGACCCAAGAAATTTAAACTTATCAGGGATAGACTACCCCTTCACACAAATTTTTTGTCTTAGGCTAGACAATTGCTATATATGCAATATTCAGATTAGCACAATTTTATTGCCCTTTACTAAATAGGTAATCAGCACTGATGTTAATTTGGATACTCTGTGCTTTTCGTTTGATACCTATGGATTCAGCTACCTCTGTCTGTTTAGAAAATGGTCCCCAGTGGTTCTGAGTCACTCTTGTTTACCTCAGGGACAATTTAAGCCTTCAACCCTTAGGAAGAATCCAAAATGAACAATAATAAAAATAAATAATCAGATTATGCAAAACTAAAATGCACTAAAAAGAAGAATTTAAAAAAAATAATCAGAACTTGAGTTATTTCATTTTTGTCTTTCTTCATAATCACTTGGAGTTTCTATTTGTGTTTAAAATTCAAACACTGAACCAGGGTGTGAGCTGCAAAGTGTAATATTTTGCTTGGTAAGTGCAAATTTTAGTTCATTCCTGAAATATCTTAAATAATTTGAAAATCTTTAAAATTGATATTTCTTCCCTTCTTACTGTTTGTTAGTTAGAAAACAAATCCAGAAACCACAACATTAAATCAGTGATATGACTTATGGTTACCTAAATTGGACTTTTTCACTTAATTAAAAAGTATTAATCCATTCTTTTCTCAAGTTCTCAGTGTCAATATTTTATTCTATTCTCCCTTTTCACTAAAATTACTAGGTATACAAAGTTAAATAAAAGAAAAACTCTACTCTTTACTTTTATTTTATGACCATTATTCATTTCATTTTGTGATTATTGCTGAAAATAATTTTGTTGTATAGAGGAGAAGGTGAGACAAATGATCCACTAAAGGGGTCAGATATGGTACAGTACTCAGTGGCTACTGAGAAAAGAAAAGTACAAGATATTTTAAATATTCAAGGTGCAATTGCTTATCGGTTTTAAGACAGTTGTGTGCCTAAATTTTTGTGGGGGCTGGTTCCCATCTTTCTCCAAATGAAAATAAAATGGGGCCTGTCTAATATTGGAAATGCTTAGTGAGCATTAGATTTTGGAATAAAGATGAAAGCAGCACACTAGCCGTGTTTTGATAGGTCCACTGCAGCCTGTTCAGTTTGGGACGGAGCTGACCATCTGCTTAGAGCTTTTTAAATGTGTTTAAGTAGGCTGAGATGTTCTTTGTTGCTTTGGGTCTTTGTGTAGAGGTGTATTATTATTCCAAATTGTTGGAAGCCAGTCTTGCAGGAGGTAAGGTTTTTGAATTCCTGATGGTGTGTGAATTTTTATCCCCAAGGTTTCTCTCTGGATTGAATTGATTTGCTGGCCAGAAATGAGGCTGAATTCCTACATCAGGTTAAAGGCTGCTGACACCAGGCTGTTTGGTTAGCAGCCTGCCCCCAGCACCTCATCTGCATACTGATAAAGCCTTCTTCCCTCCCGGTCCAAGCTTGGCAGTGGCCAGTTGCTAATGCAAGCTGTTTGGGGAACAAAGCAGAAATCAATCTAGCTTTCACCTGAAAGTACGTAGAGCCAAAGGAAAGGTTCCTCATCTTTATTAAGGTCTGCTGTTTTTTTTTTTTTTTTTTTTTTTTTCCCCAGCAGGCAACTGTCTCTAGACACATTTCAGACTTCTACCACTTCAGAGACTTGAAAGAACCTCACTTTTTCTTAATTTTCCCTTTTGCTTCAGGCATCTCTTCTCCAGATTTTCTGTGACATTTCGTTAGTTTGCTATGATTGCTGAAATGAAGTACCACAAACTGGTGGCTTAAACAGTAGGCATTTATTTTCTAATAGTTCTGGAAGCTGAGAAGTCCAAGATTGAGGTATCGTCAGTAGGGTTGGTCTTCTGAGGATATCTTGGCTGGCACATGGCCATCATCTCCCTCTGTCTTTGTATGTGTCTGAGCCCTAGTCTCTTTTTATAAAGACACCAGTCATAGGATTAGGTTCCACTCATTTGACTTCATTTGACCTTTTCTCTTTAAGGCTCCATCACCAAATACATTCACATTTTTGAAGTACCAAAGGTTAGGACTTCAACATAGGAACTGAGGAGAGTGAATGGAACCACATGTTGCCCATAAGAGACAGGATCTTCCAGTTGCTTCTTAAACCTGAAAATAACACTTCTGGTCCCAAATAATATATTAGCAATCATTATCTTGCCTTGGAAAATATTTTGCATCAGGATAAAGGTCACAATTGGGTTGACCTACATATGTCTTGGCAATCAGCTTTCAACAACAGTAGGAATGGGCATTTTTTCCTAATCTTGTATTTGAGCATGAGTCCTTCTATACCGGTCTTGGAAAGATACTCAACTGAATTAAGAAAGGTTCAGACTGGGTAAGACTAATATGGTGGGGAGAGATTCTGGAAGGTATTACTAAGATTATGGTTTTTGTTATTTGAAAATGATGTCCAAGTACTATTAATGGAACAAATGAGTAACATGGGGTAAACATCTGGTAAGCTGGCCAAGAATTTTAGAAGGGTAGGATTTCTCTGACACTCACTGTATAAATGGAACCAGGCATTATTTCAGCCATTTTTTTTTTTTGATGGTAGAAATTATTCAATCTGCAGGCCAGATTCGGGGAAATATACCAATTAGGACTATTTCTTTAGGAATTTTAAAATGTTCTGCTTATAACTGGGAAAATGGGTAATATGGTCCATTTCAGGGCTTGGCATTGCAAGGTGAGAATATCTACCAGTATTTGAACTTAAACTAAAGGGCAATTTTTTTTTTCCAAGAGTATCCTATATAGAAAAAGAGAACAAAATTCTACATCTCTTTGGAAAAAATATCTAATATAATCTGGGAAAGTAGTAAGAAATAACTTAATTTTCAAACATAGCAGAACTACTGTTACTATGTGGCCCAGGAGAGAGATGACCAGAGCGACACAGAGGCTTATTCTGATTTTGTTTAAATACAGTAGGCTTTAATCTATTTTTTTTTGCTCCTATCACTTTTACTTTTTTCTTTGGATATGATTTATCCTCAAGGCTAAAGTGTAGCGTTATAATGATTGAGGAAGTATAGTCTAATATGTAACAAGGTAGATTGACATAACTGCAGTGATCAGACTTAATGTGTATCAATCCATCTACTCATCAAAAGTTGCAGGCACTGTCCCATGTTGTAAGGTTATTGCAACCTTTGGATATGATTTATCCTCAAGGCTAAAGTGTAGCGTTATAATGATTGAGGAAGTATAGTCTAATATGTAACAAGGTAGATTGACATAACTGCAGTGATCAGACTTAATGTGTATCAATCCATCTACTCATCAAAAGTTGCAGGCACTTGTCCCATGTTGTAAGGTTATTGTGTTATAAGGTTATAACACAGCCAGAAAGTCCTTGTCTTCAAGAAGCTGGAATTCACATGCATGGGTCACACTGGTATGAACAGGAAAATCACTAAGAGAAATGATTTCTCCAAAACCAAAGTTTAAGGACAGTTTATATAAACTGAGAATATTAATTAAAACATAACTGTAGAGCCATCATACCCAAAACCCTGGGTTCAATCCCCAGTTCTGCAGAACAACAACAGAAACCCTCAGCTCACCCTTAGACTTTAAAGGCAGCGGCTCAGGAGGATGAGGCAGGAGGATCATGAGTTCAAAGCCAGCCTTAGCAATAGTGAGGCACTGAGCAACTTAGTGAGACCCTGTCTCTGAATAAAATACCAAATAGGGCTGGGGATGTGGCTCAAAGTTCAATCCCCTGTATCCAAAAAACAAACAAACAACAACAACAATATCAACAACAAAAAAACATGCTTGTTCTGCTCCAATTTCTATAACTGAGAGAATCTCTACCAGAAAAGACTAAAGCATTTATTTCAAGTAGTAGAGAAACTCCACTTAGAGCTCAAGCTATCTCTGAAATAATGTGCACCCAATAGTTACAGATCTGATCTTATCCTGAAAAATAATGTTGTTTACCTTTGATCTGTTTTAGGGTTACTGTGTTTAATTTATGGTAGGTATTTATTGTCACACATTTTGGGGAACCATCCATCCATATAATCATAAATTTATCCATCAAATCTCCCATCCATTCCTCTGTCCACCTCTTCCTCCATCCATTGCCCATCTATCCATTCATCTATCTGTCCAGTGCCTTGCCCATCTGTCCTTTCATAGGGTGTCAACAAATATTTGTTGAATGGATAAATAAATCCACCCAACCTGGATTGTGCAATTTCTAATCTTCAGCTACAGCAGCCCAGTTATACCTGGAGGCCATCTGGAACCATTGGTTCACTCACTGGTTTTCAGGAGGGGTTTATGTTATTACCAAGGTGACAGGGAAAGTGTGAGTATAATTTTTTGTAGTAAATAGCTCTGTAAAAGAAAAATGTCTCTAATAATGTGTAACTTTGAGATGTAACTGGAAGAGTCATTAAGAAGAAACAAGCATCAGGTTAACTGCTAGAAAAATCATATGAACTATATAAAGTATGGGACTTCTGTGAGTTCTAAGAACATGGCAACTTAATATTTGGTCTGGAGTCATCATCGCTTTATCTGGTGGGAGAATACAGTGAATGATATTCACTTGAAAATCTTCAGCAACTAAATCCATAATACCAAGCAGTACTCAAAGAATTTCTTAATCCCCCAAAGTTATTGGAGCAGTCTTTTGCAGGTAGAGGTGTTGGAGGGAAGGAAACTGGTAATGGGTGCAAATAGGCTATGGTGAGAATATAAAAGAAAAAAATCTTTACTTGTTTTAGTCTACATGTATACAATGTCTGGTCATGCTGAGAAAGCTTAGTAGGTCCCAAATGCATCTCTTCAATTACTTTTTTTTTTTGGTGTTTTATAGTTTACCAATCATTTTCTTAGTGTTCTCAAATTGTTCCTTCAAATTACCCCAAGAACAATATGGCATGATTATAATTCCCAAAGATCTAAAGGGTAGTCCTAAGTACAATGATGTAAGTGGAAATTTATTCTGAAACTTGTTTTTCAATAAGACTCATGCATCTATTCCTTTCTATTTTAAAATAGCTAACACATTTCTGTATCGGGAATAGTGTATTAATATCAAGAAAATGATTCAGTGTACATCACCCTTCTTTCCTCTGAAGCGTACATTCAATACTCATAGAAACACCATGGAGATGAATATAACTGTCATCCTTCTATTTAGAGGAGGACATCAAAGATCAGAGAGGTTAATCAAAGTTGATAATTAACTCCAATTTTTAGTAGTCACCAAAATGTCTGGCATTGTCTTAAATAATTTCATGTATGTATAATTCTCATGGCCACCCCATCAACACAATCTTATAGAAAAGAAAAACAAGACTTTCCGAGGTTACAAAACTTGCCTTCATTCACAGTGTTATAAGGAATGATGCTAGGTTTGAATTGTCTAATTTCGAAGAATCCTCTCTGTTATATCATGGCAGTTTTTTAAGTGTTTCAAGTAATTTTGTATCCTGAAGAAATCTGACTAAAGTTGAATAGGGGAAAAGCCATTTCTGGATTGGACCCTTAATAGGGTCTATTAGTTCTTTGAAGGTGATTTGAAGAGAATCTTTAAAAAGTGGGTTTGCTCCTCAAACCTTTCAAGTCCCTAATGGAAAATGATTTAGAAACACATGCTGCCTCCCCCTCATCCTGGTGAGAAGATAAAACATGGATCCTTCTGTCAGCCAGAGGACCATGGTCAGCAGGTGCTACACACTTTGCCAGGTGCACTAAAAAATACACACAGGACCCTGGTTTTGTGTTTGAAGAGCTTACAGTGTGTCTGTAATGCTTAATTTGAATTGTCAACTTGATTGGATTAAGAGATACCAATGATTAAGAGGCATCTGGGTATGTCAATGAGGGTGTGTCTAGGAATGATTGGCATGTGGGATAGCCATCTGAAATGGAGTCCCTCCCTAAGTGTGGGCAGCAATATCCAATAGGATGATGGCTTGGAGGGAATAAAAGTTGGAAGAATAAGGAAGCAGCAGCAGATGTAAACTCCATTTTTCTTGACTGTGTTCTTGATTGCTGCTGCCATTGTCTGAGGATATTGGACTCTTGCTTTTTCACTCTTCCCAAACTGACTTTGCCAGTGATTCTCTAGGGAGTTTCCAGAAGCCTTCAGTCTTAGACAGGGTAGCTCTGTTGATCCCTCTTACCCTGGAGCTTCAGCCTCTTGAACTGTACAGCTACTGATTCTTCCAGCTCTCCAGCCTGCAGATGGGCATAGTGGACTATTCAGCTTCTGGTCGAGAGGCCAACCAGATCAATCTCCTTTTTATAATTATACTTCCTGTTGATTCTGTTCCTCTAGAGAACCCTGACTAGTACAGTGTCACATATTTAGATGAGAAACAAAATACTGTTTTCAATAAATGTACAGGTAAGCACCATTAGGTAGGGAAACCTCCTTACCTCAGGGGGCTAGAGGAAATTCATGCTACATGATTGAAGAATGGGAGAGGAGGACTTATTTGGGGAAAAGGATGGAAAAAAAACTCCATTCCACTTTCACTTAGGCATTAGTAGTTTTCCTTTATAATTTTCTGTCAGTATGCCAGTTCTCCCACACATTCAGATCATTTCCTTCACTTGTTCTGGTTCTGAGAAGTATCTGCCAAGAGCCACCCAACAAGAGATCCCTACTCAGAGCTACCTGCCAAGCTTTCCTCCTCCTCCCCTTAAACTCTGTGCATATACCCTTCCTAACCTCTTTCCCTGGATGTGTGTGTAACTATACATTCTTTGGGGTAACATTTATTTATTTGTAAAATATTTGTTAGGCACCTATCAAGTGCTGGATATGATAGTGGGCAACATAGACATCTCTCTACCTCTGGGAGAGATAAGAGGGAGGGCAGAGAGAAAGGACACAAAGAGAATAATTATAAAAACACAGACTTTCTACATTCCACATTTGTCTTTTGCAATTCACTTTCTTAAAATAACCAAGCCTTCGCTTACTGAGAGAACTTGAGCAGAGAGGAGAATGAGGTCACAATCCTGTATCTTTAAGATTCATGCCTTCCCAAAATAATATTTCCAAGACTCTAGCCTGAACAACAGGATTTGAAATAAACTTACATTGTATGATGGCGCTTTCTGAACCAAACAGTCCACTCTTGGCAAATCTTTCTAACAGCTGAGGAGCAGTTGTTGGATTGCTTGTTAGCCCTAGCAATTAAATAACAATCATTTTAAAAACAGTATATGGACCAGTTGGAAGCAGTACCATGCTCCATGTTGGGTATAAAGTTGCCTGGACTTGCTGTGCCTGGTGTTGATAAGGTAGCAGATGGTCTAATAGACTCCATCATTGAGCAGCTAAATTGGTAGGGTCTTAGTTTAATAATCTTGTGTTCTAATGACTTAGGCAAGTGATGAAAGGCAGGGCAATTACTTGTACTTGTAATAATGCCCAGTTGGCCTGGATGGAAGGGACACTCACTCATACATGGTGTGATGTAATTAACTCCTGTTCCCCAGAAACATGGCTAGAGAGGCTACCTTGATAATACACATCTCACCTTGATGCTAAAATTTAAAAGCATTTTCCTAGTGGAAAATGGCTCTTAATTATTTAAAGCACCGGAGGAGAGAAAAATCTTCTAACTTTATACTGGCATAGTATTTCTGTGTTTCAAAAGCATGTTCATGAGTGCTATCTTTTTGAATTCTGAAATATGTTGCTAAAAAATAAAAAAGTATGTATGTGATATGAGCCATTCACAGATGAGAAAGTTATTGCAGGGTTGCCAGAGTCACAGAAAAAATCTAGAAGGCAAACAGCCTGAATCCTAGGCTTGAGACCTTTCTACCCCGATGTACTCTTCAAATTCATTGTACCCAATACTTTTTCCTGTCCCTTTGTCAAACATCTCATCAGTGCTTCAAATATGCTGTATAAACCATATAAGACAGGAACTGAAATGATATCATATATTTTTCACTTCTTGAACCTGCTAGAGGTATTTTAAATAAAATAAACATAACCAATATCCCGCCTACATATGATGTGACCTATACAAAATGAAATACTACATAACACATGTGCTAAATAACATTGCTTTTTAAAAGATCAATCTTCAAGATCAATGCACCAAAAGGGATTGCATTTTATATACTGACAATGAATGTGTGCACATGTGGTAAGCAAAATCTAAAACACAATAACTTATGACCACTCAGAAGAAAATAAACTATTTAGATGTAAACTGAATAAGATATGTATAAGATCTATATTGCGTGAATTACAAAATTCTCTTGCAAGAATTAAATAAGACCTAAATGAGTGTGAGCTGTTCACCATGGAAAGATTCAACTGGTTAGAATTGTAAATTCTCCCCAAACTGTAAGTGAAGAACTTGTAAGTCAACTCAAATCTGCATGATTATGAACTTTGTGCTGACTACCCTAGGCATAGACCCTGTAAAGAAACGAGAGTTTTCTCTCGGTAATCTTCTTAGTTATGATCTTATGAAGAGACACAGATCATAGTTTGTAATATTCATTTCTGATATAATTCAATATTTTTAGTTCTTATAAGAAAGAGAGGAATATTCTATTCTTCCATGAAAATACTCCCTTAAACACATCCTCATCCAGGGCTCCTTTCCCATTGGGTCTCATCTTCCTCTTCCCTGTTCTATCAATGAGCTATTTTCACACTAGCTTGGTGATTGTTGATGTAGATGTACCATGACTAGACTTGACCAATATGGCAGGCCAGCAGCAGTCTCCGCAACACCAAACATGAGTCCAGTAGCCTTTTCCACCAGAAAAGAGAACCCAGCACTCTCCACCACCACTGGTTAACTGAAGACAGACGGTCCAGGTTATAAGCTGAAAGTGGTAAGTTTGCAAGAGAGATACCTACGTCCCTAAAGAAATGGTCTCACCCTGGGAGACAGCTTGCTTTATTTTCAAGCCTCTGTATTCTAGATGCTTGTAAGGGGGAGATGGATAAATCATTGTCGGCAACAACAAGCTTTAATTGTGTGCCTGTATGCTCCAGGTACTATTTGCATTTATTAACCTCTGTGCAGGTACCAAACTCTCTGTTCCATGTCTCATATGTATTATCTTAATCTTCTCAAGTTTCAGTTGGCATATCCTAATTTGCATATTGTTTAGTGTTTACCACATACCACACCTTTCATTGCTAGGAATATGTTTTACATGTATACTGAAGTACAACGGGTCAGGAGTCTTCAGGTAGATACTGAACCAAGCAAAGACTCCAAACCATTTTTTAAACTCCATTTTTTTAAAAAAGAAATTTAAAATTTGTTCTAATGAGTTATACATGACAGCAGAATGTATTTCAACTCATTGTACACAAATGGAGCACAACTTCTCATTTCTCTGGCTGTACACAATATAGAGTCTCACTATTTGTGCAATCATACATATACATAGGGTAATAATGTCCATCTCATTCCACCATCCTTCTCATCCCCACACCCCACCACTCCTCTCCCTCACTCTGGCCAATCCAAAGTTCCTCTATTCTTCCCTAGCCTCCCCCCATTATGGATCAGCATCCACATATCAAAGAAAAAAATTGGCCTTTGGTTTTGAGGGATTGGCTTATTTCTCTTATCATGATATTCTCCAACTCCATCCATTTACCAGGAAATGCCATAATTTCATGCTTCTTTAAGGCTGAGTAATATTCCATTATGTATATGTACTACAACTTCTTTATCCATTCATCTGTTAAAGGACATCTAGGTTGGTTCTATAGTTTAGCTATTGTTAAGTGAACTGCTATAAACATTGATGTGGCTATATCACTGTAGTATGCTGATTTTAAGTCCTTTGGGTATAAGCTGAGGAGTGGGATAGCTAGGTCAAATACTGATTCCATTCCAAGTTTTCTGAGAACTCTCTGTACTGCTTTCCATAATGGTTGTACCCATTTGCAGTCCCACCATCAAGCTCCATTCTTTGATCAATTTTTCTACCTGTATAAATAAAAATAGTGTTATGTGAAGGTAAGAATTCATTGTGTCAGTCATGACAGGTTGGATTCTGCCACTACCTAGAGGTTAGATATTAGCCAGATTAATTAGTCTTTATGTACTTCAGTTTCCTCATTTGTAACATTATGCCATGAACTAAATATTTCAAGATCCTTTATATTTTAAAATTGTGCCCCTTCATCATTGGATTGTGCATAGGACAATAATCTAATCAGGAGATTAGGGGGCAGATTTTGAAACTTAAAGTCAAATTTCTGATAGTCCCAAGAAACTCTAGCTACAAATGCAATTGTGTCTCTTCCTAGGTGCCGTTTTCTGGTTGGACCTATCAAAGTATGTGTCACATTGTAGGGATTGAAACAGCCATAACAGATGCAGGTTTAACTTTTTCCACTGAGTACCGACACACCTGAGCAGATGTTAGGGTTGAGTTACATTTGCTTTTTTTGTTTTTAGTGTCTTGGCTTCCAGTTCTTGTGACGCATCTGTTTATTTGGAGGCACACCGCATTATTTTGCAAACTGGGAAAAACCCTCCTGGCAAAAACTATTTTTTAAGTGTAAGAACATTTTCAACTCTAGCCTCCTTTAACCCAGCTGCAAAATATTCAAAGACAAGAAACATGTGGTTTCAAGTAAAAAAAAAAAAAAAGAAGAAAAGAAAAGAAAAAGATAACTGAAAATCTCCTTGCAGGTCCATATGTGATTTCATTCTGTCTCTGCCCTACATGGCATGCATAAACAAACAAACAAACAAACAAATAAATAAATAAATAAATGCTGGGACTTTTGTAAAGCTGTGACACTGTGACACTTCAGGATTTATTGAGAAACCAAAAAGCATTGGGTGGAAGAGGGGAGGCAATGGATTTTATCTCTTTGATTGTTAAGGAAATTATGTGGATTGATTTCAAAAGCTCCTTGAAAATTCTACACCAGGGAATATTGGTTTACCTAGTCTGGCAGCTGGCACATAGGGACCAAGAATGTTTACTTTCTGTATTTGTCAAAGAATGGCATGTCTTCATGGGTGGTACACTGTTGTGAGGATATTGTTATAATAACACAGCCAGAAAGTCCTTGTCTTCAGGAAGCTGGCATTCACATGCATGGGTCACACTGGTATGAACAGGAAAATCACTAAGAGAAATGATTTCTCCAAAACCAAAGTTTAAGGACAGTTTATATAAACTGAGAATATTAATTAAAACATAACAGTAGAGCCATCATACCTAAAGCCCTGGGTTCAATCCACAGTTCTGCAGAACAACAACAGAAACCTTCAGCTCATCCTTAGACTTTAAAGGCAGCGGCTCAGGAGGATGAGGCAGGAGGATCATGAGTTCAAAGCCAGCCTTAGCAATAGTTAGGCACTAAGCAACTTAGTGAGACCCTGTCTCACTGATCTGCCACCGTGCCTGGCAGTAACTTGTCCTTTAAACCCACCTCATTTCTGAGTTTCCAGTTAACATACCTAGTACACAGATCCTGAGACACCGTAGGGCCTCGTGGTAAAGCAAAAAGTGAGAAAACGAGTGAATAAATGAATGAATTAGAACTACTCTTTCCACTTCCAGGTTTATTGCTAGAATAAAACATTTATAATCAAGATGTAGATAAAGGATTCAGAAGCCAGAGTAGAAAAGACATAAATCCAAATTCTCACTTTATTATTTACTGGGTATGTGCTTCAAGTAAGTCACTTCACTTCCCTAACCCTCAGTTACTTCATTTAGAAGTGAGTAAAATGATAGTACAAGCATTATAATGTCTTTACCAGGACTGATTTCAATGTCATATGAATATCACAGTACTTGGCACATAATAAGCAATAAAATATATTAGCTATCATCATTATTATATTTGTAGTTAACAAACTTCTCACCAAAAATTGTGGTTAAATGGTTTCATTAGTGAATTCTATCAAACACTTAAAGATGAAATAATATGAATTCTTCACAACATTTTTAAGAGAAGAAAATATTTCCTAATTCATTCTATGAGACGAGCATTATTCTGATGCCAAAGGCAAAGAATTTATAAGAAAAGAAAATTACTGACCCATATCCCACATGCACATAAAGGGGAAAAAAACCCTATATCCACATGCACATAGAGGGGAAAAAATCCTTCTAAAATTTTTAGCAAATTGAGTCCAATAATACATAAACAGTATAATACACCACGTTCATTTCCTGGGGTTTATCCCAGGATTATAGCGTTGGCTTCACATCTAAAAATCAGTATCTCATCATATTCACAGATAAAATATAAAAACCATACGATCAACAGAGTAGGTAAGAAAATCATGTTATTTGACAAAATCCAGTATATGTTCATAGTAAAAATTCTCAGGAAACTAGGAATAGTGGAGGGGAAAGTACAAAATAAACCAAAAGAAACAGAAAATTAGCAGAAGAGCTAAAATTAACAAGAAAGAAAACAGAGTTAAAATTGGTAAATGAAACTTTCAGTGCTATTAATTTTGGTTTTGATTTGAGCATCATGTTGACTCTATAGTCTGAATAACATGGAAATTGTTTCTGGAGAATTGCGTGGATTCCAAGCCTGGTGCCCCTTCAAATGGCAGATCTTGACAAACTTTTCAATTTTATCCTTGGATGTTAGTCTACTTGGCTTTTCTATCTTGAATATTTTTCCCATTTATTTTTTGACTCTATGTCACCCATTTAATCTTGATTTTCAAACATTTGTCAAAAAGGACACCGAATAATTATTTAAGATTACTGGAATCTGTTTCATGACTATTATCCTTCTTCCTCTTTCATCCCTAACACTTACCTTGTTTACCAACATATCCTTGTTCTCTTTTATAATCTTAGTACTCTGGTGTTTGTCCATTATATTCAAGTATTTGAAGAAACCTACTTTTTCCCCCCTCGTACTATAAACCTGTATCTTCACTGTTTTGAGTGTGGCCTCCAGGATCAGTGTAACATAGAATCAAAATGCTCAAGTGGAAATCAAGTGTAAGTGTGTATTCTGTTGTTAACTGATTTTGTGTTAAATGAAAGCACTTTGTTAGTAACAAGATGGCTCTAAAATCCAGTTCTCCTGACCCCAAGGATGGGACTTTCATTCATCCCATCTTCTCCTCAACCTCTAATGCTAATCTCTCTATTACCACCTCCCACTCATGTGGATGAAGTGAATGATCTCTTTCACATAGAAAACATTCCTCTCACCTAAGTGGCGGTTTGTTGTCTTTCTCTGCCTACCTCAGAATCTAAAACGTAGAAGTAAGTGAAATTCCCAGACTATTGCTACTTGGGCCTTGGAGAGTTTATTAGGTTCAAACACTCTATGCTTGCACTGGGAAGAGGACCCAGAAGGAAGGGTTCCCTCCAGAAAAATGGACAGCTTTTTTTTCTTTTTTTTTTCAAGTGTTGAATGAGGAAAGACATTGAGAACAGAAAGATCTGCAGTGGGAGCTACCGTCTCCAATTCGTTTTCTCTCTGTGGCTGTGGGAAGGGGGCTATTTCATTAATAAAATCCCCTCCACATCAAACTCTACCATTGTTACTGATTCTCCTCTCAGAGTCCCCAGCACTCCCCTCGATTTCGGCCAATACTCTCCTTCCACATTATAGATGGTTTTCTAGCTTCTGTGTCAAGGTCTTTGTGTCTTCTCATTAATCTCTCTCTCTTCAGGGAGTCTTAGAGGAGGAAACACGCACACACACACACACACACAGGCACACACATATCAATAAGGAAATTTCTGAAGAAGAATGCTAATAATGCCAATGGAGGATAAATAGTGAAGATTGGGGAGAGAGAAAGGAAGAGCTGTTTAATTTTTTAAGTGCCATTTTAAAAAATCAAGCTCCTTCTTAGAAGTTTGGAGCCAAGCTGCCAGCCCACTCATTCACAGGGACATGGATTTGGGTTCTAGCTCACTCAGACCTCTTAGGACTCTCTATTCATTATACTTTCTGAATTAACTCTAGAACTGTTGGGCTTCATTTTGGACAATGGGTTCTGACATGATGATTTTCCTGCGTTGTCAAGGAAAGAAGGTCCAAATTTACATTTCTCTACCTTTAAGGTGTTGGGTAGAAAGGAAAGGTGACTATAGTTTGAGGGTTCTCTTTGCAATCAACATGTCTCGCCAAATAATTGGTTCTCAGATATGTGTAAAAATCGGGGGGGAAAGACTAGCAGTTTGACTTGTTTCTTCAGTAGACATCTTTCCCACAGATGCCTCTTGTTGCCTATTGCTTATTTCTTTTGCTCTTTGCTTTTCTTCTGTGTGGACTTGGGCCATTTCAACCCAAACTGAAAACCCCCTGTTCTTGCACAGAAGTCCAGGGATGTAATTTGCCTCTCTGATCCTTCAAGGTTCAGTTGAACCCTATCTGAGCCTTGGTTAAAGGGTAAACAAATCCTATGTGGCACTTTACCAACCTAAACTTTTCTATTTTATTTTAAAAACAATTTTTTAAAACCACCTAGTGAGGGGGGGAGGGGGAGGGGGGTTAACAGAAGGAGGGTAGCATCAGGACCAGAAGAAACATGATTACCAGTGTTGGGAGTCGCCCCCGCTCCAAAGACTAACTTCCCCATCCCCGAAGAAGAGCCATCCAGTGGTGAGCCCTGCTGGCTCACATGATCCTTACCCTCTAATCAGACTAGCCCTGCTGGCTCACATGATCCTTATGCACCAATCAGAAAGCACCCCAGCCAACTGTCAAACCATTCAACCATACCCTTGGCTCCATAAACATGCAGAGCTGTTCCTCAATAAACGGGCATTTTATCCAATGACGAGCCTTGATCGTTCTTTCAACCAGGAGCAGTTGTGGAAGTAGCCAAAGTCTTTATCCAGTGAGAATTCCTGATTTTTCAAAACACTGAACCGGTGCTGTGGGGTGTGACAGGAGATGCCAGCAGCATTAGCATAGAGAGGTCAGGCATCACTTTGCTCCAAGTTTTTCGTTGTTGTTGTTGTTGTAGATAAAGGGAAGCAAGGGTGCAGGATGCTACTCTGAAGACTAGACTTGAGCTTGAAGACCCATCTTTCTGCAGAGAATAGGTTGGGTGCTGTAAATCAGAAAGTATCATGCCAAAAGCATGCAGCCTCTTTAGACTAAGAAATATATTTGCTAAATGGAGCATGGAGGAAGACATCGGGAAAGAACCCTATGAATTGTTTCTCTAGACTGCAGTAATGAGAAATATCTAGCTGTAACACTCTATTTCCTTAGTTTCTCTACTTTGCTAAGCCAGTGAGTTATAAAGAACCACAGCTGGAAAAAAATATGTTTTTATCTCAGGAATTCACACAAGTACTATTTTCTCAGCCTCTGGGGTGTGATCCTGTCTGCATTTTGTAAATCTTTTAGTAAATGGAAACATGATACCCATCTCAGTCTGTGGTCTGTAAGTGGAATAGGTTCTGCAGAGACATCAGACACACACAGATGCTAGGCCAACTGGTATAAGATGGTCAAAGATTTCCTAAGTCTTTTAAAGAATGGTACCTTGGAGTGGTGCAATTGCAGCCTGAAGCAGAACAAGCTATATACAAGGGGTAGTCCAGCAGGACTCTGTTTCTGGGCAAAGAGTCTCATGAACAGAAAATTAGGAAGTGACATGCCACGGAAGACTGAAAGATTGCAGGTGATGATGTCTTATTTGTCTTTCAATATTAAGCCTGGGTCTTTCAGAAATTGGAGGGAGAATCTGCTTTGGAAGGTCAGTCACAGTGTCTAATCCATATCAAGACCAGCAGCTCTGCTGACCACCCAGAAGCCATTATTCTGCCTCATGACTCCCACCCAGGGAGTTACACTTTGTTCAAGCTGGCTCAGCCCTCTCAGGAACAGGAATAAGGAAACAATGGAAAGCCAAACAAACTTTTAGAATCAGAAATTGAGATAGGAGGTATGTGGGTCTTGGCACCAGCTAGAGGTACAGAATCTTGTGCCTTCCTCATAACTGCTTGATTCACAACCTGCCTTTCCCATGGTCACCAAGTAATTCAAAATGCATTAAATTTGAGCAGCACCACTATAGATACTCTTCCCCCAGCCCATGATCTAGAACTCATTTCAAGTTTACAAACTTCCTAGGAGTTCAACGTGGTTCATGTCAAAGGATTCATGTTGCTTGGTCTTGGAGTACTGTCCCTATCACAGTTTGATTTATCAAAGCCTCTGCTTCATTCCTCTTCTATCCCCAGGGCATAGACAGCCTATTTCTTACTTGCATCACTGTCACCTCTCTACATGTCACTTATTTATTAATGGGGCATACACAGCTGATGATTTATGAAAATATGCCAAACCCATGGGTGTGCTTAACCAGGACATCTAATTATAGAAAATATTGCTACCAACTGGGTAATATATTCTCTATTCTTCATCTCCTCTTAATCAGAAATTACACATCCTGGACTCGGAAAGTCCATTTTGAGCTGTGAATCTGATTTTTTGGCAAAGAAAAAAATGATTTTCTAATTCTGTAATTACAAACTGGTATTATGCATTTATGCAGTTTCTGCTTGGTAAAGATATCTCCTTAAAAATGAAACCACCACCAACAAGAACCTTTCTGTATTAGTTTTCTTGGTCTGCCACAACAAAATACTATAAAACAGGTGGCTTAAACAATAAAAAATACATTTTTATCACAGTACAGGAGGCTAGAAGTTTCAGGTTCTAGGTGTCAGCAGGGCTGGTTTCTTCCAAGGCTCCTATCCTTAGCTTGAAGATAACCATCTTCTTCCTGTGGCTTCATGTGGTCTTCCCTCTGAACTTGTTTGTGTCTTAAACCTTTCTTTTTATAGGGATGGCAGTGTGTTGGGTTGAGTCCCACTATAGCACCTGATCTAAGTTAACCACCTCAAAGGCACTGTATCCATATAGTCACACCTTAGGTACTAGGAGTTTGAGCATGAACATGTGAATTTAGAGAGGATTTGATTCAGACTTCCAAAGAAAATGTGATTTTTAAACATAAAGGTCTAATGACTGGCTTCCTTTTATTTAGTGAATATAGGTATTGAAGAATTGAGAAAATATGCAAATAGAGTGATCCATTGTATGGATTTTAGTAACTTATCTCAATTCTCTATACTCCAGTTTTTCTGTGCATAAACCAGAAACGTATTCTCTATCCTCTCCAAACTTTCTCAGAAAACACTAAAGCTTCAGTCTTTACAGATGACTTTTGGCAGCCAGGTGTGGTGGCCTGTAATCCCAGCAAACCATTCTGTGTTATACTATGCTGGTAAGTTCATGTCACAAACTTGTCCAGACTTATAGAATATAGAACAGTAAGGATAAACCCTAACGTGAACTCTGGACTCATTATATATAATGAGATACCAACAAAGATTCCTCAGTTGTAAGGAGTGTATGCCATTGCTGGGGAATGTTAATGATGGGGCAGCCAGTGTGTAGTATATAGGAACTCTCTGTACTGTCTCCTCAATATTGCTGTGAACCTAGAACCCTTCTAGAAAATAAAATCTTAAAAAAGAAGGAAAAATCAAGTTCTTCTGACTCCCTTTCCAGTGGGGCATTTTCAATTGCATTCTTAATAAAATAATTTTAGTAGCAATTTTTGATGGAAAAGGAAGACTAAAGAGCTAGAAGCATTCAAGAATCATGGTACTTTTCTTTTGCCAAGATTATGTCCTAATCATGTGCATTTGGGCTTACTACCCAAACAGTTTTTAAAAATATATTTTCAAATTCACTTGGAATTTTTTGTGTTTGTGATAAAAAGAAGGGATATAACTTTTTTCTATAGTCAGTTATCTCAGCAATAACTTTACTAAATCATCTCTATTTTCTCCACCTTAATCATATACTACTTACTTCTCATTACACATGATTCAAATTCTGGTTTCTCTATTCTCCCCCCATTCTTTTTATGTATGTGTGTTTTTAATACCATTACTATATTATTTAATCTCTGCAAATTTCTGTTATATTCTTATATCTAATAGGCAGCTCTTGTGATTTTCTTCTTAAAAAAAAAGAAAGAAAGGAAAAGAAAGAGTTGGCTGGGGACGTAGCTCAGTGGCAGAGCACTATCACCTGCCTAGTGTGTAGAAGGTCCTGGGTTTCAATCCCTAGCATTGAAAAAAAAACAAACATTGGGTCTTCTAGTGTGTTTATACTTCCAGAAGAATTTTTCACCTTTCCAGTTTTAAAAATAACCTTGGGTTTTTAAATTTTAATTCTGTTTTTATTTTTGAAATGATTAAATCAATAGAGCAAAATATATTCAATTATTTAATAATTCTGGATTGACTAAGTCATGGAATCCAGCAACCAGGTACAATTTTCCTACTAGAGGAAGAAAAAAAAAACAGGTAGATTTTTTCTACTAGAAGCAAACAAAAGGCTAACTTCCCTATGGCAAATACATCATAAAAACAGATGTTAGAAAAAATAGTTGGACCTCTGTCAGAAAAATATTTGCAATATTTGTTGAGCAACTTTCTGTGTCAGACATAAGGCACTGGAAATATCTCACTGAAAGCCATGATTCCTGCTCCAGGGAATTTACACTGTAACAAGGTAAGGCAGACCATAATAAGCATGATAAATCACTATCTGGTAATTTGAAGGTGCCTGTGCTATGGTTAAAAAGTGGAAGAGTTGGTAAGGGAGTTGATGAAGGAACAAGTTGAAGTCTTGAACTGGGGGGATAAGAAGAGCCCCACTGATTTAGCCCCATGTGTAAGGAGAATTATTGACTAGCATTGTCTTTCATTTGTAAAATAATTTGGGAAGAGTTGGTACATTATTGGTTGATTCTTTACATGGGAACAAAGTATTCATATAGATATCTATATCTATACCTTTTAATTTAATTGTCTATATCTTCTTAATTTCTAGTTTTATTGACGGAGAATACGACTTAATATGATTTCTGTCTTAGGGATTTTTTTGTGGTTTTTCTTCGTTGTTCATGAGTTGCCAAATTTTCACTGTTTCTTAGATCTTTAAAAGTGATGTGATTTTGCTTTTATTAAATACATGGAAATATCCTATCTAAAATTAGTTATGCTATTTTTTAATTAATCTAGTCACATTCATTATACCCTTACATCTCATTTTCTTCATCTGTAAAATGTTGAAGGAGGTCATCTATTTTGCTGGTGATTTTATGAATTTGTTCTTGAAATTCTGTTTTGCCTGATGTGTTAGTAGGAACATAAAGGTTTGTGACTAGTTTTTAACAATATATGTATCTCTTTATCAATATAAAAACCTGTTTTACCAAAAGTTCTTACTTGAATTCTGTCTAATCTATTTTTAATATTGTACACCTAGTGATTCTTGGTAGTATTTAAGAATATGTTTTTGTTTCTGCCTTTATTTGAGCCTTTCTGTGTCATTTCATGTCCAGTGGGGGGCTGGGGATGTGGCTTAAGCGGTAGCGCGCTTGCCTGGCATTCGTGTGGCCTGGGTTCGATTTTCAGCACCACATACAAAGATGTTGTGTCCCCCGAAAACTAAAAAATAAATATTAAAAAAAAATTTCTCTCATGTCCAGTGTATCTTTTATCTTTTTTGAATAACATGTTTTGTTACCACTGGACAAATAAAAAGGTAACTATGCTAAAGTCAATTTAACATGAAGGGATTTTTAGCAAGCAGACGACATGGTTGGATTTGCATATACAGTAGAAATGTTACCCTGGCTGAGGGTGGAGAAAAGTTATAATGAGGCACAATTGAGGATCAGTAAGATTAGAACTCAGATCTTCTGATTAATATTGCAATGTTCTAGGGCTGGGGTTGTGACTCAGTGGTAGAGTACTCGCCTTGCATTAGGAGACCCTTGGTTCGATCCCAAGCACCACATAAAAAAATAAATAAATAAGTGAAATAAAGACATTGTGTCCAATTACAACTAAAAAATAAATATTTTTAAAAATATATTGCAATGTTCTAATCTTCATATGTTAGTGCTTATCTAAAAGTGAAATGGTAATATTAGACATGTATAGCTTCTTTCAGCTTCTGGAAAAAAATCATGCAAGTTTGCTTTAACTCACAATTCGAGAGATTTTGTCTACACATTATGGGTAAATTATTCCTTTTTCAGAGATGTTTGAAATGTTTCAGAGATTATTTCCAAAATATTATTTACCACAGAGTAAAGTTCTTAAGCAAGACTCTTGTTTGCTTAAAATATTGTGGGTATAAAAATATAGTAGATATGCAATTGATGTTTGGTGGCTATAACTGAATTGAATTTAGAAGAAAATGACTTTGTTTTTCAGAATTATCTTATGTCATTCATTCCACATTTCCTAAGGTTATCATAGCAGGTTCTTAGGTCTGAAAGAGATTCCCATATCCATGCATAAATTAACTTACCCTTCTTGGAACATCTCTGATGTTAAGCCAATTGCTTTGAAAAACCAGTCCAAGCAAAAGGTTGGGTGACAGCTACATTGATGTGTGCTCTGGAAAGTCACTGAGGGTTCCTACTCTCACTTGATAGCAACTCAACAATTACCTCTCCCCCCACCATTCCCTATACATATGTCAGAACCTCTTGGTCATCTCTTTCATGTCTACATCTCTTGAAATAGCTCTTCTATATCTATCTCTAGTTGAGTGGGTATTTCCTTTCAGGAATTCTATGAACAACTATTTATTAACACTTAATAAATCCCATATACTGTACTTAGCACTGGAGACAGAATAATGAACAATGCCTCTTCCTCTCACTGGTGAGATATGAAGTTGGGTTGGAAAGGATTGCAAAGAGTGGGCAATATATGGTCTATACTACAATAAGGTAGATCTTAAAAACATGTGTTGAATGGAAGAAGGCATTCTCAAAATGTCATGTATCAAATGACTCCATTACATGAAATGCTCAGAATATGTAAAGTCATAGAGGCATAAAGTAAGTTAGTGATTTTCAGACCTGAGGAGATCAGGCAGTGGAGAGAGATTGCTAATGGATATATGATTTTGTATTACTCAGGATTCTCCAGAGACATAGAATACATAGCTCATCTATGGAATTGTGGAGGCTGACAAATCCCAAGATCTGCAAGATGAATCAGTATGTTGGAGTTCCAGGATAGTCAGTAGAATATTTCGGTACTAGTATGAAGGCCTGGGAACCAGGAGAGCCAATAGTATTATTCTAGTCCAAAGGTTGCCAGACTCAAGATCTAAGAAGATCATAAGAGTCCACTCAAATTCTAAAGCAAGAAAAAATGACTTGTTAGTACAAAGTACAAAAAGAATTCTCTCATTCTTACTCAAGGAAAATTAACCATTTTGTTAGTACTGGAAAAGCACTGCCCATCTCCCATTAGGAAGGGAAATCTACTTTATTCAGTCTACCTATTTAAATGTTAACCTCATCAAAAATAGCCTCATAGAAACAACCAGAATAATGTTTGACCAAACATCTAGGCACCCTATGACTCAGTCAAGTTAACACATAAAATTAACCATCACAGGTTTCTTTTTGCAATGAGGGAAATATTTTCAATTTAGATGGTGATAATGATTCCTTAACTCAACTCTGAATATACTAAAACTCACTGAATCTTACACCTTAAAAGTTTAGGTATATAAATGAAATTTTAACAAAGAGTAAATTAAATCTCAACAAAGAGTGCTGTGGGTGCTATGATATGTTCATCCAAAAAGGTCATCTAGTTCCTTGATCCTCAGAGTGTGGCCCATGGAGCAGTAGTAGCCTAAACCTCACCCAGGAGCTGAGTAGAATCTCAAGCCTCACTCCTGACCTACTCCATCAGAATCTGCATTTTAACAAAATCCACAGTTGATCCATATGCACATTAAAGTGAAAATCTCTAATCTATTGGTCTTCCATTTTACTTTACTGATTTATTTTGAACAATGAAATCATGTCTTAACAAGTTACACTTAAATTTGATATATAAATTAGTAGCTTTGACTAAAAAACAAGGTCACCCTGTAAGTGATGGACATGTTAAATTGCTTCCCCATGGCAATTATTTTTCTAAGTATGTGCATTATGGTTTGGATCTAAAATGTACTTCAAAGTCTCCTGTGTTCAGAATTGAGGCTTTGGGGCACTGATTGGATCATAAGGGTTCTAACCTCATCAGTGGATTAACCCACTGGATAGCTGACTACACTGCCAGGAAGTGGGACCTAGTTATAGGAAGTAGGTCACTGGGGGCTTGCCCTGGAAAGACTTGTCTTCTCACTCCCCTCCCCTCCACCCTCTCTCCACTTTCTGAAGGCTATGAACCTGAACCGATCAGCTTTCCTCTGCCACACCCTTCCACCACGATGTTTCTTTAGTGTGGTAAATTGAGTATGGATTGAACTGTCTAAAACCGTGAGCCCAAATAAATCTTTCTTCCTTTTAGTTGTTCTTATCAAGTATTTTGGTCACAGCAACAAAAGTGAATATATATATATATATATATATATATATATATATATATATATATACACACACACACACATAGTTATGCACTATAAATTTATACAATAAATGAGAAAAAAACAGAATAGAGCATTTCTGGTTGAAGACAGATAAGGGATCTTGAGTCTGCCTGCTTGCTCCCACTAGATAGCCCTGAGGCATCTCACAGATCAACCCCAGCCCCACCAGGATTATAAGAAACACATCTAAAAATACTGAGCTGAGCCAACACTGTTTTATTTCTAATAAAGTTATAATAAAAAGTAGTAGGCCAGGTGACAGGGCAATCAATCTTCTCTTAGGATGGAGTGAGGAGACAGAGAAAGAAGTCCTAACACAGGCTCATTTCTATGCTCCCTGGAGTCCACGGCCTGCCCCAGATTCACTATCTTTTCCCTATTGTGGCCATGGCGATCTCTGCTACACTTTATCTGACAGCACAGAGTTGGCTTATTCCAGTGCACACTGTGAAGAAGAGACATTTCCTGTCACCTGTGTGTCTATAGGTGCCTCCAGCCAAACCCCACAGTTGAACCATTGGAAATGTGCTGACCTTCCTATGGGAGCTGACACCCATCACTCATTAGACTCACTGGGCAATCAGACAGCATCCCAGTGACATTCTTCATAGCTGCTGGCAACGGCCTTTAATTCATCTGGTATTTAACCAAGGAGAAGCATCCTCTGGCTGTAACAGGTTTGTTGGTGTGACCTGAGTCTGGCTCATCTTCTGTTCCTTCAAGTTCAAGGTTTCACACCAATGTTCATTTGCTGGCAATATAACTATTGCACAGAATACTCTCTTTCCACCTTCTGTTTGTTTTTGCATTCTTATTCCTCTTTGGCTCTCCGTCAACAGAGAATCTGAGGATAGAGCTGGAATACAACATTGTACAAGTAAGAAAATAAGGCCTAGAAGAATGTGCACCTTGGAAATCAGAGTCTGGATGCCATCAGTCTTTCTAATTCCAGATGCTTTTCTCCTGGACACATATTGTCCCAGAATTAGAGTCCTCAGCTCAAAACAGGACAAAGTGGTGGTCAGCTGGTAATCAGGCCCAGAAATCACAGGGAAACTTCTAGCATTTTTAAAAACCCAATCAAGTATTTTATCTTATTTTTTCTTTCTCCTCCTCCTCCTCCTCCTCCTTCTTCCTTCTCCTCCTCCTCCTCTAGTTCAAGTGTTTTAAATAAACACACAAAAGAGGTAACTATGTTTGTATCCCTCTGCAGAACTTCAGTGACAGTTCTCATGGAGGAGAATGATGATACATAACTCTGAATGTAGGTCTGGAGATCGAAGCACAGCTATCTAGGAGAAATGATGGGGTAAGTAAAGAGCCGTATAGTTTTTCAGTGTTTACATGTTTCTGATTTGGAACGCTTGTCTATGACCAGGACTGAAGAACTATTATTGGTAGAGTAAAAGAAATGCTTCTGTGACTTGCCTAATGTCACAACTTTGAGTATCTTGTCTACTGTTACAGTCTCCATCTTTTCATCCCAGAAGTTTTTAACTTCAGTATTTGATCACAGTAGTGAAAGGGTACTCCACCTGCAGAGAGGACACACATCACAAACCCTCGAGGGAACTTTCCCCAACCACAAATGAATAAATTATTATTTTGGCTAATGCTCCATTCTAAATGCCTTGACAGGGATTCATTGAGCCTGTGTGCATTTTTAAGGAAACCAGCAATTCCTTAGGAGGCTTCACTCAGTATCTCTTCCCTGCTCAACTGCCCATTCCATGAAGATGAAGGCTTAGCTTTATTCTAAGCCCTTTCCTCAATTCTTTTTCATAAGAGGCCCAATAAATACTTGTTGAGGGAATGATCTTTAAGCCCATTTTCTGTTATTACAAAGAAGGTTAAAATTTTTGCTGTTGTTTATGAGCAACAAAGACACACGAAACTCAAGCTGAATAAGAAGTATATTCCTGATCCTCAGGAACAAACAGAAAGCAGAGTATCATTCTCATTGTCTCTCTCTCTTTTTTTAAATTTTCACCTCTACATTTTTACTCTGATTGTGTGTGTGTGTGTGTGTGTGTGTGTGTGTGTGTGTGTGTTGCTAGGGATTGAACCCTGAGTTTTGTGCCTGCAAGGCAAGTACTCTACCAACTGAGCTATATCTCCAGCCCATCATTCTCATTCTCTTAACCCTTCTGTGTTCTACTTCTTTATGTATTCTTCTGTTTCTTTGCTTAATTTTTTTCCCACTACAAACTGGCTTTTTCCATCTCTCATTCCACAGGCAAAAGTTTTATACATTCTCATTCCAAATACATGGAAAATTTTCAAAGAGATTTTATTTTTAATGTCTCATTTCTCAAGAAGGGATTTACTGGGCTGGGGATGTGGCTCAAGCAGTAGTGCACTCGCTTGGCATACGTGCGGTTCGATCCTCAGCACCACATACAAACAAAGATGTTGTGTCCGCCGAAAACTAGAAAATAAATATTAAAAAATTCTCTCTTAAAAAAAAATTTTAAAAAAAGAAGGGATTTACTGATCATTCATGGGCAAGAGACTGGGATCACAGTGTATGTGTGTGTGTGTGTGTGTGTGTGTGTGAGAGAGAGAGAGAGAGAGAGAGATTGAGATTTCCTTGCAGTCATTTGGGTGACTGCCATGAGGAAAATCCTAAGACAAAATCTACTTCAGGTGCTTTCTATTTATGTGCATTTTCTCTTGTATAAACTAATCGTTCACTTTGTTAAATTTTTTCCATTTTTATATTTCTGGGTCTTTCCTTTTCCTACCAAGACTTCATAATTCAATGCAAAAAATAAATCACACCAGAAATTTTAAACAAAAAGGATTTAACACAGAGAATTTAATGCTTACAAAAATCCCTGGATATTCTCTAGAAACAGAATCCGGGCTGGACCCGTAAGGACAACTTCCATAACATCACTGCACTGATCCTCAAAAGTGGCTACTACATCTGCCACCATCAGGAAGAAAATGCCACTGCAGCTGGGACCTGAGAATTAGGACGCCTCACCATGATAGCACAAATGTCTCCTGAGAGCCACCAAGGCTGGAATTAGACATAGGAAAACTTTTCAGATGTGACATCTCCGCCGCTGTACCCCAAAAAAAAATCAAGTGGCCGGTAGCAGCATCTGTCTCACTTTGGCCCCCTGAGTCCTCACCGGAATGCATTATGAGTCAACCTAATTTGATTCTTCTGTCCTACCTGCAAGGAGCCTGCAAAATGTCCCTTTTTACCTTTCAACCTCTAAATACAGAAGGCACATGTAGAAGAGGTGTAGTAAGATTCTAAGTGCTGTTTGATTACATCTCACACATACATACACATACACACACCACAGAGAATGTTTGGAGAGACATAAATTATATATGCTCCTCTACCTACAATGGGTATATATATAAACCCATCATAAGTTGAAAATATTGCAAACCAAAAGTGCATTTGAAACACCCAACCTGCTAAGCATCTGAGCTTTGCAACACAGGGCACTGTGGAGTACTGATTGCTTGCCCTCTTGATCACAAGACTGAATGGGAGCTGCAGCTCACTGCTTGTGTCCAGCATCTTATTGTACAGCATATCACTATCCTGGAAAGACACCCAAATTTAAAGTATGTTTACTACTAAATGCATATCATTTCACACTCTGGTGAAGTCGAAAACTCTGAAGTCATACTATTGTGAGTTAGGACTGACTGTAATTAAATGAGTCAGTCTTTGTGACATTTCTCCTATTGCTTCAAAACTTGGAATGTCATCCCACCATGAAGAGGCTTACTAAGTATTAAATTCTAGTTTCTTATTGTTCGCTTATTGGTACGATCAGAAAATAAAATGAACATGGAAGCACAAGATGAAAATAATTGTTGAGGAATAGCAAGATTTTTTTTTCTCAAGCAGCATTCAATACTATTGCTTTTACAATTAAAAAAGCCCACAGTGATCAAAAAGTAATAAAACACAGGCTGTTACAAATTCTACTTTGAGCAGCACATTTGGTCATTGCAACTAGCTATGGACAAATCATGTCACAGAATAGGCACCCATTAAATCTGTTGTGCAGTTTTTAAATCCATAAGTGGGAAGTTATTCTCAGATTTTTTTCTCAAAGGACCACAGATGATGCAGAACGTTACAGGGTCAGGCAAAACAAGACACATTGACTAATAATCACTGAATGATATTTCCTATTTCATGTGAAGCTTAACTAAGAATTGAGTTTTTTTTTTTTCTTATAAGTATTTACCTTGAGGAAAGTCAAACTCCTTTAACGTCTCAGAAGGCACTTATTTTATTCAGCACCTAGAAGAAAACTCCGGCTCCACAGAGATTTGTTTTTATCACACCATATTGGCCATGCCCTGCCTCCTCCTTGAGACGAGCCAGGGGGACGGGATGCCAACCTATGGAAGACGGCTTTCCAGAAGCAGCATCTGTCTCCCCAAACAAGTCCTGGGGCTGTGCTGGCACTGTGGTCCTTGGAGCTCCCCCCAGCATTGCAATTGGTTGATTTAATCAATGGAGGGCTCGCTCCAGCTGTTACGTCCTTAAGGACAGCAACCTTCTCCAGTATGCCTTTCGGTAAGCCTTTGTTGAGCCACTTTTCCCATTTTTAGCATGCCGGATTTTTGGAAGTTTATGTCTTTGGTGTGATCTGCTGAAAGACAAAGTTCACTGGTATTGTATTTGACATCAAAAATACATAGATACTTCAAGTGATCCAGATTCAATTGAGATGGGGCCTAGACAGCCACGTTTTCAGGCTCTTCTGGTGATGCTATTCAGCAGCCATGGTTGAAAAAATCATGACCCAGATATAGTGACCTAATTGTCCTTGTTTGCCCAGAATTTTTCTGGTTAAAAAAAAATTAAAAAAAAAAAAACAACCTGAAATCCGGTGTCCTAGGAATCCCTTGGTTCCAACTAAACCAGAACACTTAATCACCCAGACTAAAAGTCTCTCCTTTCAACCTCCTAAAGAAGGCCTGAGTCAGGGGCTAGGGATGTGACTCCAGGGAAGAGCCCTTGTCTAGCATGTGCAAGGTCCTGGGTTCAATCCCCAGCACCACATACACACACACACACACACACACACACACACAAAAAAAAAAAAAAAAAAAGCCTGCACAGGCTCTATAATTAAGAGATGGAGTTTTGTCAGCCCCCTGCTTCCTTACTGATGGATCATCATAGGTATCATCAACACGATAGAGTGAGGCTGGAAGACAGCAAATAGCAATGCTCCAATGGGGCTCCAAGGCCTGACTGTCCCCCTACAGCTGTCCTGTGGGAAGGAGGAATTCTTCTGCTGCCATCAACTCAGGAATCACCACCCCAGGCTAAAAACAAAGTAGTAAGCCACCCCCTGACCACACTCTCCCTTGAGTGTGTGCTTTTATGAATTATTCTCCTTCGTGCTTCTCTTGAACTACAAGAGTCTATGTAAAATGTATTTAAAATGAACAACTTAATTGCTCCAAGTTCTAGGCTTCCAGGCCCTTGAGGTGGGTGTAGATTGTGCCTGAGCAGGTTCCTGAATTCAGAGAAGGTTTCAGCTCCCTCTCTCCATTCTGCAATCTATGTGGAGATTAGGAATATGTGTGTATGAGTGGTCTTCCAATTACACATGGAGAAGTGTTGGGTTCAAGTTTTATTGTTGATTTTTTTCACCTGTCATTATCCCAAAATAATGATGATTATTGCAAGCAATGTGGACATTTTATGTGACACTGTTTTCCATTTTCTCCCCAAACTGCCTCTAAACAGTGGTACATCAGATACTGAAGAGAGTTTATTCCTATTCACAAGATCAAAGTTTTACCAGCACCTCTGCAAAGTAGCTTTTGGGGGACAGAGAGGCTCCCTTACGTCGTGGCTGGCACACGCAGGACAGGAGTCCATGTTAGCTTCCTAAAATACAACAGAAAATAATGCACACTGTCTCCTCCACCTTGAACCTTAACATGAACAGACCAAATACTCTGGGAAAACAAGATGGCATCTCAACGAATATCTTGCAGAACAAGTCCCGAAGTCCTTAGGCAGCCCCATCCTCAAACACTTCATTCTCAAAAGTTAGCCAGGTCCCCCTCAAAGTTGTCATGAGCTTAACATTTTATGTTCACGTCGTGACTCAGCTTTCCACCATTGACCCATCCAAGCCACAGGACTTTACACCAAGAGAAACTAATATGAAATAGAAAAATAAACAGGACCAAACAACTTTAAGAGGAGTTCCCAGAAGAACCCAAGAGTTACCTATTTTACATGGGGTTATTTGTCTACAGTTATTGGGTCATAAACTCTCAGAATATAACACACAAATAAAGTTACTTAAGAAAAAAATAAAACAACTGGCACCTTGCTTTAAGTGATCACAGTTTGACTGAGCAACTTGGTAAAACCAATTTGCCCATCTGGAGTTAAAGGGACAGAAATGAACAGATTTTTAAAATAATTATTCATAAGATGTCAACTCTCATAACACTGTTTCCTGATTATCTGCCGACCTGAGGGGCTCTTGTTCTGCTCTTGGAATAATGTGTGACATGCTGACATCCGGCTGGTCAATGGTAATGAGATATTTAGTGGATTAGAAAGAGGGCCTGGTAAGTGAGTCCAGCCGAAGTCCCCTTTGTCTCCAATCCACCGGAGGCTTTAAAGAGCATTTTAAGGAGGGGGCATGGTGAGATGAGCTGAAAACTGGGAGTTTAAGAACCTAATCACCAATGTACTGAGTAAAAGGAGGCAAAGGATAAATCATGATTCAAGCAACACATAGGTTCTCTTGAGGGAAATATTTAGACTTCAGGTAGGAATTGTAGAATAAGAGAAAATGATGGCGACAAATTTTAAATCCCACCCCCACCCCGAAGCATTATAACTGTGTGACACTGAACAAGTATGTGAACTCTCTGATCCTAATGTTCCTATCTTTAAAATGAGATAATGAGATCTTAGAAGACAGTGGTGATGATGAAGTGAAATAATCTATGTAAGTATCTTTTTTTTGGGGGGCGAGGTACCATCAATTGAACCCAGAGGCAATTAACCACTCAACCACATCCCCAACCCTTTTTATTTACTTAATTTTTTGAGTCAGGGTCTCACTAAGTTACTTAGGCCTCTCTAAATTGCTGAGGCTGGCCCAACTTAGAATCCTCCTACGTCAGTCTTCAGAGCCACTGGGATTAAAGGTGTGTGCTCCTGTGCTTGCCTTACATAAATATCCTGTCCATAGAAGAATATTCAAAATGATACTTAATAATGAGACTTTAAATATTAAATATTGCTTTATTTAATATTAACTATTTTTTCACTCTGAACTCAAGGATTCCCAAATATATTTTTGTTGAATATCTTATTTTATGTGGCATGTGTGTTATTTTCAAAATCTATAGGAATATAATGTGAGTATAAACTCTGATTTAGAGAATTATTCAGTGATTCTCAAAGATAGCTCCACTATTTCGTGTTGGACTGGCAGTTGTCTTCCCGATTGGTTCTAGAAGGGCCCTGGCATTTGTCATGATTGTGCCATGTGTTAGCTAAGCGGGCCTGAGAAAGGAAATGTAAGTGAGACACAGCCCTTATCACTAAGGTGGGATCATTTTACCCTTCCCACCTCAAGACCTGCAGAAAAGATCGAGAAAAAATACAAAATTGTAGAGCACAAGTAGAATAAGAAGGATCATTATCCTAGTGACTCCTGACACGTGTTTTCATCTGGGGGCACAGAGAAGAAGACTCTCATGGAGAGCTCAGGCTCAATAGCCCCAGATAGACTTCCCAGAGACATCAGTGTGGAACCTAGTCAGCCTCTGAGAGCGGGATGGTCGCGTGCATGACTTAGGAGGAAACATCTCCGTCCAGGCCAGGATGCTGGGCTTTAAGAGGAGCTAATGTCCCTCCTCCCCACTCCAACACTACCTGCATGGGTCATGGACAGGCTCCACCTAGAAAAAGTATCAGACTCAAGGAAATGAAATCAGAACAATTTTGACATATCATATTGGTCATAAGCAAATTCCAAGTCCTGTACCCATTTAAGGAAAGACAACTAGACAAAGAAGTGGACAACAGGAACTAGGAAATTATGGGGGGTCAACTTAGGGTTTGGGTGCCACCAATATGAGTGAGAACTCAGTAAATATTAATTTGCTTCCCCTGCTTTGGATTCATCACTGCATACTTTATTATCGTCATGACAACTTTAGACCAGAATACAGGCGCATGATGGACATCAACATTCTGGGATTAAGAAAACAATTCAGACATGACAGCTCCATGGTGACAACGGACACTGTCAGATCACATTACCTGCCCGTGTACGTTTATCACACATTTAATGTGGTGAAATGTTATGGCCACATCACAGTCAGGCTGAGCTGATGGTTTTAATTTGGGTCTAAGACTAGAGCTACGCTGATGCGTTTGGCTGCTGGCTAGGCCAGGGGGGTCATATTTCCATGAGTTTCTGATATCAAAAGGAAGGCTTTATTCACTCTTCATCTTGAACTTTCCGAGCACATGAAAGCTAGTAATTCCCAGGTAGAGAGAAAAAAAAAAACTGTCATTAGATATTAGTCCCCTTGCATTTTATATCGAATGAGATTCTGAGAGAGTTATGGAAATATAGGAGTTGGCACATTCAAGCTCTGGGAATTCTAAGTGGCAACTGAAATTTTGGCTTTCTTAAAGACTTGAGGTAGGGAGGGAGGTAAGGGGTGGGGGGAGAGAGAGAGAGAGAAGCAGCTTCCATGAAGTCACTTGAGGATCAGCTGCAAAATGCTTTATGGACATGTACTACTGTCATTTCCCATCCCCACTGGGTGAGTCTCCACAACTATTCTATGGTTTGAAATGTCTTGTTCAGGAACTCACAACTTGAGAAATCTGAGGCTGTTGGAAATAATAAACACTGTGAAGCAGGCATATACCATCCTAGAAATCTCCACTGATGAAGGTCTGTGGTCTACCTGTACATGTCCTCGAAAGGTGGAGAAGGCCCAGTTGGTTCTGAAATCCACAGGAGATTTGACCCAAAAGCCACTGGGATCATTCTGCAGTCTCTATGCAGACCATCATTAAAGTTGTGAACACATTGGCCTTAACTGGCAGTGGTCAATTTAAGTTGGTTATTGGTGACAAATTCTCAGAACATCAATTTTTGTTAGCACTATAATTAACCAAAAATGTTCAATATGGAACTAACAACAACAACAACAACAAATGTTGCTATTGGCCATAGAAATCAAGTCTATCCCAGTTGGTGAAGAGGCTTCTAGATTTAGGTGCTATGAAGTACATCACTGCCATTGCAGCCTCTGATTTTCTCCTTCTTTTTGCCTTTTTTATACCCAGTTCTACAGTCTTATACTTCATTCAATTACTTCATGGAAAATAGGAAAACATGCTGCACTCACCTTTGAAGACTTATCCAAATGAGCTGCTGATTACTTCTAGAAGTCTCTGTTGCTCTGTGTCTTCTTGATTCAGAGGCTTACCCTGGTAATGCCTTCTATCGACACCAACAAAAGAATAAAACAGCAGTAAGCTTCTTGGCTCTGTTTCTAGGCACTGAAACAAAGATGGATGATGCATCTGCTTACCGTTTAAAAAGTGTCATTTTGATCATCGAATAGATTGTTTGTCACAGATCTTCTAAGAAATAGACTTGCCTATAAAAAAAAATCCACCTTACCTTTCATAGTCTCTCTGTGACCTAGGTTGGCTCAGGTCCTTGAAGCTGGTAGGACAATAACAGTGATTTCACAGAATTATGAAGTTGCTATTTTTCCTGGGTTCGTCTCTGATTTACAAGCCATGAACCAAGTTTTCAGAGTTTTCCTAGCCATTTGACCAGCTCTATGGTTGGGATCAACTAGAAAGGTGTATCAGATGCAAAGCTGAGGAAGATTGTCTCAAGCATCCTGAAGGGCTTTACATCTTGAGTACCCCTGGATTCACACATTACATCTGGGGTTGCTTCTGTTATTATTTTTTCTGATAATCAGCTTCCATTTGATATAGACTTTAATATTATACTCATCATTTTATACAGAAATTTCATTGAAAATAAATGATGTTTTTTCAATCTATTGTACAACAAGAGAGAAAAGTATAGAGGGCTACATAAAACAATGTGCTTTGGAGTTAGATGGCCCCAAGTTGAATTCTGGCTCTGTCACATGTAATGTGGTAGCAAGTAATTTAAATTTTAAATTTAAAACTGTAAAAAGACACAGGGAAAATCAATTTCAATGATATACTTATCCCAATATACCTGAAATATCATTTTAATATGTAATCAATATAAAAATTGTTAATGAGATACTTTGTGGTCTTTTCTTATTCTCAGTCTTTGAAATCCAGAGCATGTTTTACACTTACAGCACATCTTTATTTGGTCCTGCCACATTTAAAGGAGTCCATAGCTGTATGTGTCCTGTGGCTCCAGTCTGCAAAATATTAGGAACATTAGGGACTTTCATCTTATGTGGATTCTTGAGTGGGCATTTTCTGTTGTGAGGGTGGTAAATGTGGAGAAGGTGATATAGACCAGGACATCTCAAATGTTAGCTTGCATACGAATCACCTAGAGAATAGGTTAAAGTGCAAATTCCTGGATCTTAACTCCATGGATTCAGATTAATGGTGTCTGTGCTATGAACCAAACATTCTCATTTCCAATAAGCCTCTAGCTGTGCTGATGTTTTTGATGCATGGAATATATATAACCACTGGTACAAAATCTCCTTCTTTGAATTTAACCATTAGCTTTGTTTTTCTCATTGTCTTTGAAACAAAAAAGACTAGATGTACCTATTTTGGCCACAGTGATAAAATTGAAGGACTTTCCCAAGGCACACATATCAGTCCCTGTTTATACTAGTCCTACACATAGGGGTGAAATTTGCAGCCCACTCATTCTCCTCTGTCAGTTGTTGAGCCACCAGAACCTAAGCCTAGTGGTCCCTGAGGTTCATCACTCCGCCACCTTGTGGAATCCAATTTCCTCTTGTTTCTCTAAACCTACTGATGCAGCAAGAGTCCCCTTCAGCCCCACGCCTCCTCAGCTGTTACCCCTCCTTTTTAATCAAGATGGCCTCTAACATCACCATTATATTGAATATGTACTCGAAGTCATTTACTACACAGAAGTTTCTGAATTTACATGATTAGTTTGTCCTAGAATCACTTTAGTATGTCTAACAACATCTTTCTTTATGTACATGTTCATTACCTCTCCTTTTGCTTGAATATAAAAGTCCGTAATATTTAGGCAGTTGATCATTCCTGAAAATATATACCTTCAGGTCAGTGTTCACATATCAGATAATCTTCATGACTTCTTACATTGCCATTAAAAAGTGATGCTGTATGATTATGATGGAAACTGTGAGTCTTATATTTATTAAGTTTCCACCATCTTGTTCTACCTAAGCATGATTTCAACAATCTACCTGTCTTGTGCCCTCCAAGAAGATATCTGATGAAAGCTCAATAGCCTCTTCCCTGAAGAATACTATGCAGATAAACAAAAATTGTCTTTAAGATATTTAAGTTCACTATAAACATCACTAAGAGCTAGATGCCTGGTGACTAGAGCAATGGAGGGCAGAGATGGACTGAAGGAATTCATTCATGTTTCAATGAAAGCTCTGTCATTAACCAGCTTTGTACGTATTATTAGGCAACTTATTTACTTCTCTAGGCTTAGTTTCTTCATCTGCAAAATGAAAATGGCAAAATCCCCACTTAATGGAATGACTATGAAGATTAAGTAAAATAACACATGCACAGGCTTATATCAATCAAAATTGATTGTCATTGTTGCAGACAAAGTATTTCTAGTTTAATAATCTTTAAAGACATCATTGCCTTTGACTCAGGTGTTGAACATTGGTTGGATTTATCTGGACTTAACTTTTTTAAAAAATATTTTTAAACATGTACTACAAATTCATTATATAAAATGTTAAAGTTATAATAAAGAAAAAAAAACTACCAATGATTTCATTACAGAATAGTCCCAATGTGTAGGACAGTCACCACAACAAAGGATTATCTGCCCCCAAATGCCAATAATGATAAAGCTGAGAAGTCCTTTCTTACCAGACATAGCACTCTACCCCATATCTGTGGGAGGGGTGCTTCATTCTCACTTTGACCCTAGTAAGAGGATTCAAGCAAATAGCTTGCCCAGAGTCCTCCACACTTTGATGGACAAAAGTACTAGCCTCTGACCCATTTTTGGAAAAACTCTGAAAAGAAGTGGGTCTAACTGCAGCAATCAGAGGCAGCCCAGACAAAGAAAAGTAGCCTGAGTTAGGAAGTACCTGCACTTTGAGAGCTCAGAGGGTCAAGGATTCTTGCTTTTCTGTGGGTAAAGGGGACCATGCCTTGAATCATCTTGAAAGGAACCACATAAAATAGGAATAGAACATGAAGAGTGAAGACCCAGAGGGGAGTGGTAGGGAATGAAGCAAAGAAGGCATCAGCTCATCAGCAAAAAATTAAGAGGGAGGTCCACAAAGACAGAAGTGTGTAGGAACAGGGAGGTGTTCTGTAAGCCAGACACCCCCTGAAAATCAGCATTTGAACATTTGTTTCCTCCAAAGAGATGATGCCAGCGATCTTTTCTGCTCTTTCCTTTCCTCCCTACCTTCCTGAGGTAGCTGCATGAGTGAGAGGAAAGGAGAGGAGAGCAAAGTGGACAGTTATGAAGACAGTACTAGCTCCTGCACTGCCCTTAGAGTTCTCCTAAGCTAGGTCCGGAGAGAAGCTGATGCTAGGTAAGGTTGAGGTTTTGATGGTAGCCTGGATCAGACTGACTCAAGTCTTCAAATCACCAGATGAGCTGATGGCTCTGCTCACAAGTTCATTTGGGGATATGAAGAATGAATCTCTAGAGCTTTTTCGAAAAAGCAGTTATGCAAAAGAATAAAGTTACTTTATCATATAAACTACGAAGTCAAATTTATTCATTAAACTGGATCCATGCATGTAAAAAACACATATGCCCATGCCTATGCAGATAAACACATCCGTGTATGATTAGATCATATAAATAACAGAAATACATATACCTGTGCGTGATTGTGTGTGTGTATATATATAATTTTTAATTGCCTTATTCACTTAGAATGTTATGATAAACATTTATTTCACATTATTGAAGTTATCTGTTATATAAATATCCCACAATTCGCATGAACAATCCTAATTTTGTAGCTGGATATTTTGATAATAAATCAATAACTTGCTACTAAAAACAACAGTGTAATGAATATCCTTATAAATATCTGTGCTATTAGTTCCTGGATTTAGATTATAAATTTTATTTTAGTGATCATATTTTTTGTTCAGTTGACTTTTGAAAAAATGAACTTTATAAATAAAAAAATTTAGTTGTAGTAAAAATGACAAAATTTATCATCATCTTAACTCTCTTACAGGGTTTGATTCAATAGTGTGGATTATATTCCCACTGTTGTGAAACAAGTCTCCAGAACTTTCTTGTCTTGCCAGGTGCCTAATCTCAGTGGCTCAAGAGGCTGAGACAGGAGGATCACGAGTTCAAAGCCAGCCTCAGCAAAAGTGAGGCACTAAGCAACTCAGCGAGAGCCTGTCTCTAAGTAAAATACAAAAAAAGGGGGGGGCTGGGGATGTGACTCAGTGACTGAGTTCCCCTGAGTTCATGCCCTGTACCAAAAAAAAAAAAAAAAAAAAAACCCTAGAACTTTCTTATCTTACAAAATTGAAACTCTATGCCCATTAAATGACAGCTTCCATTTCTCCTTCTTCCCAACCCCTGGTAACCACCATTCTACTTTCTATTGCTATGAATTTAATCACTTTAGATAGCCCACATGAGAGGAATTATATAGCATTTGTCTTTCTGTGCCTGGCTTATTTTATTTAGTGTGATGTCCTCCAGGTTCACCTCTGCTCTAGCATATGACAGGATTTCTTTCCCTTTTAAAGCTGAATATGACTCCATTGTATGTACATACCATATATACTATTTATTTATGTATTTTTTGTTGATTAATATCTAGGTTGTTTACATCTCTTGGCTGTTGTGAATGATGCTGCTAGGAATATAGGTGTACAAATATTTCTTTGAGACTCTGCTTTCAGTTCTTTTGGATAAAGTATTTGAATAGATGCAACAATGGACAACATGCAATATGAATGGATGCTGAACATAATTCATCATTATAGAAATACAAACCAAAACCAAAATGAGATATCACTTCATGTTCATTAGGAGGGCTATTCTCACCAAAAAGAGGAGGGGTGAGCAGGAAGTGTTGACAGTGATGGGGAGAAACTTAAATCCTTGTGCATAATGGTGGGAATGTACAACAGTACAGCTACTACGGAAAACAGTGTAGAGTTTCCTCAAAAAATTAAAACTACCACATAAACAAGCTTTATAAATTTGTACGCACACCAGTAATATGTGGAAATGCTTCTCTCTCTCTCTCTGCACCTACAGGAAGTTGAACATTTTGATTTTGAAATTTTTTTTAAATGAAGCATTTTTTTACACAATATCTTTATTTTATTTATTTATTTATTTTTATGTGGTGCTGAGGATCGAACCCAGTGTCTCACATGTGTGAGGCAAGCGCTCTACCGCTGAGCCACAACCCAAGCCATGTGATTTTGAAATCTTTGACAATGTGTTACTTATCTGTTGAAGCCTACTAAATCACCCAAGGCTTAGTGGCTTCTAAAACTGCAACAATTCATGATTTCTCATGAGTCTTTGAGTTGTCTTGGCTGTTCTTCTGCACATGTGGAATCTGTTGGAACCACTCATGGACTGCAGGAAGCTGCTTGGGTTTGAAGGTCCAGGAAGGCATCATTCACGTGTCTGGAGCATGGGATTTGGCTGTCAGATGGCCTTTGCTCTGCTCCGGGTGACCTCTTTTTCTATCAGGTCCTCCTATCAGCCTGGCAGTTCAATTCAAAAGGACAGAAAACTTAAGCTGCTAGGCTTCTCAAAAACCAAGCCAAGCAGAGGAACAACATCACTTCTACCCCATTCTACTGCTCAAAGCAAATCACAGGAGAAGGAGAAATGGCACTTCTTGAGAAGAGATGTGACATGAATTCATAGCAATGGAGGAATGATCTTTGCAAACCATTTATCACAGACAAGCCATAGAATGATAATGACAATCTTACTGTTGTTTTATTTTGCATTTCTTTGATTACATGTGAGATTTTTTTAAAACATGCTTGCTAGTCATTTGTAGTTCTGTGAATCATTTGTTTGTATCTTGTGATTTTTTGAAAAAATTTTCTCTAGCAATTTTTAAATTATATTTTTAAGATATATTTGCATATTGTTTGTAAATTGTTTTTAAAAAACCACTAACCTATTTTCTATTATATTTGTTGTAAATATTTGTCTCAGGTCATTACATTTTTGCATGCAAAAGTTATCCTAAATTTTTGAATTTTCAAGTAGTTAAATCTCTTGGGTTTTTCCATTGACATATTCAGTGATGATTACATATAATACGAAAGCAAAATGAATACTGATCATCTTTTTGGCAGCTCAGCGTCCTCATGCCTTTTCTAGTTTGGGGGAATTCCCACTTGTCTTGGTTCCATCTGGGACAAGACACATATTCCTGATGGTTTACATGTGGTTTGCTAGAGAAAATAGAAAACTATTGAAATGTCTTTTTTATATTCATTTATTTATATTCAGTTGTCTTTTTAAATGTATTCTTTAGAAAAAATAGAAGTTAAACTACCAATATATACAGATGCAGTCTTTACCTGGTATAGGACATATCCTGAGAAAAGACAGAGGACTCTAAAACAGGAAGAATTGATGGTGCTCTCCTCCTATCTTCCTTCCTTTACTGAAGATTTCAGTGTGTGCCTTAAAAAAAGAAAGAAAAAACAGAGTTATAAATTGTAGTAGCTTTATTTAAACTACTCCTCAAAATTGGATAAGTGTCTAAAAAATTAATTTTTTTTCGAAATAGATTTCAACTTTAAACACTTAATAAAATGTTTGTGGTATATTTTACTTTGTTCCTCTTTCACCATGATTGGGTAATTAAATCTACTAGTCTTTGCACCCATCCATTCTCTTTACTCATTTACTTTGGCATCATGAGTTTGCAAAATTAACAATTTTTTTTAAAGAAAGAATGTTTTAGGCTTTAAAAAAAATAAGCAGGAGTTAAATTCTTTTTCACCCTCTTTCAGAATTCTAGTGTTAGAAATTTCTTACAAAAACATTCTAATTGTGTTTTTTTCTGGAAGTTAAAGTTGTCTTAATTGAGACGACATTTGAGACACTATTTAATATTCAAACTTTATAGTCATGTAACTAGTTAGCAGAAAGCTTTTTTTCATTCAATAGATTCTACATGGGTTTTCTCCAAATTTTAAAGGAATGTATTCACTCTCACAGGCAGGTAAATAGAGGTTAAATTCACCTCCTCTAGGATGTGTCTATGAGATCTTGCTGAGAATAGCTATCTCGTTTTCCTGTTAACACTGGGTATTCAATGATCTAAATAATTTCTTTCATTTTACGGGTTAGTGATTTCTCATTTTGAATTTTTCTGATCACGACATATTGTTTTCTTTTTTTAAAATTTTTTAATTGTAGATAGACACAATATCTTTATTTATTTATTTTTATGCAGAGCTGAGGATCAAACCCAGTTCCTCACGTGTGTGAGGCAAGTGCTCTACCACTGAGCCATAACCCCAGCCCAATATATTGTTTTCTTAACTTTTGAATATCTGGGTAAATACAATGTGTTTGCTTTGTACATTGACTTTAACGTGTAGTAATATTTTAAAATTATTTCTCTAATGAGCCATTAAACTTTAGCATCAATTAAAATTTTGTAATAAAACTTTCACAGCAACCAATAAGTAATTGCTATAATTAGAAGGTTATTTTGTGGTAACAATAAATGAATGCTACTTATACACTGACTCATGTCATGTGAAAATATTATTATACTTTATGTGGAAACTTTATCTCATCATCTTGGTAAAATAAACAAACGATAATGCTATGATCTGCAAAAATGAAAACCAAAACTTAGCTAAATTTTGCCAATAGAGAATTTTTCTTGTTTTCATTAAGAATTTTTTTAAACACACATCAATGAAAAACAATTTGCAACATTAGAAATATTATTTATGGTAAATGCACAAAGTCTTTTGTTTGTTGAACTTGTTCCTTTCCTTACAAATCAAAGCAAAGCAATATCTATGTACTGTTAAGAAATACACTTTAATTGATTGCTCGAGAATTGTCATCATAAATATATGAATAAACTAATAGTTGAAACCAAAAAGGTATCATTACAAAAAGATTTTTTTCAAAATAATAAGCATGTTTACAATGTGAATGGCACTCTCTTGGTTATCTTGCCCTTGTATAGCACACAACTCAGACATCTGTATGCGGCAGTCACTTTTCTATGTTGGAGATACAGGTTCAGAATGTTGGAGCCCACTCACTAGCAAAGTGTAAGCCCAAATAAAGTTGGTGCTACTGTTAGTATTATTAAAAACAAATTTAATGTATTTTTAAAAGTAAAATCAATACATAAAAAAATTTAAGGTAGTTTATTTGATCAATTTATTCCTTCATGATTTCTTCTATTGGTTTAACTTTCTATTTTTGCTTATAAAACTATTTCCCTTTTTAACATCACAGCACTAATCCTCTCTGGGTTTGTTTTTTGGGTTTTTTTTTTTTGCTATTTTTACATTTAAAAAATATTTTCAATTCTCCTAAATTTATTTCATGGCATAATATATAGTAAGGATTTAATTTTTCCTGGAAACCTTATCTATTGTATGTAATAATCCTTTTCTATCGCTTTCTAACAACATTGATTATGGATAAGATGAATCATTACTCTAGGTTTTGTTTTGTTTTTAATTTTAGCAAAATATTTCTGTTCATTTATTGTTTTCAGATTATAACATAGGATTTGTTTTTGTTTTTGTCTTGTTTTTTGGTGCTGGGGATTGAACCTAGGGCTTCACACGTGCTAAGCATGCTCCCTACCACTCAGCTACCTCCCCAGTCCATAACATAGAATTTGCAAGTATTGACATATAGACAGATATTCCACAGTGGGGACAGAGCAAAGGTAAAAAGAACTTCCACCGAAGAGCTGCTCCTAGGCCCAAAGCAATCTGAAGTTTTAAAAAGCCCATCTTTTTTTTCCCACTCTGCTATCCTCAAGTAGGATTTGTCCTCTGATACTGTATCATCTAATAAGAAAACCAAGAGAATGATAAGACATAAAAACTCCAATGGAGAGGAAGGGAGGGGACATGGGATAATTAATGGTGGTGGAATTCGATGATCATTGTTATCCAAAGTACATGTATGAAGACACGAATTGGTGGGACTATACTATGTATACAACCAGAGGTATGAAAAATTGTGCTCTCTATATGTAATAAGAATTGCAATGCATTCTGCTGTCATATATAAATAAAAAACTTCACATAAAAAACTCCAATGGAAATGTGCATCCATATTGTAGTTTTATCACAGCACTTGTTCCTCGTTTAATTTGCTTTTTAGAACACACTCACGTAAATAGAAAATTTCTGAAAATATTCTGAGAAAGTAAAATTTTATTACGAGGATGGTTTCTCTGAAATATGATATTTGCTTCACATCACCCTTCACAGAAACCTTTCCTCCCACAGACTTTTGTGAAGTGTCATGTATTCTTTTAATAAACTTGAGTCAAGATTCAAGGAAGCCCCTGATTTTAAAATTGAGAGGTTTGGGCTTGGTTTCATTTTGAGGTTTGGGGGTTATTGAAACTCAACACAAAATGAAAGCTCTATAAATCTTCAAATCTACATTTTAGAATAAATATTTTGTAATAACCCATGTTTTAAGCCAAATAAAATTCATAATGAATTAACCTACATACACATAGACTTTTTTAAAACAACGTAATGCCATAACTTATATATAACAGAGAAACAGAAAAAAAGAAATTTATAATTTTCATATGTACATTCTCAGTATAGTCTCTATAGTTCTACTGAAGTTGTTAGATAGTTGTAGCTCTAGGTTGCAATCACCTAAACAAGATAGGCATAAATGAGGTGTGTGGTACTGGCAACTCAAAACCTAAAATGGTGGGATTGTCAGTAATGTGATATTAAAAAATAGTAAATATTTTTTTGAAAGTTCATCCTAAAACAAAACACAGTCCTTTCACATAGCACACTTGAAAAAGTCAGTGTACATGTAAAACAAGTTGGAGTCTTTGATCATTTAGACAGATTCACTTTCTCAATGCATTCTAGAGGTACTATAAATTTTAACATTCCTAAAGGAGAAGTCTTCATGAGCCACCAAATGTGACATTTCCAATATCATAACAGGACAGAAGACCAGATCAACCATGAGAATCCCAGGTTTGACAGACAGATAGGAGTGAGCACAGATAGGAGAAAAGGAGATGGGTGAAACATACCCAAGATGAGCTCCCAAACATAAATCCTAAAACACACAGGGAAACCAGTCCCAAGAAGTCAGCCAAAAGGATCGATCATCAAGAGATAAAAGTCAAACACACACTCTGCACCCCACCCTCCCCACAAAAAACAGAATATAAAAGAAAAGAATTTTAGAAAATAACTTCAAGTCATCTCAGTTAGATCTACAGATATATAAATAAAAGACTTTCACATATTACAAAGTTCTGCAATTTTTAATGAGATATTTCTAACTACGATCATAGGCACAGAATGAGTGCTATTAAGCTGAGCTAGAATTTTACTGTTGTATTGTTCTTTGGTAAATCTCACAGACTGCTCACCTCAGGGGGAATAAAAGGCCTATTTAAGTCCACTTAAAAATGTTTTAACTAAAAAAGAAAATATTAGGGAAATTATGACTGGGAAGTTCAGATCAGAGACCTCAGAATCATTCTGCCTAAAGTCCACCTCCATCAGCATCCCGAACCTCCCCATACCATCCTATGACACCTCCCCAACCCACTCCAGTGAGATCCCTGCTTCTGAGACCAGAATTCATTCGCTTCTAAGTGGTTCTTACTATAAATGTCTCTTCATTACACTAATCCAGAACCTGACAGAGAGCAAAGAGAGGTCATGAACCCTGGAATAAAACTGAGTCTAAATTCTGGCTCTGCCACTTATCAGCTGCATGAATGTGAGCAAAATAAAATAAAATAAAATAACCTCTTTGGGCCTCCATTTCTTCACCTGTCGTTGGTGATAATAATTTCATGTATGCTCTGGATTCTTGTGGGAGTTGAGAGTTAACCAAAATGAAGTGCTTGGGACAGTTCCTGGAAGATGGTAAGTGCTACATAAAGACTGACAATAATTCTACCTTTGATCTTCAATATCCTCTTTAAATAATAGAAAATACAAGTGCCACCAAAGGACCCCAGATACTTGTACCATTTTCATATTGTACCTCTGCTACTTTCTTCCTGTTCTCATCAGGCTCCAATTCGTCAATACTCCTTTGAAAACTGGATTCTCAGTTTGAATTTCCATTTCGTGTATGCTGGGGCCTATACAAGACGATCATGCACCATCGTATACATGGCCCTATACATCGTGTTTACGCACCAACTTACAATCAGTGCCAATTCTACTTCCATTAATATTTCAAAAAGCTTAATTATACCATGTTTAAAACTCAGCAGACAAAATGATAATTTTTTTTTCTTGTTTTACTAGAACCGACATCAATTTATATTGTGAGTTTTCATGCTACTGGGTGGCAGGGACTTAATCTGACTTCATTTGAATTCAGCTTAAGTTGAATCAGAATTCTGGGGCCAGAGTTCCTACAACTGAGACTGTCAAGGTTTTAGGGATGGAGTAGGAGACAGCATTTGGTTGTCAGCAGTTTTGGAACCTAAGACCATCTGCTGTTGAAATGTTATGCCATGACACAAAGAAATCCTTGAGGCTCCTGGAAGACAGACAAGCTAGACTTCCTTAACAAGCTAGTAGCAGGTGAAGCTTGTGTCACCCCATTTCCACCCCCAGACATTCTGCAGGGACAGAACACAGATCTCCTCTACTTTCTTATCTCTAAACGTATCCAATAAAAATATCCAATATCCTAAACCCTCAGCTAACTCCTAATGTCTCGAGAAACTACGAGGGCTCACTGTGCCCCCCAGAATCTCTCTGTCCTTGAGGTTGCCATGTCCTCCTGCCCCCAAATCTCTCTGTTCTTAAGGATTGGGAGTCTTTTCTCATCTCTGTGAAGAATTTACTGACTTTGATTCATCATGTATTTCTCTAAATAGGCCTGGGTTCTTTTGAAAATATGAACTTATGAACTTCACCACATTTAAAATCCTACTCTCTTTAAGACACCTTTTTCTCGAGGGAATGAAGGCAGAATGCCTAACTCCCTGAGTAGGAGATTAAAAAAGAAAAAAGAAAAGAAAAAAAAAGAATAAGAAAAGAATTGGGTCTAACAGGGAGTATGAGGGAAAAGGATCAGAACTATAAAATTTCTCACCTTGTTATCTATTTGGTGAAACACAATTGGATGGAGTCCATTCTATGATCAAATAAAAAATATTTTCTCAGCACTGACTCTATGCCAGGCATTGTGTGAGGTAGTAGGTTCACAAAAATGAATAAGATATGAACCCAACTCTAGAAATCAAGTCTCTTAACACTCAAGTTGGTCTCATCCTCTCTCCTCCCTCTTCTGCTTTATTTAAGATCACGAATCTTTCTGGTGTATTATTATAAGTTTTCCACCTGCCTCCCCGCTTCAAGTCTCTTACCTTTCAGTTTTATGTGCTTCCTACCCATCCTTCACATTTTCAGTAGCATTATTTTGTTTAAAACTTTAGTGTTACAGTTATCTTTAGGACAAAATGCCAAGCATGATGTTTACTGTTTGAGAAAAAAATTTTATTTCTTTTGTTTCTGAAAACAGTTCTGTCATATAGCTCTTCTGATCTCAATTTCACAAATAAGTTGCAAACATTCTACACATTTGGATACTTATATTTCAAAATAGCTACTGAGAGAATTGTTCTATTCCTGCAGAGTGTCTGGTGGTGGGAATAGGGAGAAGCAATCCCCAGAACCCCTTGCTACTAGCTTTTCAAGAAAAAGACACTAAGGCTTAGAAATCTTCAACCATCCTGACCCAGTCCACAAAACTGGGAGAAGCCAGGCTTGAAATCAACTTTCTTGTTTGTAGACCCATGGCTTTTAATATTAATGTTCTACTCTAATCAAGCTTACCTCTTACATGAAGGAATGTTCTAGAACAAGACAACTACTACCATTACTTTTATCACTACAGTAAATAAAAATACCACTTTGGATTTCAATGTCCTGGGTCATCATTGTTACAGAGAAGAAAGGAAATAGAAGATGCTTACCTTGGTGGTCAAATCAGTAAGTCAAATGAGCCTCCACAGTCCATAGGTGACCAATTTTGAGCTGAATCACTCTTGCATGCAGAGTATGATATACAAAGACTTATAGACAAAATACTAAGAGATCTGTTCAGTTCATACATACCATAACTGTGAAAGAACAGAGATCCCAGTATCTTGAGTTCTGTATCCACAAAGCACAAAGCAGCATACAATTCTCCAAATCAACTGAACTGAAACCTTTTAATGAGTTAGTCCATTTGAACAGGCAACTTAACATTTTTGAAAGTCTTAAAACATGGCAATTCATTGCATCTCTAGAAGCCTCTGGTAGAGCTAAATGGAGGTTCACAGGCAAACCTCAAAAACACCAAAGTTGCTTATGACTATAAACTTCACTCAATTTTTTCCCAAGTGGTTTCAATATTTAGTTGGAAGAGTGACAGTTGGACTTAATGGTTTTCTTTTCTCACTTTTCTTCAAAAACCAATCCATCTCACTACTACAGTGCTTTCCAACCTTTTTAAACCCAGGAGCCTTTTGTATAAACTTGAAATTCTCATGACAGCCTTCCCTCCACCCCCAACTCCCACCCTGATGAGTGAGCTTTATGTGTGGTAGAAAATAAATTCTGTTTCCTGTGCATTGTGTGAGATAAGGGGAAAAAAAGCTTTGCATTTTATTTGTGAAGTTATTTTTTTAAAAAGCAGAGTATCACTTTCCAAATATAAAAATATATTTTAATTTTTTCTTGAATTTCATGTCATCCTTTTAAACCCCTTCTTAGCCCTCCCAGCTACTAAATCAACTATATAATTTTACTTATTAATTAGTGATATTCATATGCAAGATTGAGGTTCACTTTAAGGATTTAAATGGGTCCAAATAGTTAGAATATTTTTCATTCATGAAAGACTTCCCAGCTAAAAAGAAAATAAAGCAACAAAAATGAAATTTTCAGACTCACAGAATATCCAAGTGCCCAGAGTATCAAGAGATTATTTAACCTTATACTTTCTACCCCAGATCTATGGAACTTCAGTCTCTGGGTTTGTGGCCAGTGATATGGATTATCAACAAGCACCCAAGCTTATTCTAATAACTCCCAGTGGGGAACCAGTTACTCAATCCTACTCTATTATTTGACAGGTAATAAAATTGCAAAGAGATTAAATGCAGCTAACTCCATTCAGTACGATTTAAAAAAATAGTTTTCAAATTTTTATTTCATCATATCTATTATTAACTATAAATTTTAACTGTAATTCTATTATTAACTCTAACTCTTATCTAACTTCTTGTTATTATTTATTCTTAGTAGGAAAAAAATTATGATCACTTTATTATTCTTTTTTTCCCCAAAGTTTCCTAAACAGCTGAAAGTGATAGATTGAGTACATTCCTATACCTCTTCTCAAACATGTGATTTCAATGAAACAGTTACAAGAAGAATAAAAAAGATATGACTCAGCAAGAAAGGGAGAGGATTATTCACATTTTCAGATGATGTAAAAGAGAAAAGAGATGGTGAAGTGGTGGCTGATGTGGAGCCTACCCAGAGGACCACCAGTGAGAAGACTTATTTGCATCAGAGAGTTCAGGACATGTGACAAGGGTAAGACATAAAGCCAAAAAGCATATGGATGGCTTGAAATTCCAGGTGTGCATTCATATACCACCTTCCCCTGCTCTCTTGCAGAGATGCCAACTGCCGCTCCCCAACACTGCCAGCCCGGACATCTCCAATGAAAGCGAAAGGGTAAAACCTGAATTCAGAAGCACCAGATGGGACAGAAGGGGAGAGTAGGATGTAAGATTGCAGAGGGTGAGGGAAGAGTCAGCATTTTGAATAGCTGGGCCATCAAGCCTCTGCCTAGCTAGGTGTCTGCCTCTTGGGAAGAAGTTGGAAGAATCATCTCTAGAGATATTGAATGACAGCTACCTACTAAAACCACATGTTTACGTATATGAGAGAAGGGAATAACCACCAATGAAGTTCTCTAGTAAAAGCAAAGACAGCCCCATGCCTGAAAACTTCCACACTAGTTTTCTGGGGCTACTGTAACTGCATACTATAGACTGTGCGCCTTAAACATCAGAAATTTCCAACATCCACACTTCTGGATGTTGGAAGTTGGAGATAATTTCTTCTGAGTCTTCTCTTCTTGTCTTAAACATGGCCTCTTTCCCCTTTGTCTTTACTTGGTCTTCCCTCACCCTGGATGTACAAATCCCCTTTCTTGTAAAGACACCCATCATATAGGAGTAGACCTTTTCTAATCATCTCAGTTTAACTAAGTTACCTCTCTACAACCTCTCTCCAAATACTGTCACATTCAGAGGTACTGGGGGATTTGGAACTCAACACCTGAAACATGGCACAAAAATTCGGCCTATTACAGCTTCTAAAAAGATTCTTAATATTTTACTTGTATTCATGAATATCAGGGGTCACTAAACATCTCTCCCTTGAATAAAGCTCTCTAAACTGACTCACTCACACAAACCCAAAAGATGACTTAGGTACTTGGGGAAAACTTTAAAGATACCAATTAATATCTCCAGAGAGATATCAAGAACTCTCAATTTGACAAAACCAGAGCAGAACACTAAAGGAGAAATCAAAAGCAGAAAACCTGAAAAATTATACCATTGTAACAAAATACAAATGAGCAGATAAATGGATGGAACCGAAAGTCCAAAAAAATTGAACCAAAAAAACTTAAGAAACTGGAAATATAAAAGTAAACATGGAGATTAAGAAACTTGGTAAAAAAAAAAAAAGAAGCCAAATCTGATTAATAAAAATTTCAGAAAGAGAAAATGAATGGAAAATATCATCAAAAATATACTGCTAAAATTTCTCAAATCTGTATCCCTACCTCTCTCCCTTGAATTCTAGGCTTGAGTGCCCTACTTGCCTTACTGCTCATTAGCCTCAGTTGAAAGCCAAATGGACATCTCAAAATTAAATACCTAAAGTTTTGCTCCTTTTGCATAACATATCTTAATAAATGAAAAATTCATTTTCCTCTAGTGTCTCAAATCAAAAAGTATAAAAAGTAAAAATTGGTAGAGAAATTGACTCCTCTTTGAGTTTTACAGGCAACTGAACAGTAAGTACTGCTGTGTCTATGTTGAAATATGGGCACATCTCTCTATCCCTCATCACCTCTACCTTGATCCATTGCTATGAGCAACAGTCTTTGCTACCTAGCTTATTGCAGTTGCCTCCTGATGCTCTTTCTGCTTCTATCCTTGCTGCTTCCATAATGTTTTCTCCCTGAAAAAGCCAAGATAATTCTTTTTAAAATATGACAAAGTCATATTTACCTGCTTAGAGTTCTACAGAAGATTCCCTTCTTGCTTAGAATTAAAAAAAAACAAAGTCCTCAAAATGGTCCATAGGGCCCACCACGGTGATTATCAACCCTGTGTTTTCAGTTAGTTCAATGAAACTCTATAAAACATTCCACAAGGGTTTTTAATAGCTATCAAGAAACTGATTCGAAAATTTGGAGGACTACCACTAATTGGTTTTAAAACTTAACTACAAAACTAAAATGAACTCAAAATGGTTTAAAGACTAAAATGCAAAATATGAAACTATAAAACTGCTAGAAGAAAATATAGGAGAAAAGCTTGATGACATTAGCCTGGGCAATGAATGTTTGAATGTGGACCCCAAAACACAAGCAACCAAAGTGAAAACAGACAGGGTGAGATGGTATCAAACTAAAATCTTCCGCACAGCAAAGGAAACAATAAGTGAAGAAACAGCCTATGCAATGGAAGAAAATATTTGTAAAACATATGATAATAAGTTAATAACCAAAATATATAAGGAATTCAAACAACTCAATAATAAGAAAGCAGGTAACCCGATTAAAAATGGGCAAGGATCTGAACAAGCCAATGAAGCTATACAAATAGCCAACAAGTTATATGAACAATGGCTCAACAATACTAATTATTAGAGAAATGCAAATTAAAACCACAATGAGATATCACCCCATACCTGTTAGAATGGCTATTACCAAAAAGACATGAAGAGGTATAGAGGATATGGAGAAAAGGGGACACTGGGTAGCAATGTAAATTAGTTCAACCATTACGGAAAACAGTACAGAGGTTCCTCAAAAAGTTAAAAAGAGAGCTACCATATGATCCAGCAATCTCATTATGGGGTATATATCCAAAGAAAATGAAATCAGTATGTCAAAGAGACATGTCACATACATGTTCATTTAGCATTTATTCTTAACAGGCAAGAAATGGAATCAACATATACAAGTAGGTAAAGAAAATCCAGTGTATATATGCAATAGGATACTATTCAGTCTCAAAAAAGAAAAAAAAGGAAATTCTACCATTTGTTAACAACATGAATAAGTATAGAGGACATTATGTTAAGTGAAAGAAGCCAGGCACAGAAAGACAAATACACATGGTCTCACTTACATGTGAAATTGTAAAAAGTTGACCTCATAGAAATAGAGAATGGAAGGGTGGCTACCTGGGGCTGGGGACAGTGAATGGGAAGATGTTTGTGAAAAGACAAAATTTTAGTTAGAAGGAATAAATCCAAGACATCTATTGTACAACATGGGAATCATAGCTAATTACAATGTATTATTCTTAAAAAACGTTAAGAGTAGATTTTAACTGTTCTCACCACAAACAAACCAAAGAAATGATTAATACAGGAAATAATGCCTATGTTAATGAAGTCCATTTAGCTATTCCACAACGTAAACATGTTTCAAAACAACATTTTTACCCAATACCAATATAGGCAATTTTGATTTATCAATTTTAAATAAATAACTTTAAAAATGAGTGACCCCACTCCCCCCAAAACCTACAATAAACAAAACAGTGTAGTTTGATGAAAGAATAGACACATAAATCAATGGAAGATAATAAAATGGCTAGAAACAGACCCACATAAATATGGTCAACTGATTTTTTACAAAAGTGCCCAGATAATTTAATTTTAAAAAAAGATAATCTGTTTAACAAATTATCTTGAAACAACCAGATGCCCATGTGGAAAGATAATCTTCTACATACCTCACAAATGATAAGAAATGGGCTAGAAATTGTTCATAGAATGTGAAATGTAAAAACTTTTAGAAGTTCTAGAAAAAACACAGGAGCGACTTGCTCTGACTTTGGATTTGCAAAAGAATTTTTAAACATGAATAAAAAACTCAGCACACAAAAGAAAAAAAATTAAATGGTCTTTATCAAAATTAAAGACTTTTACTGTACGAAAAACATTGTTAAGGAAATTAAAAGACTAGGAGAAAATATTTCCAAATGATACATCTTTCAAAGGATTTGTGTCCAGGATACATAAGTAACTGTCATAATTCAACAATAATAAACAAACAGATGAAAAATAATTTTTTTTAAATGAACAAATTATCTGAATGGGCACTTCACCAAAATAAATGCATATTTGTATGTGTTAATGAATAAGAATACACGTGCATGGCGCACAGACACACACACATGGCAAATAAGCATAAGAAAAGATGTTAAACATTAATAGTCATTAGGGAAATGCAGATCAAAACTTCAATGAGATACTACTATGCGATCATTTAGATGTCTAAAATTTTGAAAGCTGCAATATTAAGAGCTAACAAGGATGCAGAGCAATTAGAATTCTCAGTCACTGCTAATGGAAATGCAAAATACAGCAGCCATTCTGGAAACAAATTTAGAAATATCTTACAAACAATTTTGGGAACCAGTGTTTTGACTAGATAGTATAAGACTAAACACAAAAAGAGCTACACATACTGATTGTACTCTAGTTAGTAAATCCTCTTCCCACAGGGGACCATACTAACAATTCTGAAATCATATAGTTTACATGTAATACGAGGCTTGAATAAACAAGGACAGTAGAAAGATAGATTGACAGATAATGAGGGCCTGATTTAGGAGTAATATCTGGACACGGAAATTATCCTTGCTTTTTGTTTGTTTTATTTTCTGGTCTCATGGCAAAGATCCATGACCTCAAATACATACCCAAAGAGGTTAGACAGGGAAAGTCCACTAGAGGAGCAGGGTAGTCAGAGAGCACTCATCTCATTGAAGGAGGACAGCCATTGCTCACTCCAGCAAAGCGTTGTCCTGTAGGTCTGTGGGCCCAGTGTTGCTTCAAGAGAAGCCCAAAACCAAGGTTTTATGTGAAATGGCCAACCAAGATGTCATCATGCCAAATAACACCTGGGGTCTGAACTTGACCCATATTCTTCCAGTTTGCATCAAAGTATCTAGCAGATAATTTGTCCCTGTCTCTACTAAAGGTCCCCCAATCAACAAGGTTTGCTTGACCGCTCTCACTAAACTAGCACACCAAACATGTGCGTGCACACGTGCGTACATACACACACATAGACACACACACACATACACCACAGATACTCATACAAATACTCACTTTCTTTTTAAAATTTTTTTTCTTTTTAGATATAACTGACAGTAGAGTGTATTTTTACATATTTTACATATATGGAGTATAACTTATGCTAATTAGGATCCCATTCTTGTGGTTGTACATGATGAGGAGTTTCACTGGTGGTGTATTCACATGTGAACATAGAAATTACGTCTGATTCACTCTACTGTCTTTCTATTCACATACTTGCTTTCAATACCCTAATATGCTCAACTTTTCCTCATAGCTATAGTTACTACCTGGTATTATACTTTGTATTATTGTGAGTACTTATTTATTATAGACTCCTCTGTTAGAACGCCATCTCCACAAGAGCAGGGTCCGTACCTACCTCATTTACTTCTGTATGTGACACAGTGCCAGGCACATACAAAAGGCTAAATAGAAACTGCTAAAAATTGAGAGTCCCTGCCTTCTCTGTTTTTCCACTGCATTTATGCTCTTTTCAGGCATCCAAACATATCATCCAGAAGCAAAACATCCTTGCAAATGTTCCTTTTCTTGTTCTGAACTAAGATTTCACCTCCAGGGCCTGCTGCCTTCCTACACTGCTGAGCTGGGCATAGTCCTATGGGGTAAACTCTAAATCCCTTGCCATCTCCAATAGCCTGGGGTTTAGGACCAGCTTTGAGCCACCAGGCCTTCTTAGCTCTTCAGAGTCCTAGGATCTTCCCAAGAAAAGACACACCAGCCCTAATGACTACCTCCATGATTCCAAAGTAGAAAGTAAAAGGACTTTGGGGACTGAGACAGCCTTTTCACTAGAAACTATAGGGCCAGGTTCTTATGTTAACTAGGGAAGGAGGGGGTGTAAAGGGCCACTTCCACAGGAGCTGGTGCCTCCAGCTGGACATGACATAACATAGCAAAGTTATTTTCAAAATCTGGTCCCCAGATCAGCAGCAGCTACACTTGAGAGCCTGCCAGAATGCAAAATCTCTGAGTTTGGAGCCAGTGATTTGGGTTTTGCAAGCTTTTCATGTAACTAATCCACAGTGGAGTTTAAAAACAAATGATCTAGTACTTAAATGTATGACTAGATTGAAAATTTCATATCTAGTGTTTTACAAATGGCATGACTCTGAGCAAGTTATTAACTGTTCTGTCCCTCAGTTTCCTCATCTGGAAAATTATAGAAGCTGCCTTAAGGAAGCTGCCTCAGAGTTGTCGTGAAGATTAGGTCACATATAACATATAAGGAACACTGAGAACCATGCTAGGCCCATTCTAAGTATTGTGTTAGGCACTGGAAGCTATTATGATTGAGTTCCAAGTATCGATTTTGCCTCTGGATCTTGGCCTTTTAGAGCAGTAAACTGGGTTGAATATGATAGCACACACTTTTTAGAGAAAAGAATCTTAACCAAATGCGGGAAGGCAGAGGGTGTTGCGCTGAAAATTAGGATGCTTTCAGCTATAATTAAATAAAAAGTGATTGTCTACTAACACAATAATTTGAGACCAGGTATTAACCTGGCTTGCCCAAAATGAGTTTTTAATCCCAGCTGCAATATTAGAAGTCTTGTCAAAGATGAATAAATCTTAGAATTTATTTAAGGGTGAAAGCTAATAATTCTGAACTTGATATAAAAATCTGTCATGTAGATGATGTATTATATAGTAGGATTGTAGACTGGGAGGTTGTCTTTCCCTACATCTCATCCCTCAGGACTATACTCAAAGTTGGTTTCTCAGTCAGCCCTTCCTAGCAATCTCCCAAAACACACACAGGTACACACAGCACACACTCAAACACACATGCACACACATACACACACGCACACACACACACACACACACACACAGGTTTCTAATCACTCCCTTCCATTTTAAATGTTTATCTTTAAGAATTAAAAACATTTCAGATGCAGTGGTGCATTCCTGTACTCCCAGCAGCATGGGAGGCTGAAGTAAGATGATTGTGAGCTCAAAGCCAGCCTCAGCAAAAGAGAGGCTCTAAGCAACTCAGCGAGACCCTGTCTCTAAATAAAATACAAAATAGGGCTGGGGATGTGGCTCAGTGGTCGATTGCGCCTGAGGTTAATCCCTGATACAAAAAAAAAAATTAAAAGCTCTTCCAAAAGGACTTAAAATCAACATACTATAGTGATACAACCACATCAATGTTTTTTAGCAGCTCAATTCACAACAGCTAAGCTAGGGAACTAACCTAGGTGCCCTTCAACAGATGAATGGATAAAGAAATGTTATATATACATATAAACTTGGCAATAAAGAAGAGTGAAATTATGGAATTTGCCAGTAAATGGAACTGGAGACTGTCATGCTAAGTGAAATAAGCCAATCCCAAATTTTTCTCTGATATGTGGATAATAACACATAATAAGGGAGAAAGAGGGAAGAATAGAAGTTCATTAGCTTAAACAAAGGGGAATAAAGGAAAGGGAGTTGGCATGAGAACAGAAAAGATAGTAGAATGAACCAGATATAACTTTCCTATATTCATACATGAATACACCACCAGTGTAACTCTATTTCGTATACAACCACAAGAAAGGGAAGTTATACTCCATGTATGTATAATATGTCAAAATAATTCTACTGTTATGTATAACTAAAAAGAACAAATAATTTTTGTAAACAAGAAAAGAAAAAGAATTACCAACACTTGGCTGGGTGTAGAGGCACATACCTGTAATCCTAGCAGCTCAGGAGGCAGAGGCAGGATCACAAACTCAAAGCCAGCCTCAGCAACTTAGCAAAGCCCTAAGCAACTCAGTGAGACCCTGTCCCTAAGTAAAATATAAAAAAGAGCTGAGGATGTGGCTCTGTGATTAAGTGCCCCTGGTTTTAATCCCAGGTACAAAAAGAAAAAGAATCACCAACATCTCATATGCTGTAGATGCCATTTACTTTGTTGTCCACTAGTTACATAACACTTAGCCCAAGCCCTGTTTCCACAGAGTAAATTCACTAAGGGTAGGGATTTTTTTGTTGTTGTTTTATGCACCGTTGCACCCCAACAACTGGCACCTATTAGATGATCTAGAATACAAGAATGTTATGTTCAACCATAAGAACGGAATCCTATTTAGAATAAGTTATACTCCATGTATGTATAATGTGTCAAAATACACTCTACTGTCATGTGTGTCTAAAAAGAACAACAACAACAAGAAGAATGATTCTCAAATGGATGAATGTCATTAGCACCTTGAACTGCTTTACTATACCAGATTGAGAGACAGTAGAACAGGATCTGAAGAACTGAGGTTTTGACTCCAAAAGGGATTGTTTGGATTTAAAAAAAAAAAATCACAGGACTTACATCTGTGTAATCTAAAGTCACATAGCTCCTAAGAAGTGGACTCAGGATCCTTTATTAGATATGTGGAATAATATAAAAATATTAAGACCCGTAGAGACTTAAACACCTAGCCTGTTTCTATCTAATTCAAATAGGATCTTTATATACCCAAGACCTGAAATTTTTTTTCTCTCCACATCCCATCTTCAGCATGTAACTCAAAATAAAGGCAATACTGAATAATAAAGCAAATGCCAAAGAACATAAAAACATTCAACACTCAAGAGTTTTCCCATGAAATCTGCTTGAATACATTTTTTAATTAACATTAAAATAGTTCAGGAAAAATTCCTTTGTTTTGATGGCCCAATTGCTAAATTAAAATTATTAAATTATATGCAACTGTCATTTTTGTAGACCAAAAATGGTGGAATATTAGTGATTTCTTACAGTTAAATCTAATTCAATCTGCCTATTGGTAAATTCAGCCCTGACTACAATGACATTTTTGAATCTCTGTCTTTTCCTGATATCCCATTCTATTTGATGTGTAGGTCCTCTTAAAAGTAAGAAAAAGAATAAAGAAACCGGTAAGAGGAAGAAGGTGCCCCAGACTGTCATGTTTCTTTGTATAAGCCATGTATTCCTTGTTTCTCCAAAACCACGAGGCAATTTCAAATCAGATCTGGATCTGGATTTCCAATGTTCTCTGCTTATCTTGCCGTATCTTTGAGAATTCCGTGGGGGTGGCAGGAGAGTCTTCCCATAATCCCTTGCCCATCTGACCCCCCTGGCCTGGTCCCCCTTGCCAAATCCTTTACTGTGGTTTTCTGATGTGAGCTATTATCCAGGAGCGTCCCAGAGCTGAGACGTGAACTCCAGTTCTTGGAGGGCTCAACCAGAATTCCCTGAAGTGAAAGCTCAAGTCTTTTACCCACCGAGCTCCCTCTTTTTGTAGTTAATCAACTGGCTAAATCCTCTGAAGTGAAAAAAATGCACATTTTGTTGTCTGTGGCTTACTGAGGCTGAATGCCTCCCGCCATGGCCAAGTCTATGAAACGGCTGCATATTAGGGATGAGTGATTTCTCACACTTAATCTGTTTCTATCCAAGGCTGCCACGTTGGTCCACCGGGCCTTGGAACTGAGATATCACATTTCCCACATTTCTTGCCTTTTCTTCTACTTGTGCTCCATTATTTATTAGGGCCTTGAGTGCACCTGGGGTTCCTCCCCAACTGAGGTCAGATTTTTCAGGCCTTCCCTCATTCTCAGGAGTTGGATTTTCATAGGAGTGTGAAAGACTGCTACCCCTGCAATCCTGCAATGGGGCTGTTATGAAGAACAGAAATAGAGACACAAAAGCTCAGTTGAGACTTGTGGTCCAAAGGCCAATATGCTACCTTCCCAGGTGTGTTATGTTGCTATTCTCTGTTATGGCAAAGTCTGATCAATTGTGCATTTCTACCAATTAAGACACTTTTGCTGGCAAGTAATAAAAAAACAACTCAAAGGGTTTTCTCCCCTGCCCTTACATAAGTACAAAGTCTAGGGTAATCTTAGGGTTTCAGAAATAACTGGATGTATGAGTTCAAAAATTGTCTTAAAACATGTTATTCCTAGCTCTTGCCTTTGGCTCCTTCTTTAGCCACTTCTCTAACAGTGTAGCAAAAACTGTCAGTTTTCTATCTGCGACCTCTGTACACTTTTACCTGCTGTGTCCTTTGGCTTCCGATAGACGGCACCTGTGTCTCTTTGCCTTCAGTTTGGAAGCCAGCATTGCCGGCCTTGAGACCTAAAGTTCCTGGGAATTTAAGTTCTCCCAGGAGTAGACCTGACTGGCACATGGGGTATAAACATCCCAACTCCCTCAACCCAATGTGAATAACTTCGTAGTACAGGCTGTCCCCAGAGCTCCCTGACTTTCTGCAGAACCCAGCCTAGACCATCCTACCTGTGACTGCTTGATATTGCATCCTTGATTGATCTCCCTCCCCTTCCATATCCTCCCTCAGGTTTTCCTGGAAACAAAAATCCTTATATTAGGGAATCCCACTTAATTCAGACAATTTTATGTGCTGTATTCTGCCTGAATACTGGCAGGTTTTATGTGCTGATCCAAACATTCCAGCCTTGCATCATTCTAGACTGAACTCCAGAGCTGTTCAGGCAAAAAATCCTTTAACAAACTTAATTTGATTCTGGCTGCCTTGGCTCATGTACCCACCCCTAACTCAATCATAGGGGGCACACAATCTTTGCCTAGACCTAAGTGCACACCTGAATCAAAAGCTCTGAGTCTCCAAGCACCTGACTCACATGCACTAGTGGTAAAGATGGTAGAGAGGGGTAATTCTGGAAGAAAACTAAGATCAATTATCAGAAAAAGATGTTTTGGCATAGTACAGCAGGAATTGGCAAACAGTTGTCCATGGGAGACTGCTTGGTTTTGTGAATAAACTTTTATTTCATTATTGCCACACTTATTTGCTTTTTTGCATTGTCTATTGCTGCTTTCAAGTTCAAATGAGCTAAGTCTAAAATATTTGCTCCCTACCTCTTTATAGGAAAAGTTTGGTGACCCCAGACTATAGTATTATTTTGGAATATGCTCTGATGTCAGTTTGTGGCACATCCTAAGAAAATGCCCAGAAGCAATTCATTGTTATCATAAAAGTATCGTAAAACATACTTTTAATCAACTTTAAGCTCTTTTCTGCAAGTCCCAAGATTAAAGGAGAGCTACATATGCTGCAGCAGTTGGCAAACGGTACATCCTGACACTGGGTTTCCAAGGTCATGGAGTCAGCGGACTGTAAAGTAAGGGGAAGGCCATAGGGCTTCCAGAATCCTATTTCCTTTACGATTACCTGTTATATTTATCAGTGTGTTGAACATGCAGACTCATGGACTGGAATCACACAACCCATGTTTGGCTCTCTCAATCTTGCTCCATGGGAACTGTCCTTTCCCATCTCTGGATGAAAGGTTAAGGTCATCCCTGATGATTCTGTTAATTCTTAGGTGCCAAAAGATCCTACAGTCACTCTCAAGTCACCAAGAGTCTTAACTCAGAGACTAACCTATAGAATATCAAGTGACATTTTAACAAAGCAAATCTTTGTTCAAAGCTGAGGTTTCCTAACCCACCCACAACCCACTACTGCCTCCTGGGAGGAGGGTGTGGTCACCTCTCCCCCTTTCTCTCCCACTTGCCTCTCACCAGCTCTAGATTCTGATTCTTTACCTCCCTCCTCTCTCTGAGGGGAACAGGGGAGACAGCGACTCTCTTAACTTTGTGGTCTCCAGGCCTTCCTGTATTCAAACCGGATCCTCAAGAGCTACTTTTCTAGGCTTCTTTGGAGATTTCTCAACATTGGGAGTCTTTCTGGATTATATCCTGGACAAAGTCCTACATCTATAAATGTAAGAGCTACCTCCAACATGTAGGACACATAAAATACAATAATAAAGCTTCTGCATTTTTGTTTCCCACTAACCCTATAGAGTTTATTCAGGGGAGAACGTTCTTCCTTGGGGACTAGATGAAAACTGACTGGACCCTGTGCCTTTTCTAGCCGCGTGAAGTTAATGGAAAATTCCACAGTCACGCTATGTCACAGCCTCAATCCAATCATGGAATTATCCAGTTTCTTTCATCAAAACTCCAAGTGTTTTGTGTGGTTTTGTTTTCCTAAATCTGGCAACCCTAATTCTGACTCAAGTGATTTATTGAAAGAAGAAAAAGCTATGCAAGGTGGTGGTCTCAGTTGAAGACAGGCTTCGTTCTGAGCTGTGGAACATATATTGTATCACAACTGGGTCCTACCTTAAGGCAAAAGGTCTTGTTCTGGCACCCGCATATCAGTCAGTCATGGGCTGTAGGCTGCCTCTCGGATGAGGTGAATTCCATTGGTTCAGTTGAGAGCAATGCTCCAGATAAGAAGGTAGCTGTGAACCTTCAGAAGCCAACACTCACAGCAGCTGGGAGAGAGATACACTGGCCTGGTAAAGGGAACCCCAACTGGGGGCCACCAGCATTCACTTCACATACTTAACTGGTTATTCACTATTTAAGAGTTTAATCTGATAGTCTACATCTACACCCTTGCACTTGACCCAATACTTCTAATTTAACACTCTGGAACAGCTATTTTTATATTTTTTGTAATGGATATTTTATTTCCATGTAAATAGGAATTTATGGTTAGAGAAAAGATTGGAAAGAGCACTAGCCTGGTAGGTAACTGGGTTTAGATTTCCATCTATGCTATTTACTATGATCATGGACTAATAGATTGATTTCTTAATGTCACTTTACTCATCTATAAAATGGAATTTTAAAAAATAAACTCTCTCTCATATATGAGATGATTTTATTTAATTTCTAGGCTCTTGTTCACAGAATCTATATCTTGTTTTCTCTTTTTCCTTACACGGAAAGATATAGTCACTTCCTTTTCCTCCCTCTTCACAGATTTAGGCATACCTGGTGAGTGATTTAGGACATAAAGTTAACTATATATTGGGTTTCAGGTCTAATTGTATAGCAGCCCATTCAGTGTGACCTGGCTGAGCTCAGATGCTGCCAGATGTTATAGCTTGGATCTGAAACCTCCCCGAAAAGTTCATGTGTTGAAGGCTTGGTCTCTAATGTAGCAGTGTTTAGAGATGGGACCTTTGAGACATGGTTGGATCAGGAGGACTCTGATCTCATCAGTGAATAAATCCATTAATGTGTTTATAGATAATGGCATTATTGGGAGGTGGTGGAAATTTTAGGAGATGAGGCTTAGTTGGAGGTAGTAGATCACGGGAGTGTGCCCTTCCTCTGTACCCATCTCTTTGTTTCATGAATCCTATGAGTTCAGCAGCCTCCTCTGCCATATGCTCCCATTGCCATGATGTTCTGCCTCACCATGGGCCCCAAACCCATTCGGTTAACCATGGACTGAAACATCTGAAATCAAGAGCCACAATAAAACCAATTCGGTTAACCATGGACTGAAACATCTGAAATCTGGAGCCACAAAAAAACCTATTCCTCTTTTCAGTTGATTTTTCTCAGGTATTTTGTAACAGTGATAGAAAGCTTGCACAGAAAATTGGTGCCAAGAAAAGGAGCCATTCCTGTCACATTACCTGATGACTTGATTCAGAAGTCTTTGAAACTGTTTCTAGAATGTTTGGAAAGGTTTGGAGATGCAAGCCAGAGAAGCCCTCAAATGCTGTAAGTGAGGTTTAATGAGCATCTATAAGGACTCAGAATACTGCTAGGAATGTGGAGAGTAAAGTCTAAGCTGATGAGGATTCAGATGGGAGGGACTAACCTATGGGGAACTGGACTAGAGGCCATTCATTTACATTCTGCCAAAGAAGTCTACATTTTCACCAAGTCCTCAGATTTTCTGTGAGGCTGAATTTTAGAGTGATGGACTAATTAAGTTGGTGGAGAAAGTTTCATGGCAGCATAGCATTCCAGGGATGGCATGGATATTGCTGGCAGCTTTCAGCTAAGTTTACCATGATAATAAGGAGCAGGAAACAGATCAGAGAGTCTTGAAAAACTTGCAATTTAGCCAGATAAGAGCAGATAAAACAGGGACTAAGAAAGGTGTGATTGTTAAAGAGATCATAGTCAGCAAAGAGATGCTAAGTGCTTTACACAGAAACAACAGAAAAGATAGCTTGAGGGTATCTCAAAAATTGTCAAGACCACACCAATCTCAGGCTCCAGGGTATAAAAGTAAAGATTCCTTTGAGAAGAGACCACAGGGGCAACCTGCTTGCATGGGGGCCTAGGAAATTGTTTAACCATACTCTCCCCCCAGGCATTCAGAGGCCACAGTCCCAGGACGTCTAACTACCCCTGGAGATGATAACAGACCTTGACATCATCCATGTGGTGCTGATTCTGTAGGAATGTAGTATGTTGATATTACGGAATCAAGGGGGCTTCCACCAAGATTTCATGGGAAGTCCTGAGAGGCCAGGAAAGGTGTAGAAGGATCAGAATCCCTGTAGGCAGACCCTGAGAGGGTTATGTGTGAAGACATGAGAAGAAAGTCAAAGCTGGAGTGGAGACCCCCAGTATTAAAAGATGCCAGGAATGTGCAATGTCTGCTAAGGAAAACTGCAGGAATTGAATAGAGAGAGCTCATGGGGCTTCAACCAGCAAGGCCTGAGGGGTGGAATTACATAAGTCCTCTGGAGAAAATATTATGATGCCACGTGTCCAGATGCTTGGCATGGAGCTAGGGGACTCGTTTGCCCAGATGGAATTCAGTCTTGCTTTTGTCCCATCCCTTCCTCCTATGCCCCTGTTTCTCCCGTGTGGCATGGAAATATTTGCCCTGTGCCATTATATATTGACATATGTAACTTGCCTTTAATCTTTATGGAGAAAGCATCCAAGAGTTTGCTTGAATCTCAGATGAGATTTTGGAAGTGGACTTTTGGGCAGTTTTGGAATTGCTAAGAATGTATTCTTTCGGAAATGGAGTAAATGCATTTTGCATTGTGAGATGGGCATGATCTTTTGGTGGCCAGGAGTGGAATATTACAATTTAGGTAGGAGTTAGCCCCCAAAACTCATGTGCAGCACAAGAATGTGCAGAGGTAGAATCATCAGATTATGAAAGCTGTAAAATAATCACTAATTAATGCATTGATATAAATTAACTGCATGGTAACGGTAGGCAGGTAAGTTGTGGTTTGAGGAAGTAAGTCACTGGGGACATGCCTTTGAGGTTTAGATTTTGTCCCTGGTGAGCAGAACACTCAATAAATTCCTCTCCCTCTCCCTCTCCCTCTCCCTCTCTTCCTCTCTCTCTCCTTCCCTCTCTCCTTCCTGGCTTCCATGTCCCAACCTGCTTTTCTCTACCATGCCCTTCAATCATGATAGTCTATCTCACCTCAAGCCCCGAGCTATGGAGCTGGCTATCTATGAACTGAACCTCTGAAACCATAAGCCTAAAATAATCTTTACCTCCTTTAAGTTACAAAAACTGATTAAAATAGATTCAATGATATTTTTTTAAAAATTGCACTTTCCCTCCAGTGAACTTATGGAGAAGATTTTAGAGTAGATTTTATCTGTACAACCAAAACTATTGTCACATCACATGTATGCTAAGGGGACTCTGTAATGGTAACTACATTAATAGCACTGGAAGAACTCTGGCCAAAGATTCTAACCTCCATTCAGCACCCCCCCACACACACACAATTCTACCTACCACCCAAGACATGAGTGAGTCATTTGACTTCTCTGGACTTTGTTTTCCTCCTATAATGAATTATGATGTTTGGACTATATGACTCTTGGTATCTCCTAAGCTCAAAATTCTATAGTTGCACATGGTGGTGGATGCCTACAATCCCAGCTACTCGAAAAATGAAGGCAAGAGGATTGCAAATTAGAGGCCAATCTCAGAAAATTAGTGAGACCCTGTCTCAAAGCAAAAAAAATGTTAAAAAAAATGTTGGGTATTCTATGATTTTCAATGTGGAATTCTGTAAACAGTTTCATTTAATATAATTTTCAATAATGCTTTTTGAATATCTTCTGATTACCAAATAATACATGGATATAATCTGTATAACAGAGATAACAGAAAGAAGATAATAAAATGTACCCACCACCTGAAGTGAGCAATGGTATCATATCGGTGTTTTGTTGTTTTTTTTTTTTCTCATCTTTTTTCTAAGTGTGTGTGTGTTTTCCATAACCAGCATTAAAACCTTCTCTGTATTTAGCAGTATTTGAAAACACTACTACATTTACTATCCACCCCTTTTTTCTTGGCATGTGAACTTTTGTAGTTGAAGTGGCTTTTGGACAAATTTCTCCCAAACTGGAGGCAATATGAAGGACTCATTTATAGGAAACTCCACAAATTATTTGAGAGCTTTTGTGTCAAAATATGAGCCCCATAATGTTAAGTCCTTCAGCAATCTTGACATCCCAGAGGCGAGCAGTACTTCCTGTTTCCTTCCGGGCATCACAATGGTGGTTTCCTGTAAGCCGTTGATGTGTGAGGGCTAGAATTTATTTGATAGCACATTGAGAAAGTATTTTAATTAGATCAAAGTCCCACACGTTAGATGAATAATGAGGCAAAGAAGTCCTATAGAACTCCAGGATTGAGTTGGCACGTATTGTACCTGAAACAGATAGAAAAGGGAGAAAAACAATGATACACTATGAGCATTAAATACATTTTTCTTATGCATCAAATAAGCCTAGTAGAGTTTGCATCTGTAGGCTTCTTCAAAGGATGGAACTTACAGACGGAAATATTTGTACTTGAGTTTCCAAGTTCTCTAACAAAGCATTGGAGATTCATTATTAAGAACTGACTTATGGGCAAATCAGTATTCATCTCTGCATTTTCAATCAGATACTGATATCTGGCTTCTGAAAATCAGTGCAGTCATATGATAAGTAAATACTGAATGTTGGAGGTCTAACTTGGTATTTAAGTTTCCAGAGAGAGACATTCAATTTTGTTGAGCTTCTGCTAGTGCTACATGCTTCTATGCTCTAGTTGGGGGATTCTATGGAGAACAAGATAGACAGGGTTCTTAACCCTGACTCATTCGCTTTTCATTTATTTATTAACTAGATATTTATGTGTAGTCCTGGCTAGGTTGCAGGCACTGTGCAAAAACCTGAGGATTCAAGAGTCAATAAAAATGGGTATGACTGACTATGACTAGTGCATGCCTGTAATCCCAGTCAGTGACTTGGGAGGCTGAGGCAAGTAGATTGCAAGTTCAAGGCCAGCCTCAGCAATTTGTCAAGATCCTGTCTTGAAATAAAAAAATAAATAAAAAGAACTGGGTGTAGCTCAGTTTTAAAGCACTCTTGAGCTCAATACCCTGTAACAAAAACAAATCAACCAAAAAATGTGATTCTCCTCACAAAGTTTACAGTTCAATGGGGAAAAGTGAGGTATAAATGGTTAAGTTGAATGTGGATCCACTTTTTATTTCTTTTGTTTCTAATCCCAGATGCCAAGATTCTCCCCCACTTTCTATATGAATGCCCTCTCCCAGTCCTTCTTGAGCCTGGGAGACTCTTGACAAAGTGAGTGCCTGGCATCGGTACTACTAATACATGACCTTCAGTTATTGCATAACCTTCAGTTCTTACTGTAAGACATCTCAAAACGCGGGGAAAGGCTGAAAAACTGTACAAGGTGGGGAATCTAAATATCTTTTTTTTTAATTTATGAAGCATAAAATGATCAAAAGAACCAAGTCATTAGATTGACTGCAAACATATATCTACACACTTTCCTGTAAGTCAGTGACAAAATACCCACATTGTGAACTCCTCAATTGTATCTGTGGATAGCTAGCTCTGGCAGGACCCAGAGTATAATAAGTGTTAAGAATTCAGGGCTGGGGTTGTAGCTCAGTGGTGGAGCGCTTGCCTAGCATGTGTGAAGCACTTGGTTCGATTCTCAGCACCACATATAAATAAATGAAAGGTTCATTGGTAACTTAAAAACATTTTTTTAAAATTAGACAAGAATTCCAAGAAATCTGTGAATTCTCTCAGGTAGAGAAATAGGAAGATGAGATACACTGAAATCCCTTTATTCTTTGGTCAGGTGACATCACCATGAAAAGCCCAACAATAACACATAGTAGGACTTCCCCCTTTCTCTCTGCTTATCCTCTTACAATTGTAATTTTTTTCAGGAAAAAAAAAGAGCTATTTTCAAGTTAAAGTGGTATTAACTGTTAGATATGCTACACTATTCTTATCTCGGCAAGTTCCTGAGGCTTGGATTTGCAAAGATCTGTATTACAGCTTTCAGAACTTCATAACTGGCCTGCTCCAAACCTATCCAATAATGAACCCACTTTTCAGGAAGAGGTTCCTGAAATCAAATCTGTCCAAGTAGAGAACATGACCCCCAAACAGGACCAATTCTTACCTGCCTAGAGATATCACATTATATTTCTCTAATATAAATCAAAGATGAGCCAGAAGGTAATTCAGTCCTCAGATGCAATTGAGAGTCTAATATATGCTGTGGCTGGAGCCCTTGCAAAGCTTCTGAATTTTCATCAGTGTTCATTTTTAAGTGGTTTAATTTTGCCTCTGATTGCCAGGTGCTAAAATATGAACCTTCACACTTGTGAGTCACCCAATTTAACCAAGCTGTGGCTTTACCCTCAGAGAGTTTCCTAGGTGTGAACCTAACTGTGCCCTGGACCCACAAAAACATTTTAGTCAAGATTTCCAGGGTAAATTCTAGCCCACCCATGTCAAAACCACGCAGACTCCCACCCTTACCTCTCTGCAAAGAGTTATTTCTCCAACCCCGGTTCGTTGGCCAGAGTCTGATTCTGCTATTCAAGTTGACTAAGTTGAATTGAGACAAGTAACTTCACCTTTATGAACCTCAATTTCCTCATTTGTAAAATGTGTGTTTAAAATAATGCAGAATAAAAATGGCATGTGTAAAATGTCTGGCACCTACCGGATACTCTCTCTGCCTCAAACTGTTCGCGATTTTAATTAGAAAAATAAAATGTGGATATTCAAAGCAATTGAAAATATGATGGAAACTCATATGATGCAGATGATTAACAAATGGAGTGTGGCTTTAGTTCTAAGGTCCTAGATTATCATATTCCATTTATCTAAGATTCCATCTTGTCTTAGGGAGTGAAACCAGGGGCACTTTGCCACTCAGCCACATTGCCAGTCCTATTTATTTATTTATTTAAAACAGAGTTTTGAGAAATTGTTGAGCCTGGCCTCAACTTTGTGATCTTCCTGCCTCAGCTTTGTTGGGGTTATAAACATGTGCCGCTGCACCTAAGATACCATTTTTATAAAATTTTTCTCAAGGTTATAAAATGCACAGAAAATAAGACTACTGGAAACATGAAATTGTATAATTGCAAGTCAGGAGGAACAATGTTCTTGTATAGGCTCCACGAAAGTAGAAACTAGGCCCATAAAGACAGCCTCTCATTATTCCTTCTCTTGTCTTTTTTAACCTACTCTGCTTCTCAATCTTAGTACAATGCATACATTTTTATAAAAATCCTTAAATTTTTATAAAATAATCGTCTTGTCACAAGGTGGGAGGTAGATTTCTGGATGGAGAGATGGTCTAATGTGTCAGTCCAGCTTCATCCTTTCTCAAGACAGTAATGACCCATTAGACTAAGAAGGACAGTTTCCTAGACTCCATTAAGCTGTGATGTGTGGATTTATAGACTCTGAAGCAAAGGAATACACGGGTACATTTATTGCCAAAATCAGTCTCCTGCCAAGAGACTCATCGCTAAAAGGAAGCCTAAAGCTTAACAAATTCATTTAGGTCCATCTCCTTTTCCTTTATTCACCTGTGCTATGAGCAGTCACACTGCCATAGTTTTCTCCTAAGGCAACCATAGTTGTTGCATGCAGAAGGCACTGAGTATATTTTGTCATACCTGCCATATGCACCAATCAACAATGTCCCATTGTTCCATGACTTAAAGCTTATTGAATGAACCAGAAATAATTTTGTTTCAGCCCAGAGAGGATAAATGTCTTTGGAGTTTTGAAGATACTACAACTAAGGCTACAGGGCCTGTTATTTTGAGTGAGAGACTAGACTGAACCAATAGAAAAGGCTGAGGGTCTTATCCAGTGCCTGACACTTATCAGGAGCTAAGCAAATATTTATTGAATAAATGATAGAGAATAAATGATAGGTCAGCTAGAGGAAAAAAAACAGTATGATTGATGGTGTGAATAGAGATTTGGATTTCAAAGAACCCTATCAAAGAAATATAGTTAAAATTTATCCCAGCACTAAGAGCAAAGTTGGATTAGTTAACCACAGAGAAATTTGTGAAGTATGTATTATGGTTTAGATCTTAAATATCCCCCCAAAGCTCATCTGTTAAAGGCTTGGGCCCCAGCTGATGGCATTATTGGGAAGCTATGGAAACTTAGGAGATGAGACCTAGTTGGAAGAAGGAGGTCTTTGGTAGCATACCCTTGACGTCTATGTCTTGTTCCTGGTCCCTTCCTCGGTGGCCTCTATCTCTGTCTCTCTCTCTCTGCTTTCTGACCACCATAAGGTGAGCAGCTTTGCTCCCCCATGCTCTCTCTGCCATTATGTTCTGCCTCACCACAAGCCACAGCAAATGGGACCAAGTGGCTATGGATGAAAACCTCTGAAACCATGAACCAAAATAAACCTTTCCTCCTTTAAATTGTTCTCCTCAGGTATTTTGTTATAGAGTCAGACAGCTGACTAACACAGTGCATTTTCACTTTTTGCCTTCTGTTGGATGGTCTGCCATCTCTGTATCTGCTCTCTAGGCTTCATCAAGATTTACATTCAGGGAAAATTGGCTAACCTATTCTCACTGAAGAGTTAATAACCTAAGTTGCTTTAAACCTGCTCTCCAGAATTTGCAACTTCAGGTGATCATAACTGTCTTTGACCTTCTCAAAGGATGGAGTTTGGAATATGGATTCACCCATGGTAAGTAATGATGATGGGATTAGCTAATGAATGGATAGAGGCTTTATGTGATAGCTATGGCATAGAAGATAGCTACACAATCTTGCATCCTTCAAATAAATAGATACAAGTCTAGCAATGGAGCTTGGGACTAGGTAAAGCATATTGCGGGATATCTAAGGGACAGAAAACCAGCCTGCACTAAGAAATAAAAGCATATTGAAAATTTAAAAGATATTAGATATCTCCAGAATAAATCAAAGGACTTGGGCCAGAAATAATTGAGGTAAGTGGATGGCAATTGAAGTGAACACTGAGTCCTCAATAAAGCTCCATTCGGCCCTTAAAGTATTTATACATCAGATGAGAAGGTTCTGATGCTTAACTTTATGTGTCAACTTGGTAGGCTATAAAATACAGGTTTAATCAAAGGCTAATTTAATTGTTGGAAGTAGTTTTGTAGATGTGACTAACATTTGTAACTACCTGACCTTAAGAAAAGTAGATACTCCTTAATCATGCAGGCAGGCTTCATCCAATCAGCTGAGGGTCAAAAGAGCAAAAAATATGAGGCTTCCTGGAAAATAAATTTCCCTCAATATGTTAGGACCAAGTTGAGTTTTGATTCTACTGACTTGCTGTGCAGACTTTAAACTTACCAAATACTTCATAATCACATTTGAAGTACCCTAAATGAAATCTCTAAATCAAATAAGCACGTATTTTATATATTCATATATATAACGTGTTAATACACACAAGCACACATACACATACATCCTACTGGTTCTTTTTCTCTGGAGGAATTTGACTGATAAAAGAGGCTTTATAGAATTAAAAATATTAATAACCTTCATTCAACAGTCAACATTTCTATTGAATGCCTATTATGTGGCACACTGTGGATGCACAGTGGAGAAGAAAGTCAGTGTGAGGTGCATTACTCGAAGGGGTACCAGGATATGGAGTCTGCTCTGCCTTGAAGGACTAATAGGAATGAGACAGGCAGTAGAGGGAGGAATGTTCATCCCAATGTAAGAGCCGCCTTTGCTTCAGACTCACAGGCAGCCCTGCCGACTTATCAGAAACTATCTTGGAGGTGGAAAGAATCAACACTAAGGAATCTTTGCTGAATCATAATCAATCATAATGGTACCTCATGCAAACTCATTTCCTTTTCATCTCTTCACCCATTATGCCAAACTTATGTGTGAAGAAAATAATTTCTTTCATGGTTGCTAAAATCTGGAGTCCGACTGGGTTTATTTCAGCAAGTTACTAACCACTTTCTTTTCTGATTTGAACTACTAAAGCAGCTGAGAGGTTACTGGTTTCCTCTGATGCTTGCAAGGAAGAAATTGTATGAAACTCTTAGGGTCTCATGCAACACCTCACTGTGATGCATTCAAGAATCAAGAGTCAAAGCTTGGGTTGTTCTGAGGAACCTATAAGACATTCTGAAACCATTAGGAAGCAATGACATATTTCTTTTTCTTTCTTCTATTTACTTTCCACATAAGGAGAAAACGCTAAAATGGCAATGGTTAAGATTTATACCCTGCGAAATCTTACGTGATTTGAGCTCTTACACATTATCACCACCTTCAGTTATTTCCTGAAATGAGCAAGGGCATAGCTAAGACCATGAGAAGGGCATAGATAAGAAAGATCACCAGGGGCTTCATCATCTTGCATTTGTATCCTAGAAGGCAATTTTGCTCTTGGAATCTTTTGGCTCATTCAGAACTTTAATAAAAAGCAGATCCGGTGACTATGATGAGAAATAAAAGGATGAAAGTGATAAAATTTTCACAAAGATTATAATTATTTTTGAGAGGGCATTGATATTCAATGGGTCTTCCAGAGCTGTGAGTGTTTTCACAGTAGAGGACCTGACAGTTGTTAGAGAAAGGGGAACATCTTTGTATGTTGTGGGGGGATTTCCAGACCATACTGTCAATTGAAAAATTGAAGTCAATGCCAGTTTGTGTACTGCATGCTAGATTTTATGGGGCAAAAGATAGCTATACATATATGTATCTCTCTCTCTCTCTATATATATATATATGTACATATATATACACATACACATACATATATATTTTTTCATTTGCTTGTATTTCATAAACATAGAAAAGTAGACAATAGAATCTTAATGTATTTACCTCTAACAGTCAGGGTGGGGCAGAGGACTAAAGTATTTCTCCTAAAGGGCCTTGTGTATTTGACTCTCTGGGGAATTAAATACATATAATATAAAATTGACCATTTTAAAGTATACATTTCCCTGCCATTAAGTTCAGTGACAATATTGTACAACCATCATAGTTTCCAGTTCCAGAGTTTTTTCATCAACTCCATAGGAAGCCCTATACCCATTAAGCAATCATTCCCAATTCTTCCCTAAACCTCCTCCCCTGTCAATCACAAATCTGCTTTCCGTCTCTGTGGATTTACCTATTCTGGGTATTTCATATCAATGAAATCATACATTATACATCTGGATTTTGTTTCTAGCTTCCATAATGCTTTCAATGTTCATTGACATCACATAATGAATCACTGCTTTATTTCTTTTTATGCAGAATCATGTTCCACGGTATGGATAAAACACATTTCATTAATACAATCTTGTACTAATGGATATTGGTATTGTTTCCACCTTTTACCTATTGTGAATAATGCTAATATGAACATTCAGGTGGTACTGTCTACAACCCATTTGTGCTCAGTCAATGAGATAGGTTGTCAAGAGATCAAAGAAAGTACCTGGAGATGAGATATGAGACCTAAGGTTTATTGGAAGAATGCTTATGTGAAAGGTCCAGTGGCAACTGGCTGGACAGAGAGCAACTTTGTCCCTCATGGTGCCTTGCCAGGAAGTAACATGTCTTTCTTCAAGACACCTTGTCCAATGGTTGCTGAATGAGTGGCATTTATCCTCTGCACAGTGCTCTCCATTCCACACCAGTTACCACAAGGATGGAGTTTTACATGGTAGGCTACAGAAGGTGACATCACTCATTCAACTTGCCTTGTCCTCTTGTCTGAACAGCATCCCAAGGGATCTCACTTGCATGCAAAAACACTTGGCATGCATGCACACAGATCACACACACTTGCCTGAATTCCCAGAATGTATGGGAGAAAGCCAACTGTCCTAGGAGATAATATTCATCTGGACATCTGGTCCAAACTCCCTCTGATTGTACCTTGGTTCTTGGGAATGGAAAGGGGCACTTCAGGGACATGGCATTTTACTGGCCTCCTTTTCTCCAAGGATGACACACAAGTACAAGACTTTATTTGAACATCTATTTTGAATTCTTTAGGGTATATATCTAGGAGTAGAATTTCTGGGTCATACGGTAATTCTGTTACCTTGTTGAAGAATCACCACACTGTTTTCTGCAGAAATTGGGCCATCTGACATTCCAAACCCTCACAATGTATGAGGGTTCCAATTCCTCCACATTTTTTCAGCACTTGTTAAGTCATATTTTTAAAAATTATAGTCCTATTATAGTCCTACTTTAAGTGTGAAGTGGTATCTCACTGTGACTTTTATCTTTATTTTCCTAATGACTAATGGTTTTTATGATCTTTTCCTAGGCTTTCTGGCCATTTGTGTATCTTTTTTTTTTTTTGGAGAAATGTGTATTTGAGTCTTTTGCTTGTTTTTAATTTAGTCATCTCTTTATTATTGAATCATAAGAGTTGTATATATTCTGGATACTAGATCCTTATCAAATACATGATTTGCAAATATTTTCTCCTATTTTTTTTTAGGTTGCCTTTTTACTCTCTTGACTACATCCTCTAAGGCACAAAACTTTTAATTATGATGAAGTCCAATTGTGTCTATGCTTTGTTTCTTTATTTGTTCTTTTGAAGTCATAACTAAGAATATATTTTCAAACAAAAGATAATGAAGGTTTATTTCTGTTTTCAGAGTTTCACAATTTGGGCTCTTATATTTAATTCTTTGATAAATTTTGAGTAATGTCCTTATCTGCTCAAACACTGAGCCACACCCCCAGCACTATTTTGTGTTTTATCTATAGACAGAGTCTCACTGAGTTGTTTAGAGCCTCGCTTTTGCTTTGAACTTGCAATCCTCCTACATCCACCTCTTGAGCCTCTGGGATTACAGGCATGCACCACCACACCCGGCTGCACTATCTTTTTAATATGTTTTTGTATGCAAATTTCCAGAATTTTATTGAGAGTTTTTGCATCTATGTTCCTCAGGGATATTGGTCTGAAGTTTTCTTTCCTTGACGTGTCTCTGTTTGATTTTGGTATCAGGGTGACATGAGCTACATAGAGTAAGTTTGGAAGGGTTCCCTCCTTTTCTCTTGTATGGAATAATTTGAGGAGTATTGGTGTTAATTCTTCTTTGAAGGTCTTGTAGAACTTGGCTGAGAAACTGAGGACAGCCTGGGCTTTTCTTGGTTGGTAGGCTTTTGATGGAATCTTCTATTTCATTGCTTGAAATCGATCTGTTTAAATTGTGTATGTTCTCTTGATTCAGTTTGGATAGGTCATGTGTCTCTAGAAATTTGCTGATGTCTTCAAGATTTTCTTGTATTGGAATATAAATTTTCAAAATAGTTTCTGATTATCTTCTGTATCTCAGTAGTATTTGTCATGATATTTCCTTTTTCACCATGAATTTTAGCAATTTGAGTTTTCTTTCTCTTTGTTAGCATGGCTAAGGGTTTATCAATTTTACTTATTTTTTCAAAGAAACAACTATTTATTTTGTCAATTTTTGAAATTGTTTTGATTTCACTGATTTTTAGGTCTGAATTTAATTATTTCCTAATAATTAATGCAGGGTATTCTTCTACTGGTTTTAATGTTGGTTTGTTCTTCTTTTTCCAGGGCTTTGAGATGTTCCGTTAGGTCATTTATTCTTTGACTTTCTGTTCTTTTAATGAATGAGCTCAATGCAATGAACTTTCCTTTTAGCCCCGCCTTCATAGTGTCCAGAGATTATGATATGCTGTATATGTGTTCTCATTTACCTCTAAGTAATTTTTTTTTATTTCATCCCTGATTTTTTCTGCTATCCATTCATCATTCAATAGTGTATTATTTAGTCTCCAGGTGTTAGAGTACTTTCTATTTTTTATTCTATAGTTGATTTCTAATTTCATTCCATTATGATCTGATAGAATGCAAGGTATTCACTCTTTTTTTTTTTTTTGTATTTGCTGAGTTGCTTTGTGTCATAAGATTTTTAGAGAAGGATCTGTGTGCTGCTGAGAAAAAACTGTATTCAGTCATTGATGGATGAAATATTCTATATATGTCTGTTCAGTCTAAATTAGTGATTTTATTATTTAGTTCTAGAGTTTCTTTGTTTATTCTTTGTTTGGAGGATCTATCCAGGAGTGAGAGAGGTGTTTTAAAGTCACCCAGTATTATTGTGTTGTGGTCTATTTGATTCTTCAAATTGAGAAGGGTTTGTTTGATGTACGTAGATGTTCCATTGTTTGGAGCATAAATACTTACGATTGTTATGTCTTGTTGGTATATAATTCCCCTAAGTAGTATGAGATGTCCTTCTTTGTCCCTTCTGATTAACTTTGGCTTGACGTGTACTTTATCTGAGATGAGAATAGAAATCCCTGCTTGTTTTCAAGACCCATGTGAGTGATAAGTGTTTCCCCGCCCCCATCCTTTCACCTTCAGTCTATGGATGTCTTTGCTTATGAGGTGAATCTCTTGGAGACAGCAAATTGTTGGGTCTTGTTCTTTAATCCAATCTTCTAGTCTATGAATTTGATTGGTGAGTTTAAAGTTATTATTGAGATATGATTTGTATTCCTGGTCATTTGGGTTTATTTCTAATTTTTAATTTGAATTATTTTCCCCTTTGATTGACTATTCCTTTAGTGTTGTTCCTCCCTTTGCTACATTTCCCCTTTTTTAAAATTTCATCTTCATGGAATATTTTGTTGAGAATATTCTGTAGTGCAGTCTTTCTGGTTGTGATGTCTTTTAACCTTTGTTTATCATGAAAAGTTTTTCAGCTTCAAATCTGAAGCTTAGGGACTAGGGTTATGGCTCAGTGGTAGAGCGCTTGCCTAGCACATGTGAGGCACTGGGTTCAATCCTCAGCACTACATAAAAATAAATAAAATAAAGGTATTGTGTCCATTTATAGTTTTTTTTTTTTAAATCTGAAGCTTAATTTTTCTGGATATAGTATTCTTGGTTGGCATCCATTTCCCTTCAGAGTTTGGTATATGTTACTCCAGGATCTCCTAGCTTTGAGGGTCTGGGTTGAGACATCAGCTGAGATCTGAATTGGTTTCCCCTTATATGTAATCTGATAGTTTTCTCTCACATCCTTTATATTCTATACTTATTTTGCATGTTAGGCATTTTCATTATAATGTGCCTTGGTGTAGGTCTGTTGTAATTTTGTACATTTGAGGTTCTGTGTGCCTCTGGTATTTGATTTTCCATTTAATTCTTTAGGTTTGGGAATTCTTCTGATATTATTTCATTGAAAAGATTATGCATTCCATTGATTTGTATCTCTGCACCTTCATCTATCCTGATAAATATTTAATTTGGTCTTTTCATGTTATCCCATAATTCTTGGAAGTTCTGTTCATGGTTTCTTAACATCTTCTCTCTGTGGTCAAAACTATTTTCAAGATTATATATATATTTTTTCTTCATGGCCTGAGGTTCTGTCTTCCAAGTGGTCTAGTCTGTTGGTGATGTTTTCTATTGAATTTTAATTTGGCTTATTATTTCCTTTATTTTGAGAATTTCTGCTTTTTTTCAGAATGTCTCTTTATTGAGTGATCTTTCACTTCCTGTGTTTTCTAATTTCATTCCTTATATGGTCCTTTACTTTGCAGATTAGTTTAATTATGTACATTCTAAACTCCTTCTCTGACATTTCTTCCAGTATGGTATTGATGGATTTTGTTCTTGGAGTATCTTGGTTTGTTTGGGGTGATTTATTCCCTTGCTTTTTCATGTTGTTTGTGTGTCTAACCATCTTACAGTATGGATCAGAGGCAGTAGAGTTTCTACCTTGTGGACTTATAGTGTCCCTGAAGGTTTTTCAGTACCTCACTATTCAGGGGGAGACAAATAACAACCACCAATGCAAACAGTATATATCATTAAACCAAATAGTTCCTACTATGACATCTACAATGTTAATCATCATAATAATCAGAAATGATATGATCAGTTATTGCCTAAAATAAAAACAGCAAGTTTGCAAAAGGATTTACAATTTCTAATGGTGGACAGGAAGAGAACAGAAGTAATATAGGATGTGATGATTATGAGGGAAGAGGAGAGAAGATAGAAGTAAAAAAAAAAAAAGAAGAAGAGTAAAAGAGAGAAAAATAAAAATTGGCTGTTAACAGAAGAAAAGAGAATCAAAGTATACTGATAAGTAAAAGAATATATAGAGAGAGTAAAAAGTAAAAGAATATATAGAGTAAAATTTTTTTTAAATTGTTTTTTAAATAAAAGAATACAAAATAAAACTTAAATATACTAATTAAACATCTGAGTTCACAAAAAAAAAAACTAATCCATGAAAACTACCTGGCTTCAAAAATACTAGAAATGAGAAAAAAAACAAATATGAAAATGTATAATCATCCATGTACCATTGACACCACAATTAAACAAAGAAAAAAGAATTTAAAAAGATAGAAAAAGAAAAAGAAAATCTTGTTTAAAAGTTAAAGAATTCTTTCTGTTGGATTCAAAATACTCCAAGCTTCTTTTTTCTGCAGTGAGATTGCTGGATTGAGAGAGGTAATCCTGTAGGCAGAATTCCTGGAGGCAGGATTTAGGTTGGCTGCAGGCTCTTTGCTGAATACCAGTTAGTTTGGAGATTTTAAATCAGCACACCTCCAGGGCCCAGTACGTCCTGGTCCACACTAAAGACTGTACCCCAGAGATCTCCCTAGGTTCCACTTATGTGGTGAGGGAACCACTTATTAGTCCCCTATGTCTCCTGCGGACCCCAGGTTTCCTGGTCTCACTTTAGTCTCCAAACAAACTTTCCATCCCCACCCTTCTAAGGCCAGCTGCGTGTCTCCCATCTGGTCCTGCAAGCAGTTGGATTGAAGGGGGAGGGGTAAAGCTGGGTGGGTTTACACAACCAGTTGTCCCCTGTGTAAACCTCTTTCCACATCTGATTTTCTTCTGGTCACTTAAGCACACTCTATGTCATGCAGTGTGGGTTTACTGAGCCTGTATTTCAGGTGAAACTCGGGTTTGTTTGTCAGGAATCGGCTTCCTTGGCTGCAGCTACACCCACCACCCTCCACCCTCCATCCGCCACCCCAACCCCATTGCAAAGCAGTTCCTTCCTTCATCCAGCATACACCACCTGGAGAGATGGCAGCTTCCTTCTCCACACATGGCTGTTTGGCAGTGCCTCTTTCAGGTTTGTCGGGCAATGCCCTTGATCTCTAAATACTCCTTCCCCAGACGTGTCTGGGACCTCCCAAAAACTCATGTTCCTTTAATTCCCTTATCTCTCCTCTATGCTTCTGGTCTAGCCACAGCTGTGCCACTGGGGATTTGTTTCTTATTTTATTGTACCCAACCTCCTGTGTCACTGGTCTGCTTTGAATGTCCAGTTTTAAATTCCAGTAAAGTCCCCCCACCTTTTTTTAAAAATTATTTTTGGTTCGCCCAGCAACACCACCTCCTGTAATTCCGCCATCTTGAAAAAAAATCATGGTTTTTAAATCCATTCTGCCAATCCCTACTATTTAATTGGAGACCTTACTTTGTTTATATTTAAAATAATTACTGATAAAAAGAGCTTCTGACATTTTGACCAATGTTCTTTTATTTCTCTACATGGCTTCAAAGTACTATCCCATGTTCTTTCATGTTATCATGAAGGACTCTCTTTTACCTTTTTTTTGGTATAGGTTGAGTCTCCTAACAAATATCTCCTTTATCTTTTGTTGGAAACGCCTTAATTTTTCCTTCATTTTCAAAAGGATGGTTTTGACAAATATCAATATCTTGGTTCATAGTTTTTTTCATTTCACTTTGAACAGGTCATCCCACCACTGGCCTGCTTTTATAGCTTTCGATGAGAAATCATCTGTTAATTTTATTGAGGATTCCTGGTAAGTGATATGTTGTTTTTCTCTTTCTGCTTTGAATATTTACTTTTGGTCTTTGTTTTTGCAACAGTGCCTCAGTGTGGGTTGCTTTGTGTTTATCCAACTTGGAATTCATTGAGCTTCTTGTATGAATAGATTTATGTCGTTTATCAAATTTGGAAGTTTCAAAGCATAATTTCTTTACCTCCCCTGTCTTTGGTATTTTATTTGTGTGTGTGTGTGTGTGTGTGTATATATATATATATATATATATATATATATATATATATATATATATATGATATCTATGATATCTATGGTATCCTATAGATCCCTTAGGCTCTGCTCAGTTTTTTTTTTTTTTTAATATTTTCTATGTGCAGACAAGGTAATTTCATTTTATGGATCTCGAAGTTCACAGATTCTTTCATTCTGCTAAAAAAAAGAAAGAAAGCAGTTGCTGAATCCCTTCAATGTAGTTTTCATTTCCACTATTACAATTGCCAGCTTTAAAATTCATTTTTGGGTCATCTGTAATTTCCTTTTTTTTATTGATATGGTGGAATTCATGGTCTTGGTTTCCTTCATTTCCTTGGTTTCCTCTAGTTCCTTGATCATTTTAAAGAAAGTTGATTTAAAGTTTTTGGCTATTGACTCCAATGTCTATGCTTCTGTCTGAACAGTGTCTATTAATTTATATATGTATTTTTTCTTTGATTGGGTCATACTCTCTTGTTTTTTAGATTTTTTTTTTATAGAACTGACAACTTTGAGAAACTTTGGGTATTATGATTAAAAAATGTCCCATATCTTTGCAGACTCTGTATGGGTCACTCTTTCTCTACTTAGGACATGGGTAATTCTGCTTAGCTTCCATGGTTTCGCAAGTCTTTTCTGAGCATGTGTTCTGCCCTGGATATACATATGGCTTTCTAGATTCTCTAATATACTTGGGAGACTTTCAAAGCGCTGTTAAATTTCATCCCCAACATTAAGTTCATTTATAGCTTCTTCTTTTTTTTTCTGGATTTTGAATATATCTAGTATTTGCCCCAACTATTATCTTTTGTCCTTGTCTATAACAGATTATTTTTCATCTTTCCATGTTTGGGGGCACTAACCTTCCAGGAGTCATAGAGTTCCAAGTGAGGTGAAAGAAAGGAAAGTCTCTTGCATCAGTCCCTTAAAGAATCCCTGGTTAAGTTGAGTCTAATGGCACACACCTATAGTCTCAGCAGCTAGGGAGGCTGAGGCAGGAGAATTTCAAGTTCAAATCGAGCCTCAACAACTTAGTGAGACCCTAAGCCATTCAGCAAAACTCTGTCTCTAAACAAAATATAAAAATGGTTGGGGATGTCGCTCAATGATTAAGTGCCCCTGGGTTCAATTCCCAGTACCAAAAAAAAAAAAAAAAAAAAAAGAATCTCTGGTTAGGTCAAAACAGACAAATACAATTCCTTAGAACAAGTTCTTCTCTGCTCCCCCTGACAGCTGATACCCACACTAAGATGGCTACCATGTTTAGAACCACTGCCACACTAGGAAGAATCAGGACTAGGGCAAGTTAAAATGCTAGAACACTTTTCTACCATGTTTCAGTGGCTTTTAGCTTTGTTAAGCATTCATTTGGTTGCTACAAACTTTGATTATCTTCCAGAGTTCCAGTAAGGTTTATTCTGATATCTTTTTTGCCATATTTTTAGTACTTTTTCCAAACCGCTGTGATTACAGGTGTACATCACCATGCCCAGCAAGTGATGCATTTTTAATCATATATAATTCTACCACATATATTCTACATACATTTTCTTTAGTAATTTAGTCACTAAGCTTTGGTCTTTTATGGTTAATTAGTCTAGTGTTTCTCCAGCACTGTAGCCTATTAGAATTGTAAGGACATTCCCCCAATTCCCAAATCAGGCCTCTCTATAGACAAATTGCATTAGAATCTGCGGGAAAGGACCCATGCATCAACAGTTTTAAAAGCTATCCAGATGATTCTAATGTGTGGTCAATGTGGAAAATCAATAAATTTGAGAATATAAGCTTATTTCTAGTACCTCCTAATAAAGTTGTCCTATCCTATAACCCTCATTTTGAAGAGAGAGAGAGAGAGAGAGAGAGAGAGAGAGAGAGAGAGAGAGAGAGGAAAAGAGAATGTGTATGAGATGGAAAAAGGGGCTGGAAGAGGGAAATGGGAGAACTAGTACATATCCTTTCTTCCAAGGGTATTGTTTTTTGTCGACATTCACCACACAGGCATGTACACGCTCCACTTATGCCCATCTTCAGGGTGTTACGTCTAAACAGTTAATTGTATTTTGCAAGTTAAATGTTCATTGTAAAGACTTGGTGAATATCTAATAATTTGTTCAAACTAGTTTAAATTAGTAGAGCCATTCTTAATTGGAGAGGGCTACCATTCTGATTTGGAATGTATCTGCAAAATAGGCCATATATTTACTAAATGTAAATTGCTTCAATTTATAACACAATTTCCTTTCTTTCTATAATTCTATGGCCCTCTAACTATTCCTTTCCTATAACATTAAACTTTATAAATTCTACAGCATTTTACACATGCCTATTTTTTTAACTCCCTTTTTTTTTAGTTGTCGATAGACTTTTATTTTATTTATTTATATGTGGTGCTGAGAATTGAACCCAGTACCTTACACACACTAGGCAAGTTCACTACTGCTGAGCCCCAGCCCCAGCCCCCTCTTAACCTCTATTTAGGGAAGTAACTTCAATATTGTGAACATTTAGGTTCAAAAACTGGGTCTCCCAAATATTGGCAAGATGATCTTAAACTTGTTTCTTCAATTCTCTGAGTCTCAGTCTCCCATTTATTTAAAATGAATAAACAAGAAATAGTAATATTTAGCAAGGTTACTATGAGTTTCAGATGCAAAATATTTCACCTATTCAATGCCTGGCACATTGGTCCTCAACAAATGGAGCTTATTGATGATGCTTCCTCTTTCCCTCTGGTGGTAATCTCCCTTATACAGCTCAAAGCATCTTCATCTTCATTATCTCATGCAATCTTCTTCACAGGGGAGATAGATTAGAAGTTATCTCTGGGTCACCAAAGAGCAAGCTGAAGTGCCAGACAGTTAATGGGATGGATTCAAGAGATGACTATTCATCCTCTTCATAAAACATGCTTATAAATGGGAAAATACTAAGCAACAGTCTAAATGGGTAAAATAATACAGCCACACAGGATTACATGCAGTTATCCACTTTGGTTGATTTATAAATGAATACTAGCATGAGCAAAGTCAACAAGGGGGAAATATGCATTTAATATTTAAAATTCGTGTTACTATTGAAGAGCAAAATTGCATTTGGGGGACAGAATGGTAAATGATAGATCTTTTCCTTTTCTCAAATTTTAAGTTTAACCCTCTTGTCTTATCCTCTCCCTTATTAAATAAAACTTTTAAAAAGCTAGAGATGACATATGTATTCATATTTACACATTTTTATGTATAAAAATATATATAAGTGTATATTTATACATAAATGTATTTATATATATATGTATTTTTACATGAATATATATAAGTATATAGTATAAAATATATGAATATATTTTATGTATGAAAATGTATAAATATAAATGTATCATTTTTTAAAATGATAATTATGAACCAACTCTGATTGGGACATTCCCCTACAACAAAAGATGGGAGTTCAAACCCAATATCTAGATTGCTGGCTCAGTTGTCTCCAATTCAGAATGCCTGGAGGGCAATATGTATGCACTGTGATTGACAGGGTGTTATCATATTTTGCTACACATTAAAATCACCTAGAGAGCTAGGAACCTAGAGAGCACTGGCCTATAATCTAGCTACTTAGAAGACTGAGGCAGAAGGATCATAAATTCAAGGACAGCCTGGGCAGTGTAGTAAGGTCCTAGTTCTCTCACAAACCAAATGAGTCAGCACCTCTAGGAATGAGATTAAGATGAATGAGATTGAGATATCAGTGTTGTTTAAAGCTTCCCAAGTAATTCCACTGTGCCACAGATTTAAGAAGCAGAGGTTTGAAGCAGTCTTCCTGGATCAGTTCTGGCTCAGGGACTGTGAATTTGCATTTCTAATATGATTGCTTTCCAGTGTTGCTGATTCTGTTGGTCCTTGGACCAACACTGAGTAAAAGGGCTTAGAGGAATTTTTATGCCTCATTTAAGCAGTATTATCACATGGGCTACAGAATCATTTTAAGTTCCTGTTATTACAAAAATGAAGGGTTTGAGCTGTATGATCTCTGATCTTTATCTCTCCAAACTTGTGGTGTTATTACTAGCAAGTCCCTTGGATTCCTCAAGGGATCAGATCACTGTGCTCCCATTCCACGTTTATTGAAGTTTTGACTGTGAGGGTTCCCAAGAGGTAGAGTGAGGCAGGGCAGTCTAAACCCCTGTATGTATCAGAATCACAAAGAGCTTGTTTTAAGTACTCTAGAGCCCTATTTGCAGAAATTCCAATCTCATAGTTCTGGGAAATGAGCCTAGAATAATGGTGGCTAACATTTAGTAAATGTTTGCCATATGCCAGGTACTGTTCTGATAATTTCATAACAAAAAAATTCATGGAATCTTCATAGTGATCTTCTGAAATAGGAACTGGTATACATTACTAGTTTACATATTGAGAATAATGATGAAGAGGGTAAATAACCTGACAAAGGTCATTCAGTTAAGAAACTGGAGATATGAGATTCTTCTGTGAGAAAATTTGCACAGTGAGATACAGAGATCCTTTCTTCAGAAGGTCTCAGATTAGATAGGAAATAAAGGGAAAAATAAAAGCAAGAATCAAGAAGGCTCAGGGACAGTGGAGTCAGGATTCTTACAGCCTAAGAGGCCAGCTCCAGTTTCCAGACTTTGCACCAGACAGTTCTGATGCAGGCAGCTCCCAGATCACACTTTAAGTTTTCATTTATGGGTTTGCAAGGCCATCATACTACTTTATAGGACTTTCTGGGGATTTTTTGCAGTATAATCTCCTGAATCCCCTTCTCCTCTAGATCCAACATGGGATCTACATTTTTAACAAGCATTCCCCCTCCCCCAAGTGATTCTATTCACAGACAGAGTTTTATTGGAAGAACAGGACTTGGAGGCTTGCAGTCTAGATTTACATGCTAGTTTTCCTGCTGGACATCTCTGTGTCTTTATTCATTCATCCATCTATTAACAACCAACAAAATGTTGGAATACCTACTACATGTATGTACTGGATGCTGGAGACTGAATAACAAAAAAGGTGGAAATCTGTTTACATTCTGGTTTAATAGGTGGTAAATGATAAATAGGGGGAAATTTAAGCATCAAAGAGGGTCAGGAACATTGCAACTCTAAAGTGGCCGGAGGAGGCATCATTGGGAAGATAGTATTTGAATAAAGATTTGAATGAGGCATTGGATTAAACAAAGAGGAATGAAGGAAAGGGGAGATGAGAATAGGAAAATCTCTAGAATGAATTGAGCGTAACTTTTCTATGTTCATATATGGAATACACGACCAGTATAACTCCACATCATGTACAACTACAAGAATGGGAAGTTAAATGCCATGTATGTATAGTATGTCAAAATACCCTCTACTGGCATGTATATCCAAAGAGAATTTTAAAAAAAATTAAAACATTTATTTTTTAGTTGTAGGTGGACACAATACCTTTATTTTATTTTTATGTGGTGTCAAGGATTAAACCTAGTGCCTCACACATGCTAGGCAAGGGCTCTACCTCTGAGCCACAACACCAGCCCCTAATTTTTTTTTTTTTTTGCATTAGGGAGATAATATGCAGAGACATCCTGTGGGAAGGATGTTCTTTGTAAAGAGAACAAGCTAGGGCATAGGGTTCTGCAGTAGGAGTGTTCTTGGCATGTTCAAAGAATAGTAAGAAGCCTTGGGAGGTACGTCAGTAAACCACCTGTGCTCACGGAGTTTATATTCTGGTGACACTGAGACAGCAAGTACCTATTTCTCTGGGGTTTTATGACAGTGTAAGATACATAATACAGAAGCTGACAATTCATTATATTCTATTATACAGGAGACTTAGCAGAAATGGTAATATATTTATTTATACAGAACATAGGTTGGTGTTAATGAAAAACAAAAGGAGTAGTCAAGATTGGGTGGGATGAAGAATTAACTTGATTCCTATCCCCATGATTTTCCAAATAACCCAATATTCTGTTTAGTTTGGGTTTTGTTTTCATTTCAGTATGGTGGATGATCTAGTAGAATAGTACCAAGAACAGGAGGCCCAAACCATGCAATTCTGGGAAAGGTTTTGAGCACCTTTGGGGATTAGGATAGTAGGGCTATTTGTTGGGATTAGCCTCCAACCAGGGGCATTTAGTAATCTCTGGAAACACTTTCCATTGTTATACATGGAGGCCCAGGGGAAGGGTGTGGTCCTAGCATCTGGTGAATAGAAGTCAGAAATGCTGCTAACTGTCCTATAATAAATAGAACAGGGCTGGGCAAGGTGGCACATGTCTATAATCCCAGCCACTCAGGAAGCTGAGGCAGGAAGATCACCAGTTCAAAGCCAGTCTCAGCAAAAGCAAGGCGCTGAGCAATTCAATGAGACCCTTTCTCTAAATCAAACAAAAAAAGAGGGCTGGAGATGTGGCTCAGTGGTAGAGTGCCCCTGAGTTCAATCCCCCACACCCAAAATTAATTAATTAATTAATTAATTAACCTTTCCCACATTCTCTCTCTCTTTTCTCCATTGAAAAAAATTATCAAGTCTAAAATATCATTAGTGCCTGAGATGAGAAACTGTGAGATGAAAAATAAATAAATAAATACAGTTAACATCTAAAACCATAACCCTGTGATCAGAAACAAAACTGAGGAAAGACATCCGCACTCAAAGTCTCTGAACTCTGGAAGAACATAACCATGTCCTTAATGAAAGTGGGTCCCCAGAAGAACACATGTCCGTCTTAACTCCCCCGACCCCCAAACAGCCTCCTTGGAGGCATCTTGGCCTTCATTCTTCCTGCTATCTTCACCAAAGGTAAGTAAGTGCTTTTCCTTTTTGTTTCAAAGTCCTGTCTGCCTGGACTGGGATGTGGGGCATTCTAAGAGCAGGGAAAGTCTGCAGGAAGATGTTTTATTCTGGGAAAATTAATGGGTAGACAATGCAAAAGAAAAGAGACAAATTGTTCTTTCGGTTCCAAATAAATGCTTGTTTTCTGACACTGCCAGAATTTAAATGGTCCTCGGTTTGACTGTGAAATTAACACCTCTTTGAGGCTAATTGTGGGGGTGGGGTGTTATTCACACCACTTCCAGAGCTATTGTCTGTCTGGAATACAGAGGGAGCAAGCAGACACAGGGTATACCCTTGAACCAACAATCCCTTTTCCTTGACCCACAACTGGCTTCTGGTCCCTAGTCTTTCCTTAGGGGCCACCTCATCACTGAGTGCTTGGGTTTTGCATGAAAAGATGCACTAACTCATAATCAAGTGCAAGCCTAGTATCTTTAGTTAATAGCTAGGGAGACCTACAGGAAAGCTTTTAATTTTTTTTTTTTTTTTTTTTTTACAGCCATTCAGTTGCTTTTTAAGTTTCCTTCCTTCTTTAAAATTCTGTGATTTTTTTTGGATCCTAGAATCAGTGGCTCAGTGTTGGGATGGGTCTTAAAACTCCATTTTGGGCTGCAGATTCTCTGTAGTTACATCATGGAAGGATAGTAAATCAATGGTCTTTACGAGAAACATACTTGTACAAATAGGGTTTTCATTTGAGTAATTTAAAAAATCATTTTTGATAATTCTTATATATTATAAGGATTCTTTTTACAAATATCGAATCCATTTTAATGTCATTATCAATGCATACATGATATTTTTTCCAAATCCTATATATTGGAAAGCATTAGATTTTATCACTTATTAGTAGTTTTGGTTTGCCTACTACAATACAAATTCTAGATTATTTGCTTTTGAATATCTTCAGCCATTAAGGAGCCAACTAAAATGTAGCTTTTTTTTGTATATTGTAACTTGCACGTTTTGAAGCTGATAGGAGCTCATTGTAGATGGAGCTTCTTACATTAATCAAGTGATATTTATTTACTTATTTATTACAAAATAGTGAAGATTCAAGGAAAGGATATTGAAGCTACATAAAAGATAAAAGAATGTTATTCTACAAGTGATTGTGGTCTGCTCCAAACTAAATTTAAAAAATAATAAATAAGAGAAGCATTGGATATCTTTCTTAAATTTATTATTAAAGAAAGCTGTCAAATCTATTTTTCTGCAGGTCTATACTAGGAACATATATTCTCTTCCTATTGTGAAAGAATAAGTGCAAAAGTCTTAAAAACAAAAGGAAAATAGGATTATTTATTACAAGACACCAATAATCTCTGGGTTTTTGTGTTTAAAACCCTTTAAAAGTCTGTCAAACAAGAATAAAGAAAATGCACAGGAAAAATCCAAATTGTTCCCAGATAATGTATTTTAGTAAACTTATTTCCTCATCTAAATTCTCTTACAGTCTACCCATTTTCCAGTGTCCATTCTCAACATGTTATTATGATGCGAGCAAACAAAGTCCTAGCATAGGTCCTAAAAAATCATTTTTGTTTTGAAAATAATTTATGTTCACTGTACAAATATTAGAAAGATACATAACTAAAAGAAGAAAAATGTCATCATCTGTAAATTGCACATCCCATCATTAATGCTTTGATCATATCCTTTAAGATAGTTTTCCAAGAATGTATTTTTTAAAAGATGTCAAAAACTATCTTTTATTCCACTTTCTTCATTGAACAACATATTCTAAACACTTCCTGGGTCAACTATTCGTAGAAACTCACCCTGACTTATGTATATAACCTTTCACTGTAAAATTCTGAGTGCTTCTAATTTTCTACTACTGTAAACTTATCTGTAGGTAATACCCCGTCACTTCATTCCTGTGCGTATCTTTAATTTACTTAAAGTAAAGTCCTAAATGTAGCACTACTGGATAAAATAAGGATGTTCACTTTTAGACCCTTGACACTTATTATTGGCAATTCTTTAAAGTTCATGGTTACTTCAGCTCTCAAACCCCAGGTGGTTGATGGATGAACCTGAGAGGACCTTTTATGGTCTTGCAAGTACAGGTAGTCTTTGGAAATACAACCATGATTTAAGAAGTGTAGGTGGTTCAGTTAACTGATGTCCTACAGAAATTTCAGAGGTGACATTTATAGAAGTGACTTTATAACTGTATCACTATGATTTCTGGTAAAGAAGTGGGTGAAAGCAAAACAGAAAGGACTTTCCTTTGAGGAAGGAAAAAAAGAAATCAAACCTCACAAAATAGCAAGTCCAGATTTCATTCAATAAAGTTAAAGGCACCACTAAAGTTAGCATTAATTACAATAAAGGTAAATTGAAAATAGTTGAAAGTATATATATCCTACAATCTGGAAAGTCCACTGCTAAATGTGGATTACAGCATAAGCTGGACGTGGTGCCACATGCCTGTAATCCCAGTGGCTTGGGAGGCTGCAGCAGGAAGAACACAAGTTCAAAAACAGCCTCAGCAATTTAACAAGAACTTAAGCAATTTAGCAAGACCTTCAAAATAAAAAAAAAAATAAAACAGGTCTAAGGATGTGGCTCAGTGGTTAAACGCCCCTGGGTTCAATCCCTGGTATCAAAAGAAAGAGAGAGGGAGACAGAAAATTCCAGTATGAACTTGAAAAAATGAATTGGAAACCACCTTCTTGATGCCTGCCAATAAACGGATAAATTATTTAGAGAATGCATATAATAGAATATGATTCAGCAGATTGAGCAGATTAAAACCTTTATGTAAGTCAACATGAGTAGAATTTTAAAAATATAATTCTAGGTAAAAAAAAAAGATAGTTGCAAAATGATATATGTAAAACAATAATAGCACATATTATGAAATAACATACGTATATAAAACACACAGACACATGTATATAAATGTATATATAAAATTATGTCCTAAAAGATACACAATAGATCTATGATAGTTATTGTGTCTTAGGAGTGAGAAAAATAAGACCAGTAAGAATGAGAATGAGATACAAAAGCCCCACAATTGTATCAGCAATGTTATATTACTTAAATATTAAAAATAAATCAGGATTATCAAACTAAGCAATTGATTATAAAACTTACTATTATTTTATGTATCACTAAGGAAGAATGTTTCCATGAAATGCCATTGATTTTCAAATGCACCTAATTTCAGAGATGGTAAGATGTGAAAACAAATGTGTGAAGTTCTGAGGCAAAAATGCAAAAGGTTAAGATTTGCTCATTCATAGAGTGGTTGGGGTACATGGGTTTTGGTTATGAAGTCTATAAAGTCTTGAAAACTTTTCCAAAGGGAAAAAATTGTTTAAATATTATACATAATGTATTTTCTCTATAACATGTAGAATTTTTAACTTATGCTGCTTATTAATAAATACATTACAGTAGGCAGCCACGATCGTCTTGTGTATGTTGTCCAAATAAGAATATGGTGAAGGTAGGAGACATACTCTTGAAGGTTTGAAATTCTGGGACCATATAGCTTACCATTTATGTACTTAATACTTATGAAAGTACTTCACTGAATTGATGCTCTCCAGGCTTATTCTCAAAGGAAAAAAAATCCTCAGTTAAATAGTAAATGTGCCAGGAGTGTGATGATGATGTAGGTGTCCACCTTCATAGTTTAGCACATCTGTAGAAGGCTACGGGTATTCATCATAAGGCTATCCATTTGGCTACAGATTCTATAGGAGTAGAGACAAACTTTAAAAAATAAAAACAGTAAATGAATTTTAAAAACTTCATTCATTCTACTATTAACCAGTAAGCAGAGATCATCCTAGCTCCTTAGTTCAATTTGAGTTCATGATAGTAGGTCAGCACATGAGAACTAACTTGCCTATCTATAATCCTTTATTTTTTTCCTTGCTTCAACTCGCTCGGGCAAATATTCAAAAAAGAGGAGAAGAAAAAATAAAATCTAGAGTTAGCATTGACAGATAGACTCCAAGTTAAATGTAGATTTCAGAACTGGACACAGTGGTACATACCTGTAATCCCAGCTACTTGGGTGGCTGAGGAAGAAGTACCACAAGTTTAAGACCAGCCTCAGCAACTTAATGAGCCCCTAAGCAACTTAGCAAGACCCTGTCTTAAAAAAGAAGAAGAAGGAGGAGGAGGAAGAGGAGGAAGAGGAGGAGGGGGGAGGAGGAGGGGGAGGAGGGAAAGGATGGTTTCTGGGGGAGTTGGCTCAGTCCCTCTGAGTTCAATTCCCAGTACCAAAAAATTAATTAATTAATTAATTAATTAATTAAAAAGAAGAGAAAGAAAAATGTGTAGATTTCAGATAAACAATAATATTTTATGGGGCTGGGGTTGTGGCTCAGCGGTAGAGCGCTCGCCTAGCACATGAGAGGCACTGGGTTCAATCCTCAGCACCACATAAAAATAAATCAGTAAAATAAAGGTCTTTAAATAATAATAATAATAATAATATTTTATTATGTCTATTGCACAGAATGTAAAATAAACAGCAAATAACTTTTGGGATATATCTATTCCAAAAGAAATTTTTGGTATATATGAAATACAAATTTAGCTATTTTTAATATTTTTATAGATACATTACCTTTATTTTATTTGTTTATATTTATATGGTGCTGAGGATGGAACCCAGGGCCTCACATGTGCTAGGCAAGTGCTCTACCACTGAGCCACAACTCCAGCCCTAACTGTATTTTTATTTTCTAAATCTGGTAAAGCTATCTATAGTATAACAAATGTGACAAAAGGAAGAAAAAGTAGAACTAGAAGCTAAGTGGAAACCATATACATTTTTTTTATTTCCTATTTGCATAGAGGGTCCCATTCTCGATTATGTACATTTTCAAACCACTGAGCAATGAATGTGGTCTGAGCAGCCCCAGTCTTTGACTTGTCACTCATGAATCAGTGTGTCCCCATGGGATCACCAGCCCCTGCAGTGCAAAGCCAGTAGCAGAGTCTCTGCAGGGAGACATTTATCTGGCAGCCTGGTTCAGGGGTCCACCTTCCAAAACCAAAGTTCTGCTGCCACCTTCTCTTTCACTGATTAAGTAAAAGAATTCTGAGTCATTTTAAGCCCTGGAGTTGAATATCATATACAGTGTGAACTAGAGCTCCTTGTATCATCTGGAAAGAGATGATTGTTCCTTTAGCCTGCTAAGGGTCACGGGTCCTCTGACAAGTTGGACATCCTGAATCTCTTGCCCTAGGTCACAGTCATTTTTTTGTGGCAAGTTCACAGCTTCGTCAGCTTCTAGAACACAGGCAGACCCTGAGTGCTTAAAAACATTTAAAATATATATATATACATATATATACCCCTTCCTGTTCCTCTCAAGGTTACAAAAATAGAAGGAAGTGGGGTGCAGGGAGGCTGAAAGAGAGGTGTCAACAGACATTCCCTGGGTCTGAAGGCAGCAGCAGACTCCACAGTGTCTCACACCTTCCCTGGGTTGGTGGAGAATTGCGGCCCTGCATGCAGGTCTGGGGAGGTTAGCATCTTCTCTTCCCTCTTTGGTTTAACTCTAATGGTTGTTAAGGTGTTACTGAGTTTTTTCACCTCGTATTTTGATCTCAGAAGTTTGAAATTACTTTCACTTTTGCAAGCAATGTACCCCTGAGGGGAAAAAGTGCAAACCTCACTGAGGGTCCACAAGTAAAGATGGCCATGGGAGAAGGTGTCTCCATGGTACTTCCATTTACCCAAAGATCAGAGTCCTGCAGTGGCAGGCTCCAACTACTGGTTTTCCAACTTGTCTTGTTTTACTTCCTCCTCCCAGGGGTGCAGGGGGGAAAGCAGTATCACCCCCCAGTTTTTCAAAGGAGGAGAGTGAGGCTAAGTAGCCAGGAAGCAAAGGCAGAAAAATGAGACTGACAATTGACCTTCAAACACACTAAAACCACTGGAAATGCAATGCAATGGAGAGATTACTACTTCCAAAAATTCATTTTGGAGAAACTTATAGTGCATGAGATGCTGCTTTACCAAGCTGCTTACCACGCTGCTTAGTGAAAGGAAGGCGTAGCAGGACTGATGGGCCCAGGACTTGCAATATTAGGCTTAAGCTGCTTTCTAATGAAGCAAGGAAAGTTCTAGCACATGGCTTTTCTTGCGCTGAGTGGGGTTTGTAAGTGTAGAGGCAGAAAAATGTGCTACCTTTCCTCACCCATCCTAGGGGTCACAGCTGACACTCCTATTACAAGACACGTTAACAAGAGAAAAGTGATAAATTTATTTGACCAAAGTTTAATGTAACATGCACAGTCTCAGATTAAGACTCAGAAACCCAGAGAAACCTATTTTTATACTTAGATTCAATGAAGTATAGGTGGTCCTACAGAAATATGACTGGACCAAAGGGCGGATCCGATGGTCATAGACTGAGGGGGAGGCCCAGCAAGGCCTGTCTGGTCAGATTCTTCTTGGCCTCTGTGTAGCATTCCTTCCCCCAGGTGTGGGGAGGGTCCCTGTGGAATGAGAATGTTCAAAGGAGAAGGGTTTTATGGCTGGCTTTGAGGGAGAGGAGTTCCATCTATGATTTGCCTTGGGGAAGAGGAATTCTGGTTTCTGTGATTCTGTCCAAGGGAGACAGAGGGTTAAGAGAAAGAAGGAAAAACAAAATCTCATTTCTGAAGTACTTTCCATCTCCTTTATTTCAAAGTATTTAGCATGCCAAGGTGTCATCCTTTCAGGTACTGTGTTCTCAGATCCAATATAAGTTTGGGGTCAGAACCAAATCAATCTGTACAATTGAGCAAAACTAGTTCTCCCGTGTCCTAGTAGACTGCCAGTCAGCCTCTGCTCCAAATGGCATATGCCAACAAGGAGAGGAAGAATGGAAAGCCACCTGTCTTCTCACTTAGAGATCTCTCTTTGGGGGATGTCATTTCTTTTCTAAAGATAATAAAATTTTGGAAGTTGGAAAGCAAAAGGAAGCATATTGACTGACTGAGCCAACCAAGGAAAGCTGGATTTTTAAACATGAGTACCAGCCAAATGCTCTGCATAAAAGCCAGATATCTAAGAGAAAAGATACTGCATGCATGAGATAACAGCAGGATGCTGTAACAAACAAACATGGAGATAACAGGAGTGAGTTTGGGAAACTACAAATCTAAAAACTGAAATGGCTATCTCAGTAGAAGCACTGGAAGATAATTTTAAGGAGATTTTTCAAAAAGTAGAGCCAAAAGATCAAGAGTCAGAAAATGAGAGAGAAAAAAAATAATTGGCAAATTAGATATTTTAGAGTGTCCAGAAGACTGAATGTCTAAATAAAGGGAATTCTAGAAAGAAGGAAATAATCATTAAAGTAGGTTTTCCTCAGAATTAAATGTTTTATCAAGATTCACCACCATAAGTGGGGAAAATAGATCCTCACCAAAGACCATCAGTGTATGATTTCAAAACACTGCAATCAAAGAGAAAATCCCATGGGTGGGGGTAGAGGGGTGGGGGTGGGGGGCATGAGTGAAGAAACTTTGGATTGGGCAAAGGGGAAGGAGAATAGGGGTAGGAAAGATGGTGAAATGACATGGACATCATTACCCTAGGTACCTGTATGATTGCACAAGTGGTGTGACCCTACTTTCCATACAACCAGAGAAGTGAAAATTTGTGCTCCAATTGTGTACAATGAATTGAAGAGCATTTTGCTTTCATGTATAAGTGATTAGAACAAATATAATAATAATAAGAAGAAGAAGAAGAAGAAGAAGAATAAATAAGAATATTGTATTGTATATAGATCTTGCCAAGAGTGTACATTTTAGGTAATTCTTGTGACACAGAAGAGTCACAAGAAGAGGAAGAACAGTAACAGTAGTAGATGGTGGGGATATTAATTTACTTGACTGTGGTATTCACTTCACTTTGTGGGTATATACTGAGATAAATACAACCTAAATACACAGAATTAAGAGAGAGAGAGAGAGAACCAAAACTTTCAGAAAAGAAAAATAACATTTACTCCAAAGGACCAAGATCCAGAATGCCTTCAGATTTCTCAATAAAACAGTGGGAACTAAAATGGAGTCATTTTGAGGGAGTGGTTTCCCACTGATAATTCTAGGCCAAGACAAACAGTTAAATTTCAGTATAGATTTAAGACACTTTTATATATACAAGATCTTAAAAGTTTTACATCCTATGTACTTTCTCAGGAAGAAATTATAGTAGGTCACCTCAAAACTAGGGATTAAACTAAGAAAAGGACAGATATATGGGGATGTAACTCATTAGAGAAAAAAGCTGAAAATCTGGGTTATGCAGTCAAACTAGGCCAGAATCCAAGATCACTGACTTAGATTTGGGGTTCCTTTTATTTTATTTTTATTTCTATCAAGTTATCATAATTCACAATATGGTTCAACAGTGTATGACAAAATTTATCAGCCCATTTTCTTTTGCGCGGGAGGGTACCAAGGATTAAACTCAGGGGCACTCGACCACTGAGCCACATCCCCAGCCCTATTTTGTATTTGATTTAGAGACAGGGTCTCACTGAATTGCTTAGTGCCTCGCTTTTGCTGAAGCTGGCTTTGAACTTGCAGTCCTCCTCCCTCTGCCCCCACCCCGGAGCTGCTGGAATTACAGTCATGCGCTACAGCACCCAACCCTCAGCCCATTTTCTTTTTCCCACTATTTCCCACTCTGCAGAAGAACCACTTCTATCGCTGTTGCTGCTTACTTTGGCATTTGCCTTCAAATCATTAAACAGCATACATGGTCCTACTAGAGTATTCCATTTTAGCCATTTCCCATTTATTCCCTAGTCTGAGAGTTAAAGAAACATTTCATTATCACCACCTACCCGCAAAACCACATACTCTACACTTTTTAGATGGGTCTGCTTATCCTGAAAATTGTTTTTGCCTTGATTTCTACTTTGTGCTGAAGCTTTGGTTTTTGAATCCTGTCATTCAAGATAGGGGTTTTTGTTGTTGTTGTTGTTGTAGGATTGTGTGTGGCGTGTGTGTGTGTGTGTGTGTGTGTGTGTGTGACCTGATGATTGAATCAATGGGTTTGAAGTAAACCAAAGATAGGGAAGCAGTAAAAGTAAAATTTTCTATAATCAAGACAAGCACACAAATGTGTGAATAAGGTTTTTAACAGAAACATAACAGAGACCATACAAGATATAGGGCAAAGTACAGAAAGTGATAATAAGTAGATTTATCAGGACAGCACATGTGAGAAATAAAAGTAGGTTCAAGATCAAAGAAAACATGCAGCCTTCTTACTTTAGATACAAATTGGCAATTAGCCTAGACCACCTTTCACATTGACCACAAAAGGGCTACGCCATCCAAACAGGAAGTATCCACCTCAGAAATCTTAAAAAGCCCCCCGTGTGAACTTGTACTCTCTATCTGCCCAGAACCTCTCTTTACAGGAACCTTCATCTTTTGAAGAACCACTCCTCTAACCATGTAGTCCTTATGGGGACTGCTTGTCCTAAATATCTTCTCCTTCCGTCACGTTGATTAATTCAGAGGTAAACATGTGACCCAAGGCCAAGAGAAGAAGGATCCTTCCCTGAGATTTTTAAGATTCTCAAAGAGGTGCCGGGAGCAGTGGCGCATACCTGTAATCCCAGGAACTCAGAAGATAAGGCAGGAGAGTTGCAAGATTGAGGCCAGCCTCGGCAACTTAGTGAGACCCTGTCTCAAAGATAAATAAATAAAAACAAAATTAAATAAAATAAAAGAGCTGGGGTTGTAGTCAGTGTCTCAGTGGTACAGCATTTACCTAGCATGCATGGAAGCTCTGGCTTCAATTCCCAGCACTGCAAAAAGAAAAGAAGGAGAGGGGGGAAGGCAAGGGAAAAGAAAGAAAATTTTTACAGAGAGATGAAGGAGTTCAGGTAACACCACCACAGTATCTGCTGCTTTGGTATTCTGATTACTGCTAGCTGAAAAACAGCATATGCAGGGAGGGGCCTTCTCTGAACTCCACTTATTGACCCAAAAACATATGCTCCAAAAGGAACTAGGTTGCCATCAATCCCCTCTTCTAGAGTTTCATCAAGCAGGGAAGGTTAACTCACAGGAGAGGACAATTAGAAGTCATGGCGCACTCAGACAGACTGCCACAGGCCATCACTTAAGATTCTAAGGACCCTTTCATTTTCCCCCAAATCCTTTACTCTCCTCTACATTGCTTACATCCTTCCTCCCCTCTTCTTCATGAAGAGGGGATATAAGTTCCGAAATCTCACGGGTTACTTAGGTATGTGCTTTTTTTTTTTTTTTTTTTTTTTTTGTACTGGGGATTTAACCCAGGGCGCTTAACCAGTGAGCAATATCCCCAGCCCTTTTTTTTATTTTTTATTTTGAGACAGGGTCTTGCTGAGTGCTTAGGGCCTCATTAAGTTGCTGAGGCTGGCTTTGAACTTGTGATCCTCCTACCTCAGCCTCTAGAGCTGCTGGGATTACAGGTGTGAGCCACCTCGCCTAGCTAGAGATTCACTTTTATTCAGCTTTCATTCCTGTGGGGCCTCTGTGCATGTTTCTCCTGTCAACCTGTCTGTTGCTGATTTATCTCATAGATTCAGTTATCAAACCCTGGGAGGAGAGAGGGAAAGTTTCTCTTCACAGGGGAAGATGATCTTTCTTTACAATATCATATGCCAACTAGAAACCAGAATTTATCACCTATATAAAAGGAGGAAAGTGGATAAAATGGGGGTAGCTAGAAGCTCTGCTGCCATTGCCTTCTGAAATATCACAGGATGTTATGATTGGAACTTTTCTTGTCTCATTTTCAATGAAAGCACTGTCAAAGAATAATTCAGAGACTTTTCATCATGGTTGCATCCTGTTTGTTGCAGTTTGTTATTATGCATGCAAATTATTAACTCACAGGTAATAAGTTGGATCAAAGATGAAGTCAAAGAACAAAGGAAAAGACAGGGTGTTAGAGAGCAGGGAGAAAAGTCTGTACAGCATAGAAACAGAGCATCTTGTCTGCAAATGTTTGGGTAAACTAAGGAGCTGGCAGCTAGTTAATGGGACAGAATGGTCATTTTATATTAGAATAAGCCTGGGAGAGATACCAAAGAACATAATGTTAGTCATTCATGGAATTTCCAGAAAATCTTGAGAGTTTAGATTAATTAATGTAGGTTATCTCTGGGCAGTATCTTCTTGTGCTTCCTTTATTGACTCTTTTCTATTTTAGATACCTCTGTATCCTTTCTCACTTTGTAACATATCAGCACCAAGAAAAAAGATTTAAATATACATATTTGCAAAGGATATATACTTTAAAATTCATTCCAGAACATTTGAATCCCTGAGAATGTTCAAGGATATGAGAAGCGGATTGGAGAGGCCAGAAGGAGGGAGGTGTGGGTGAGTGTTACCACTGGAAGGAGTTCTGTGGTGAGCTCCACATGTACCTCCCCATCTGGAGCTGTGGAAGGTGGTTGAGGCTTCTCCTGCCTCTTCACCTCAGGTCCAGTGAAGGGGCTTCCATGGAACACTGTAAACAAGTAAGATGAGTAAAATGGAGTTGTTGTCATTTGGAGTGCTTTCCCTACCAGCCTACTTTGCAGGATTTGTGGGTGGGATGGGGTATTGGAAGAGACCTGCTTTCCTTGAACTCCAAGCATAACAATGAAGTCTTTAAAAGACTCCTTGGAACTCCTCAAATTATGAAATGGAAGGGACTGGTGCTTGACTCACTTTTAAAGAAGTCAAAGCAGATTATAGATAGGAACCTAATTATGAAATCCAAAGTGAGAGGGTCTAAATGAATGCTTTGGTGTGGCACCCAAGAGCTGCTAGGTGGACCTGGAGCAACATTACAAATGCAGAGAATGGTGAGGTGCTTTTCTCACTCGTCAGCATTGTGCTGTGTGTTCATTTATGGGAGTACTCAACTAGAACCCCAGTGACCAGATGACTTGCAGGAAGTTTGGGAGGCCCAAGAACTGGCCATATAGATATCCATTATTTTCTACTTCCGCTGCTGTTTCCATCACCTGGAATCTGCATGACAGGGAAGATGATTTCCCCCTCTTTTCAAAGAATACTGGCCCTACACCATGAACAGTGGTGCACACCTATAACCTCAGGAATTCAGGAAGCTTAAGCAAGAGGATCACAACTTAGAGGCCAGCCTCAGAAACTTAGCAAGACCCTGTCTCCAAATAAAATATTTAAAATGTGCTGGGGAAGTAGTCAATGGTAAAGCACCCTAAGTTCAATCCCAGTATGAAAGAAAGAAAGAAAGTTCTTTATCCAGAATTTAGGTTGTGTTTCAAAATCATATAGCCAGAGTGGCTGCAGGCTTCATGGGAGTAATATCTAACTTTCCTCATCCCTGGGGCAGGCGAGGAGACCCTAATGGTGCTTTGTGGATCTCTCTCATTCGAAATCATTCACCTTTTTCTCTTCACTTCCCACTGTATTTAATAGTTAGCCTCTCCATATTTCTGCCCAATCATCCCCTGGGACAGAAAAGAACAGTCTTTGATCATAGTGCCTGAAGATACTATAGAGGTAGGACAAGGAGAAGGAAAGAGAATCTTTCCCTGTGGTTCTTTAAGAAACAACATATCTGAAACTAACTCTCACTTTGAGAGTTAGTTGACATTCTAATGACATTTGTAACTATACATTTTGCTTTTGATTGACAAGCATCTGTTTGCTTTAACAGTAGTCCACTTCTCTTTATTTTTACACTAACTTTTCCCAGCTAGATACAATCTGGAGGTAACACTATGATCTGTTTTACCCACAGAATGCCGCTGACACCAAAGGCATGGGATTTCTCCACACCAAAAATTAATTCCCTGACTCCTCAGATACCAGCTGAGTGTTCAATGATTCAATTCAATTCTCATGCTACACACCCATAGGTTAAGTCCTCAGTTCCACTAGACTGACTCACCATAGAGGACTTGTGACTTCTATACGTGTGACTGACCAAGTACATATCAGGGGTTCCCACAACCTCCTTTTCAAATTTGGTAACTTGCTATCATGACTCATAGTGCTCAGAAAAATTTTATTATACAGGATATAAAGGTTTATTATAAAGGATACAATCCAGGAATAGTCTAATGGAAGAGGTGTATAGGGAAAGATATGTTGAGGAGAGAAATACAGAATTTCGATGGATTCTCCAGGAAGGCCACCCTCTCAGCACATTAATGTGCTCACCAACCTGGGATCTGTCAGAACCCCATTATTTAGGAGTTTTACTGATATTCTATTACATAGACATGATTGGTTAAATTGTTGCCATTGATGATTAACTCAATTTCCATCCCCAATCCCCAAAGGATTTAGTGATGAGGAATGCAGCTAAAAGTTCCAATTCTCTAATCATGCCTTGTTCTTTCTGTACCAATCTCTATTCTAAAACTATCCCACCAAAAGGTCATGTATAACAAGCAAACAGTAATATCATACTCAAGAGCGAAAACCTGAAAGCTTATCTGCTAGGATCAAGAACAAGACAAGGGGGCTGGAGTTGTGGCTTAGCAGTGGAGCACTTGCCTAGCATGTGTGAGGTGCTGGGTTCAATCCTCAGCACTACATAAAAATAAATAAATAAAATAAAGGTATTTTGTTCAACTACAACTAAAACATATTTAAAAAAAAAAACAAGAACAAGATAAGGATGCTACTTTCACCATTTGTATTCAATATAGTACTAGAAATCCCATCCAGAGCAATTTTAGGCAAGGGAAAAAAAAGAAGAAGAAGAAGAAGAAGAAGAAGGAGAAGGAGAAGGAGAAGGAGAAGGAGAAGGAGAAGGAGAAGGAGAAGGAGAAGGAGAAGGAGAAGGAGAAGGAGAAGGAGAAGGAGAAGAAGAAGAAGAAGAAGAAATCAAAGCCATCCAAATTAGAAAAGTAGAAGCAAAACTTCTGTTTGCAGATGACATTATTTTATATACAGAAAACCCTAAATACTCTGCCAAAAAATTCTTGGAACAAATAAACCTATTCAATGAAGTTGCAGGCACAAAATTAACACAGAAAAATCAATAGAGTTTCTCTATACAAACAAACAAACAATTTGGAAAACAGATCAAGGAAACAATCCATTTATGATAGTTACCAATGAATCAATAAAATACATAGGAATAAATTTAACCAAAGAAGGAAAAGATATGTTTACTAAAAACTATAAAATGTTGAAAGAAACTGAAGAAGTTTCAAATTAATGGAAAGACATACTATATTCATGGATTTAAATAATTAATATTATTAAAATATTCATACAACCTAAAGCAATCTACAGAGTCTGTGTAATCCCTTTTGCAATTTCTGATATTTTTTATGGAAATTGAAAAAAATAATTCCAAAATGTGTATGGTTCCACAAAAGATCCTGAGTAATCAAAGCAATCTCAAGTAAATTAACAGTTGGGGATGTCATACTACCTGACTTTAAAATATACTTTAGTTAAGTCAAAGCAAGATCAGTAGAAGAAAGGGTTCAAGGGTAGGAAATGGGGAAGGAGGGTAGAAATGCTAGGGAGTGATATTGATAAATTATGTTGTTGTATTATGTATTGTGTGCATATACAAATGTGTAACAACAAATCCAATCAGTATGTACGACTATTATGCACCAATAAAACATGTGGGAAAAACATATATACTTCAGTTATGTAACAGCAAGCTAGAATAATGAAAGCTATGGTAATCAAGGCAGCATACTACTGGTATAAAAATAGACATACAAAGCAATGGAATGATACAGAAAGCCCAGAAACAAATCTGTACATTAGCCATCTATTGATCCCAGACAAAAGTGTCAAGAACACATGTTAAATAAAGTAACTGTTAGGATGCAGCATTCCAGGCATTACTGATGGTGAGCTTCTTTTTTTTTTTCCTGTTTTATTAAGTTTTATTTGACAAATAGAAATTGTATGTATTTATGGTATACATGTGATGTTTTAATAGATGTGTATGTCATGAGATGATTTAACCAAACTAACTTATCCATTGCCTTATTTATTTATTGTTGTGGCAAGAGTGCTTAATTTTTTTTCCCCCAAGGGGCACTTTACCACTGAGCCACATCCCCAGCCAATTTTTATTATTATTATTATTTTGAGACAGAGTCTTGCTAAGTTGCTTAGAGCCTCACTCAGTTTCTGAGGCTGGCCTTGAGTTTGAAGAGCACAAAATAGTTAATTGCTTAGAAATTTTCAAGTATAGAACACATTATGATGAATTATGTTCACTAAGTTATATAATAAGTCTCCAAAATTTATTCATCCTGTTTCACTGAAACTTTGTACCCTTTACTCAATATTTCTGCATATGTCCTTGGCAGTCACCATTCTGTCTCTGAGTCTGTGATGCATTTTTTGAACATATAAGTGAGATCATGCAGCATTTGTCTTTCTTTGCTTGGCCTTCATAGTATAATGTTCTCCAGGCTCATCCACATTGTCACAAATGATAGGATTTCTTTATTTTTAAAGACTGAAGAGCATTATGTTGTGTGTATGTGTGTACATACATGTGTGTGCATGCTTATGTACATATACACAGTGAAATTGCATATATACACATACACATATGAAATGCATACATGTACACGCACATACGTGTGTGCCAATGATAAGAAAGTAACTGAGACCATCCTATTCTATCCTAGTGCACTAATGTGGAATTCCTGCCAGAAACACTGAAGCTGCTTTTCTGTCCAGCTTGGGTGCTTCCTTCCTCATAGTTTTGGTCAGTTCGGAATAAATAATCACATGACATTCTTCTGTTCTCTCAATGACTTTCACTAGAATCACCAAACAATACAATATTTGAGTCAGAGATTTCTGAAATACAATTCCACAGGTGACTATCTCCTTGAGTGTTCTGCATAAGCACCTCCAGGCAAAGGCATCGGAGCACAAACCAGCTCTGGGTTCAAGAGAGATAACAAACGTGATGATTGCTTTGTGAAGCTCAGTGAAGCCAAGGTCTCCTCCCAGTTGTGGGGGTAGACACCATTTTGATCATAGACTGGGAAGCCAGGCGGATGTGGAGTTAATTCCTGACTGTGTCTCTGTAAACATGGGCAAGCAATGCCTCTCTGTGCCTCAGATCCATCATCCATAAATGAGAATAGTAATGTCTCCTTCATATAGTAAAACACAAAGAAGAGCCATTGGAGTGGTCAGTAAGTAGTAACTTAAGGTAGGGAGCTGAAAATCTCTGGCTCTGGAGACATGGGATCATAAGATCAAGAAGGATGCTTTTCCCCTCAGTCTGCCAAGTCACTACAAGAATATAAGCACCAGCTATGAGAGATGAACTTCAGTTTAACCTTTAGTTTACAGGGTGTATCAACACAGTTTGCTTCACTAATATGTGCTTCGATAGGCTCCTCCTTTGATTTGTTCTTTCCTAAGATATCTATACTACAGAGAGATCTGTTTATAAAGTAAAAATGCCCCTAATGTTCCATCTAAATTGCAACTAGGATAAATTTTTCAAAAAAGATAATCTGCCATCCCTTGATTTTTCCTTTCTGCCTGAATATAAAAGGCTATAGTGATCTTAGTCATCTTTTTTTTTTTTTTTTCATTTAAAGCAGTGGAGGAGTGGGGCTGTAGCTCAGTAATAGAGCACTTGCTTAGCACATGTGAGACACTGGGTTCGATCCTCAGCACCACATAAAAAATAAATCAGTAAAATAAAGGTATTGTGTTCATTTAAAGCAATGATCCAGGTTCTTGAGCTGGGTCATTCTGCCCCAGAGAACATTTGGCCATACCTGTAGATATTTTGATTATCACAATGGGAAAATGGGTAGAGATCAGGAAGCTGCTTAACAACCTTTAATGCATAGATCATTCCCCACAACAAAGAATTATCTGGCTGAGCATATTAATGGTGCTGAAGTTGAGAAACCCTGATTTAGAAGGAGGTTGATCGTCTTGTCAGAATCAAGAGAAACTCGGTTTGAGCTGGTAGCTCAGTAGCTGCACTTCTAAGAACTTCCCATCAAACCTCTTTGGTTCCTTCTCTTCTCACCAGCTCTGACAAAGAGCTGCTTCAAAATAGTAACATGCAAAATCTATCTTAAACACGGGGAGTCAAGAAATTCAGAGTTAAGGTTTAAAAATGTGAGGCTGGCACTCTGCTGTTAAAAACAGACAAAGCCTGAAGGTGCCAGGGTGTGAGCGGGAGACACAGTGTCAAGCCAAGCTTTCAACTCCGACCCTGCTAACTTTTGGCTTTTGTGGGCTGAAGTCAGACTCTGTCTGCTCTCCTGGGGTGGTGGTTCTGTGGTTTCCTTCTGAGTTCTATAGAACCTAAAGAAACAAACATTGGCAATACAAAAAGCAGGCCTCAAGAGATGGAGGCATGAGCTATTTAAGGTTTAGTGCCTTAATTTTGAAACACTTCTTTGACAAAATCATTAAGATGTCATACTTTAGGTTCCAGATTCTTAGCATTAAAACACAGCTATTGTTTATATGACTGTCTGTTCAATAAGTCACTTACTTATTAACTTTGTGAGATTATAGTTGCAAAATTAAAATGGCACAGCCAGAAAACACAGTGATTAAAGAAAAAAAAAAAAGTGGATTCCGGCCCCTCCTCTACTGTTTACATTTGAACAAGTTCCATAACTTCTCCCAGTTTCATCTCATCCTTCTATAAAATGGGGGAAATAATCACTACCTTTATGGATGCACATTACATATAAAATACTAATCAGAATTCTGGAGCAAAAAGAATTTCAATAAATATTAATCTCTTTTCAAAAGGCAAAGTCTCTTTCTTTAGTTTTGAAGTCAAATTACACACATATGAAAAAGTAAGCTAAGAAATCAGAAGTCACGAATGGTATGGCTTAAGATCCCAGGAGACTACAAAGAGATCACCCATGAATATTTATCTCAGAGCTAAGAAGAGAGAGAGAGAGAGAGAGAGAGAGAGAGAGAGAGAGAGAGAACACAAACCTACCTATTTGTATATGTATAGCAAGACAACAAGCAGGACCAGACTATCACAGGTAGAAAAGTCAAGGGCATATTCAGGGATCATCAAGTTGTCAGGTTTAGCTGGGCTCTAGCCGCTTCCAAGAATGAGAGCAGAAGTGAAGTTGCAAAAGTAGTTGTAATAATCAGGTATCAACACAATTATGGTGTATAGTAACCCCTACAAACTGAAGGGCACATTAACAAGCATTTACTTTCATGCTCGCAGGTCTGCAGTTCACTATGGTTCCGTTGATCTAGATTGGGTTTGGCCGGGTAGCTCTGACCGCCCACTACTTCAGGTGGCTTGGATCCACAGGGTGGGTTGAGCCTGTGTCTTTCACTGAGTATTAATTAGGGGCTAAAGCTAAAGGAACAGGGTCTGTTCTTCTCATGGCCGATCCAGAGCAAAAGGGTCAAGTCAAACTATAAAAAATTTCACGTAAGACCTTTGCTCCTGCAGTATTTTCTCATATTTCATTTCCAAAGCAAGTCACATGTGGTAAAGGTAGATTCTTGAGGAGCACAGCAAAATCACAAGACAAAGTATGGACACATAGTCCTATCACAGACAATAGAAGAATTAGGACCAATAATAGAATCTACTGCACAGACCCATGAGGGCAGGTCGGTGATGAGCTGTTAAAAAAAATATCATTGCAATAGAACATTTTTGGAAGGAAGTGATGTGTTCAGAGCTAGAGCAATGTATGGAATAAATTGGAGACAAGATACCAGAGGCAGTTAGAAAACACTTCTGTGGCTGAGAGGAAGAGGAGTTGTATCTTGGGGTGGGGGGTGGTGGAGATGGGCGTTGGAAAAGGAGATAAAAGGTGACAAGAAGGATTGAGAACATAGTATTTAAACAATTTGTTGATTGGTCATTGTATGGGGTGGTAGCAGAAGAATAAGAAGTCTTGAAAGATAAATTTAGAATGTGAGGGTTTGGGTCTGGTAGTCTAGGAGAATAATAAAGTATTCATAATAGTAGCAAAAGTAACTTATTGAACTCGTAGGTTTTTCAGACACCATGCTAAGAATTTTATAGAATTAAAAAATGTTCATAATAAAGATAGATACAATTTTTTTATCTCCATTTTTAAGATGAGATAGAAAACTAAGTAGATTACCCAAGATCACCCGGCTACAAAGTGGGAGAATGGTTGGCTCTGGAGTTCATACAATGTTGCCATTCATTTATTTTTCTACCCAGCTCTGGGATAGAAATGTTCATATTTCAAATCATACTTCATTATACATCAAACCATTTACTGGTGATCAATACAATCGTCTGACAGAATTCTTTGAAATGCTATTGATTTTTTAGATTGGAAAACTGTAAGACTGGATTGACTGATATCGTGGTCAACCAAAGCAGTCATGACTGACATAGGAGTCACATCTGCAAGTAGTTTATGGACGGTTTTTTATTTGATCACTCCAATTAAGTAGTCCAATTTCCCACACCTCTCTTGCCTGACCATATCCCAAGTACAAATATAAAGCAAGGGACACCAACAGAAATAAATCTCTCCTAACTTTAAAAAATCCTTTCATGTTGGGCTGGGGATGTGCCTCAAGCGGCAGTGTGCTCGCCTGGCATGCGCGGGGTGCTGGGTTTGATCCTCAGCACCACATAAAAATAAAATAAAAGATGTTGTGTCCACCGAAAAAACTAAAAAATAAATATTAAAAAATCCCTCTCTCTCTCTCTCTCTCTCTCTCTCTCTCTCTCTCTCTCTTTAAAAAAAAAAATCCTTCTATGTATTCTCAATTGGGCAGGTGCCACATAATCTTAGGCTCTTTTCCTGTCCAATGAGAACACCAGTCTAATAAGTACCCAAAGAACTTTCACCCCTCAATTATTATCTCCAGGTTGTTACTATCTTCCCCATTTTCCAATTTTACAGTTTGGGGGATCAAAACTTTTCACACTGAAAAGGTCTCTATGTCCCAGGCTTTGCATCACAATGGTTTCAACTCCACCCATTTTGCCCCAATTTTTTAGCTAATCTTGGGATTCTGTGGATTTTCTGCATAGAATAATAGCATAGAAAAGTGGGGTAAAACCGTTTCTTAAGTATCCCCTTTAATTCCTCCACAAAGTACTTCTGTTCAATCATAAATTGGATCATTATTCGTCTTTAGGATCTGGGGACAGTGTTCTGGTTTATGATGCTGCAGAAGGGTCCTGGGAGGGTTCTCTAGTCACAACACTGGAGAAGTTTTCCCCAAATTGGGCTGAAAAAATATACATAAATGGCAGGTCTCCTGACCCTATTCAAGGGAAGAAAAAAAGGCCTCTTTTCTTTTTCTTTTCAAAAATCAGTGAACTCTTTCCTAAACCTTCTTCGATAAAGATGCAGTCCCAGAGGCTGCCTTGAGGTGGCCAACATAGACCACAGGTCAGTCTCAGCCAGGTGTTGACACCTGCCAGGTGGCCCAGCAGACACCTTATGCATCCCATGCCTCAAAGATTTTTAAAGCAGGTTTTCATTTTTATTTTGTTGATCTCTGTCAATTGAAGAGGTGCCATTTTTTACCATTTTTCATGTTCTTTTTAAAAGAGGGCTGGTATTGGGATGGAGGTAAACAGGAATTCACTTGCTGTTCATAGAGATGATCTCAGTTTGCTTCCAAGAAAGTCAATGCTCTGTTCAATTACAGTTTGAGGAAACTTCGGTTCAGGGTTTATCATAAATTCCTTGGAAAGAGAGTTCAATACAATATATGAAGCACGTGAAGGAGGAAAAAAATGATGAGTTAAATTTGAAAACATAATAAATATTTATGTGTAGCCATAATTTTATTTATAAGGATTACTTATGTGATAATGCAAAGACAATTAAGAAGCAATCTACTCTAGTGATGAGAATACAGGGAGTCAGAATTTTTTAGATAAGTCATTTAATTTCTTTGTTCCTCAGTCTCCTTCTATGTTAAGCACATGTAGCAATAATTTCCCTGTGAATTTCTTAAGCTTATTTAAATTTCAAAGTGCTTAGAAAATTGTATGGTGCATTACTACATTATCTATTCATATCATTACTCTATTCATAATATGAAAATTACAGAAACTGGTGTATCCCAGTGTAATATATTTCATATACAGTTATAAAACTACTGCATGCTGTTTTATTGTGAAAAGTTATTATAATGAACATGATTTGGTAGAAACAGAAGTGACCTTGAGTTAGAATACTTGGGCTTAAAATTAGTATCTCCTATTTTTTAGCTGTTTCACTCTTGAAAATACATCTATATCTCTGAAGTTTGGATTGCTCCTGTCAAAATGGGAATAATGTATGCTCTGTCAACCTCATAGGAATGTTGTGAATGAGAAGTCATACCAGGAAGACTTTGAAAAGGACAGAACCCCATGGGGTGCAAGATGCTTTCATTGTTGTCTTTATAGAGAGAACATGAATAACCTGTGAGTCTGGTGACAAAAGTTTTACTAAAAAGATAATCAGAAACACCAAATTCTGCATGTAGTATTCCACTAAATTTTTTTCCTTACTTCATTTCATTTTGACTGACAGTAGAGAGGGAAATATTAAATATCTCTTATAAAATATCATTATTTAAAAACACGGTAGCACATGCACATGTTTGCTAGTTCTTTCTCCTCATTCCTTTGCCTAGTTCCTGCTAATGTATATCCAGGTCCTTGCAAAATCCCTACTCTGTGTTACTTTAAACACAAAGGGGTTCCCATCTGGGCTCAGATATTATATGACATCTGCAGTCCGCCTTTTCCCAGCTGCTCTGCTTCTACTTAACACATCACACCCACTGAGAGCTGCTGCTTTTCTACTGAGCATCACAGGCCACAGTTGTGGGCAGTGGTAGTCTCTGATGAATATGAGTTTTTGCTGCTATTCACATGCTCAAGTGCTATTCACTTGAGCACCCAAAGTCATTGGACACTCCATTGTTAATTGGGGAGTTGGAACCATAGGACTCAGTCTGCCATTTTAGATGGTACACAAAGAGTAGAACTGGGAGAAAACCCAACTGTATAGAGTTTTAATAACTTACATCTTTCTAATTGCTAGGATCACACCAAGACACAGCTAAATTAAAGGTACCACACTGTACTATGGATGATATACCTCCAGAAAATCAAGAAGAGGTAGATCCATCCCATGGGCATTGGTTTCCACAGAGATCCCTGCCTTAACCAAAACCCCAACTCACCATAGAGGCCAGGAGAGACTAAGGAAAATTTAAACTTCAAGTTCCCTGTTATGCCCAAGATTTCATTCCATCTCCTTAATCTCTTTAAAGCAAAGTCTTGTATTTTCCTCTCCATTTTACATGCTTTGGAAAGACAGAACTAAGTCTCCACCTGTTCTAATAAATAAAACATGACAGACAACCAAAAGTGTGAAAGCCAAAACAATGTGAAAAACTGCCTCAAAAGATTAGCAGGCCTATTTGGAGGGAAAATATGTGGGTTGCTAGTGGGAGTTTCTCACTATTCAGTTTTTTACATATGCATTTGCAAAAGGGAAAAAGTTAAGAGGAGGTGAAGTGTGGAGATCTGGCTTTATTTAAAACTTTTTAAACGTCAGATTGCTATTAATCTATGGAAATACCACTTGCAAATATTAAAAATCCCCTCAAAAATAACCTCCAGGTAATTTTGTTGGAAAACATGAAATGCAAAACCAAAATTGTCATGTATAAGGAAAAATGGGTGACAACTGTGGCAGGAGGGGGGCCAGGAAGAGAAGGATAAAGATGTTTATCAAGAGAAAAATGAGGAATATTGCTTGGATTCTTGTTTCTCATGACTATAGCAAAAATACTGTGTTAGTCAGCTTTTCTTCATTGTGACCAAAATACCTTACAGCAACAACTTAGAGGAGAAATTTATTTGGGGCCCATGGTTTCAGAGGTTCAGTCGATTGTTTAGGCCTGAGGTGAAACAGAACATCATGGCTGAAGGCTGTGATGGAGGAAAGCTACCCAACTCGTGGCAGCCAGGAAGTAGGAACAGAGAGACGGAGACAGAGACAGAGAGGAGAAGGAGTCATGGGTAGATATAATACAGTTCATGCCCCCATGCCATTCCTCCAGCCATGCCCACATGTCTATAGTTACCATTAATCCATTCAAATGGATTAATCCATAGATGAAGTTACAGCTCTCACAATCAAATCACTTTATCTCTGAACATTCTTACATTGCCTAACAATGAACTTTTTTAAAGCTCCAAAGCATAACATGATCAGCTGGTTTGGAGAGTTTGAAGTGCATTATAGAACTTTGGAATCTTCCTCCCTGAGTGGCAGTCTTCGCAATTTATGAAATACTAAAATCATTGCTATATGGGGCTGGGGATGTGGCTCAAGTGGTAGCGCGCTCGCCTGGCATGCGTGCGGCCTGGGTTCGATCCTCAGCACCACATACCAACAAAGATGTTGTGTCAGCCGAAAACTAACTAAATAAATAAATATTTTTAAAAAATTCTCTCTCTCTCTCTCTCACTCTTTCTTTAAAAAATTAAAAAATTAAAAATAAAAAAATAAAATCATTGCTGACCTAAATACAATCTTGCTAGTATCTTTGATGATTGATGTTTCAAAACAGAAGTGGCATTGATTTATGATTTATTATGGTGCAGAAAAAAAAGCCTTACATGGCAATTTTAATTGGTTTTATATATTGTAATTTTTACCAGATTCATCAGAGTGAAATTCACACAGTACAGAATTGGATACAAAATCACTGATTTCTTCAATCCACTCCATGAGTTTTAAGGCATTACATGGCATTCAAAGCTGTTTGTGGTTCACTCCTCAGGAATTATGGTCTTTTGATTTGTTGGTTTTCTGATATTTATCTGTAATTGAGATTAGTGGCCCATGTATTGCTAAAGATACCATCCCAGAGGAAAAGATTTCCCAAGAATGTTTGTATAATTAAGAAAAAAAGTCCATTGTATAGTACAACCCACCATATTTAGCCAGAGCTAATGGCCATCTAAGATGATCTTTCTCTCTCTTGTCATTAAGAATTTAAAGCATGATTCACACTGCCCTGCGGCTACAAAAGGCGTGGCGCCTCAGTGAAGCCATTAATTGGCAAGCAGGGAGGTTAGGGAAGGCCATTAGGTGGAATCCCACCAGCCAAGCCCACACGGACCCTTGGGCCAAGCACGGGTTCTCAGAAGGGGAAGGAAGCGGTACAGTCCCATCCCCCACAGCGGACACTCCGCCGAGGCAGTCAGCGGCCACCATCCGGGAAAGCTGAAGGATACACCGCCACTCTCCTTCAGAGTGCAACATCAAAACAGGTCGGTGTCATTCAGCTCACCCCCCAGACAGCGGGAATTCGCATAAAATCTCTCCTAGGCTTGCCGGGAGAGGGAGAATCAAACTGAGCCTCCATACAGACTAGGGGGAAACCAGAGACACCTGACCTCCAACCCCTCCTCCCAGTAGCAGCCAAAAGGAAACCTGGCTAGCCAGCGCTGGGGGAGGGGCAAGCAGAAAAAATCAAAGTGATAGAGTGCCAGGGATCCCAGCAGCCTGCAGCAGGGCCCCGGAGATCCAGGCCAACTGATTCGCGTGGCCTGCCCTGCGGCTACAGAAGGCGTGGCGCCTCAGTGAAGCCATTAATTGGCAAGCAGGGAGGTTAGGGAAGGCCATTAGGTGGAATCCCACCAGCCAAGCCCACACGGACCCTTGGGCCGAGCACGGGATCTCAGAAGGGGAAGGAAGCGGTACAGTCCCATCCCCCACAGCGGACACTCCACCGAGGCAGTCAGCGGCCACCATCCGGGAAAGCTGAAGGATACACCACCACTCTCCAACAGCTTGCAACATCAAAACAGCCAGCAGCAGGACCCCGGAGATCCAGGCCAACTGATTCGCGCGGCCTGCCCCGCAGCTACAGAAGGCGTGGCGCCTCAGAGAAGCCATTAATTAGCAAGCAGGGAGGTTAGGGACTGCCATTAGGTGGAATCCCGCCAGCCAAGCCCACCACCCACGCCCGGAACAGGCCCAGCGACCTGCCAGCATTGTAGTCACGACACCCCAATTGGAATAGGGACAGAGCAGAGCCGCCTTCCACTCCCGGAACAGGCCCAGAGAGCCGCCAGCATGGTAGACACGTCACCCCAATTGGAGTAGGGGCACAGCCGCCGCCCGCACCTGCAAGGGAGACTTTTCAAGTATACAAGAGCAACATAAATAAATAGGGGGTAAATTTCAAAACACAACAGTTGCACCAAGCAGAAAGAAACGCGAGCAGTATGAAAAGACAAGGAAAGAAAGGACCACAAGCAATGCAGGTCAACTCAACTTTAGAAGAGGTAATAGCTGCAACAGATGGAATATCAGATAAAGAGTTCAGGATATATATGCTTCAGATGATCTGGAGTCTCAAGGAAGACATGAGACAGCAAAATCAGACAATGAAAGATCACATTGACAAACAAATCCAGGAAGTAAAAGATCAATTTCACAGGGAGATAGAGGTAATAAAAAACAAACAAATTGAAATTCTAGAAATGCAGGAAACAATAAACCAACTTAAAAACTCAATTGAGAATACTACCAGCAGAGTAGATCACTTAGAAGAGAGAACATCAGACAATGAAGACAAAGTATTTCAACTGGAAAAGAACATAGACAGCTCAGCAAGTCTGCTAAGAAACCATGAGCAGAACATCCAAGAATTATGGGACAATATCAAAAGACCAAATTTAAGAGTCATTGGGATACAGGAAGGCACAGAGCTCCATTCCAAAGGAATAAACAGTCTATTCAGTGAAATAATACGAGAAAACTTCCCAGAATTGAAGATTGAGACAGAATCCCAAATCCTAGAAGCCTACAGGACGCCGAATGTGCAAAATCATAAGAGATCCACACCTAGACACATTATAATGAAGATGTCCAACATACAGAATAAGGAGAGAATTTTAAAAGCTGCAAGAGAAAGAAAGCAGATTACATTTAGGGGTAAACCAATCAGGATAACAGCTGATCTCTCAACACAGACTCTGAAAGCTAGAAGATCCTGGAATAACATATTTCAAACACTGAAAGACAATGGGCTCCAACCAAGAATCGTGTATCCGGCGAAATTAAGCTTCAGGTTAGAAGATGAAATTAAAACCTTCCACAATAAACAAAAGTTAAAAGAATTCGCAGCTAGAAAACCATCTCTTCAAAAAATCCTTGGCAAAACATTACAGGAAGAGGAAATGGAAAATAACATTGAAAACCAACAATGGGAGGTAGGACAGTAAAGGGGGGAAAGTAGTCAAAGAGGATAACAAATCAGGTTTAGTAACATCAATAAACAAATATGGATAGAAGAACAAACCATATCTCAATAATAACCCTAAATGTTAATGGCTTAAACTCACCAATTAAGAGACACAGGCTAGTAGAATGGATCAAAAAACAAGACCCAACAATATGCTGTCTACAGGAGATGCATTTGATAGGAAAAATATACATAGACTGAAGGTGAAAGGTTGGGAAAAATCATATCACTCATATGGACCGCGGAAACAAGCAGGAGTGTCCATACTCATATCTAATAAAATAGATTTCAAGCCAAAGCTAATCAGAAGGGATATAGAAGGACACTTCATACTGCTCAAGGGAACCATACACCAACAAGACATAACAATCATAAATATATATGCCCCAAATAATGGTGCAGCTGTATTCATCAAGCAAACTCTTCTCAAGTTCAAGAGTCTAATAGACCAACATACAATAATCATGGGAGACTTCAACACACCTCTCTCACCACTGGACAGATCTTCCAAACAAAAGTTAAATAAGGAAACTATAGAACTCAATAACACAATTAACAACCTAGACTTAATTGACATATATAGACTATACCACCCAACATCAAGTAGCTACACTTTTTTCTCAGCAGCACATGGAACCTTCTCAAAAATAGACCATATACTATGTCACAGGGCAACTCTTAGACAATACAAAGGGGTAGAGATAATACCATGCATCTTATCTGATCATAATGGAATGAAACTGAAAATCAATGATAAAAGAAGAAAGGAAAAAGCAAGCATCACTTGGAGAATGAACAACAGGTTGCTGAGTGACATATGGGTTATTGAAGACATCAAGGAGGAAATTAAAAAATTCCTAGAGTTAAATGAAAACACAGACACAACATATCGGAATCTATGGGACACATTGAAAGCAGTTCAAAGAGGAAAATTCATTGCTTGGAGTTCATTCCTCAAAAAAAGAAAAAACCAACAAATAAATGATCTCATACTTCATCTCAAAATCCTAGAAAAAGAAGAGCAAAACAACAGCAAAAGAAGTAGAAGGCAAGAAATAATTAAAATCAGAGCTGAAATTAATGAAATTGAAACAAAAGAAACAATTGAAAAAATTGACAAAACTAAAAGCTGGTTCTTTGAAAAAATAAATAAAATTGACAGACCCTTAGCCATGCTAACGAAGAGAAGAAGAGAGAGAACCTAAATTACTAGCATACGGGATGAAAAAGGCAATATCACAACAGACACTTCAGAAATACAGAAGATAATCAGAAATTACTTTGAATCCTTATACTCCAATAAAATAGAAGATAGTGAAGGCATAGATAAATTCCTTGAGTCCTATGATCTGCCCAGATTGAGCCAGGAGGATATAGACAACCTAAACAGACCAATAACAATAGAGGAAATAGAAGAAACCATCAAAAGACTACCAACTAAGAAAAGCCCAGGACCGGATGGGTATACAGCAGAGTTTTACAAAACCTTTAAAGAGGAACTAACACCAATACTTTTCAAGCTATTTCAGGAAATAGAAAAAGAGGGAGAACTTCCAAATTCATTCTACGAGGCCAACATCACCCTGATTCCGAAACCAGACAAAGACACATCAAAGAAGGAAAACTACAGACCAATATCTCTAATGAACCTTGACGCAAAAATCCTCAATAAAATTCTGGCGAATCGGATTCAAATACATATCAAAAAAATTATACATCATGATCAAGTAGGATTCATCCCTGGGATGCAAGGCTGGTTTAATATACGGAAATCAATAAATGTTATTCACCACATCAATAGACTTAAAAATAAGAACCATATGATCATCTCAATAGATGCAGAAAAAGCATTCGACAAAGTACAGCATCCCTTTATGTTCAAAACGCTAGAAAAATTAGGGATAACAGGATCATACCTCAACATTGTAAAAGCAATCTATGATAAGCCACAGGCCAGCATCATTCTGAATGGAGAAAAATTGAAGGCATTCCCTCTAAGATCTGGTACAAGACAGGGATGCCCTCTCTCACCACTTCTGTTCAACATAGTCCTCGAAACACTGGCCAGAGCAATTAGACAGTCAAAAGAAATTAAAGGCATAAAAATAGGAAAAGAAGAACTTAAATTATCACTATTTGCAGATGATATGATTCTATACCTAGCAGACCCAAAAGGGTCTACAAAGAAGCTATTAGAGCTAATAAATGAATTCAGCAAAGTGGCAGGATATAAGATCAACACGCATAAATCAAAGGCGTTCCTGTATATGAGCGACAAATCCTCTGAAACGGAAATGAGGACAACTACTCCATTCACAATATCCCCCCAAAAAATAAAATACTTGGGAATCAACCTAACTAAAGAGGTGAAAGATTTATACAATGAAAATTACAGAACCCTAAAGAAAGACATAGAAGAAGACCTTAGAAGATGGAAAAACATACCCTGCTCATGGATAGGCAGAACTAACATCATCAAAATGGCGATATTACCAAAAGTTCTCTATAATTTCAATGCAATGCCAATCAAAATCCCAACAGCATATCTTGTAGAAATAGATAAAAGAATCATGAAATTCATATGGAATAATAAAAGACCCAGAATAGCAAAAACAATACTAAGCAGGAAGTGTGAATCAGGCGGTATAGCGATACCAGACTTCAAACTATACTACAGAGCAATAGTAACAAAAACAGCATGGTACTGGTACCAAAACAGGCGGGTGGACCAATGGTACAGAATAGAGGACACAGTAACCAATCCACAAAACTACAACTATCTTATTTTTGATAAAGGGGCTAAAAGCATGCAATGGAGGAAGGATAGCATCTTCAACAAATGGTGCTGGGAAAACTGGAAATCCATTTGCACCAAAATGAATCTGAATCCCTATCTCTCGCCGTGCACAAAAGTTAACTCAAAATGGATCAAGGAGCTTGATATTCAATCAGAGACACGGCATCTGATAGAAGAAAAAGTTGGTTATGATCTACACGCTGTGGGATCGGGCTCCAAATTCCTCAATAGGACACCCATAGCGCTAGAGTTAACAAATAGAATCAACAAATGGGACTTACTCAAACTAAAAAGTTTTTTCTCAGCAAAAGAAACAATAAGAGAGATAAATAGGGAGCCTACATCCTGGGAACAAATCTTTACTCCACACACTTCAGATAGAGCCCTAATAACCAGAATATACAAAGAACTCAAAAAATTAGACAATAAGATAACAAATAACCCAATCAATAAATGGGCCAAGGACCTGAACAGACACTTCTCAGAGGAGGACATACAATCAATCAACAAGTACATGAAAAAATGCTCACCATCGCTAGCAGTCAGAGAAATGCAAATCAAAACTACCCTAAGATACCATCTCACTCCAGTAAGACTGGCAGCCATTAGGAAGTCAAACAACAATAAGTGCTGGAGAGGATGCGGGGAAAAGGGCACTCTTGTTCATTGCTGGTGGGACTGCAAATTGGTGCAGCCAATTTGGAAAGCAGTATGGAGATTTCTCGGAAAGCTGGGAATGGAACCACCATTTGACCCAGCTATTCCCCTTCTCGGTCTATTCCCTAAAGCCCTAACAAGAGCATGCTACAGGGACACTGCTACATCGATGTTCATAGCAGCTCAATTCACGATAGCAAGACTGTGGAACCAGCCTAGATGCCCTTCAATAGATGAATGGATAAAAAAAATGTGGCATTTATACACTATGGAGTATTACTCTGCATTAAAAAATGACAAAATTATAGAATTTGGAGGGAAATGGATGGCATTAGAGCAGATTATGCTAAGTGAAGCTAGTCAATCTTTAAAAAACAAATACCAAATGACTCCTTTGATATAAGGGGTGTAAACAAGGACAGGGTAGGGACGAAGAGCTTGAGAAGAATATTTACAGTAAACAGGGATGAGAGGTGGGAGGGAAAGGGAGTGAGAAGGGAAATTGCATGGAAATGGAAGGTGATCCTCAGGGTTATACAAAATGTCATATAAGAGGTAAGGAGGGGTAAGTCAAGAGAATACAAATGGAAGACATGATTTACAGTAGAAGGGGTAGAGAGAGAAAAGGGGAGGGGAGGGGAGGGGAGAGGAGGGGGGATAGTAGACAATAGGACAGACAGCAGAATACATCAGACACTAGAAAGGCAATATGTCAATCAATGGAAGGGTAACTGATGTGATACAGCAATTTGTATACGGGGTAAAAGCGGGAGTTCATAATCCACTTGAATCAAACCGTGTAATATGATGTATTAAGAACTATGTAATGTTATGAACCACCAATAAAAAAAAAAAGAAATTAATCTTTGATGAACAGTAAAAAAATAAATAAATAAATAAAGCATGATTCACTTTTTTAAAAATTTTTTATTTATTTATTTTTTAGTCATACATGACAGTAGAATGCATTTTGATATATAATACATACATGGAATGTACATACTTCAATCATGATTCACTTTTTGCATAAAAAATAATTCCAGAAAAATTAAAATGTTTCTATGCTGAAATATCACACTGAACTTAATATACATAATGAAAACAGAATTCAAAAATAAAATATTAAAAAAATAATAAAAATTGTAACAAAAGAAAAAAAAATCAATGATTTCTAAGGTACATGGTAGACCGAGTTAAGGCAGATCATATTCCAAAAATACAATAAATTGAACAAAGAAAAAGAAAGGCTATATATATATATATATATATATATATATATATATCCCCCAACACATTAGCACTTAGATAAGATGCAATTTCATATCATGATTTGAAAATGGAGAACCAAATACCCAATGATTTATGTATATCTTCTAAAATCCACAAAAACCTATGGAAAACCAAAGTATCATTTAAAAATCCAGGAAAAAAAATTGATTTAGCCAAAGATGAAATCTCAATCTTAGAGAAAAGAATTCAAATGATCAAAGATAACATAGGGAAAAAAAATGACAAAAGGTTAAAACCTAATAGAAGAGATAAAAGATAGTGGACATGGAAGATAAAGCACAATAATTAAACACACATATAACTTGTTTTATGAAAAAGAGAATTCAAGTGATTTTAAAAAAAACATTTATCAAAGAAGAAATTATTCCCAAATAAATATAAGTGTGTAAAAACTGTAAGCCATTGGCAGAAAGTTTGTCAATGCCACTGCTAGGAATTGATCTCACAAATACATCCCACAAAGTGTGCAAAAATATAGTATGAAGATGCTCATTGCAGCATTTATTGTTTGATAGACAAACAGTGGAGATAATTAAAATGTCCAACCCTTTGAGAACTGGTTAAATTTGGAGATAGGTAGAAAGAGAGATAGGGGAGCAAAGAGTGTCTGACATATAGCAAAAAACAAATATTTAATAGAGTACAATAAATATTTATAGGGATTAAATCTTGAGTATGTCTAAAAATTTTAGGAAGACTATATAAGAACCCTTTACATTTTGCGTCTAATTTCTTACCAAGTACACTTACTTTTTTTTTTTACAGTGAAAGTTTAGAGGTGACCAAATACCATCTTAGTTATCACATATGATGCCAACTCACTATTCAGGAACATTATTTTTAGGACCTGTTTTATAATTTATGAAAAATTAAGAGCTTTATGTTCTTTACGGATAGTGTTTAAAACACTAAAACACTTTCACTGTATTGACAGAAGGATACCACCAGGAACTCAGAGTTTATTTAATTTAACTAAATGCCTGAAAGATCATGTGGGTGGAATTCGTAAAGGGCACCATATTGATAGCTTCTCAATTCCATGGGTGACTGATGGTGGATGATCCGAGGAAGTCATTTCAGGGTGATCAGGCAGGGGAGTTGTGTTGTATAAGTTTAACTTCACAATTGTCCCAACCCAAGACTACAGAAGTGGATTTTCATCTACTGACGCTTGTCTGTTATTGGTTGGGCAGCTGGAGGGAAGCAGGGAGGGAACCCTCTGGATCTTCATTGGTGAAGACCAAGGGAGCTAAAGGAGCCCCCTCCCACCAAAAGAGCTGACAGAGCTAAAGCTCACAAACCTTCTGTCCAAAGTACTCCAAGAAAGAAATCCAAGAGATGGAGGAGGAATACTGCTGACTTACCTACAGCAAACTCACCTTAGAAAACATTAGAATTTAAAAATGTCACCGTGGTGAGCGGACAGATAAATAGGTTTATGGAACAGAGGAAAGAATTCAGGAATATATTCATGTTTTTACAAGAATTTGTATAAGATAAAAATAGTATTTCATTGATCTCTGGTAATTTCTCAGATTGTAACCTCTAATGTACATCACACACATCACTGCATCTTTGTTTCTATTTTTTGTCCATAAATATTTGTAGGAATCAAGTGCCTCTGCCATTGGCTTAGATGGAAAACCAATGGAGAGATAGATGCTTTGATTTAAATTTCATAGGACTATTAATCATGCCATGAATTAAAGGATAACTGACATCCCTCTGTAACTCTTTTAGCAGCTTGAGTATCTGCACTTTCACCAACAGCATCTCACCATAAAACAAGCACCCAGTTTTGTAAATTCCAGTTACCTCTAAGTCACCCTTGGAATCTCAGGGTCCACAGTGAACTGAACATCTCCTCCTAAAAGTGAGAATGAGTTCAAACTCTCATGTACTTTTGCTTTCCAGCTGCCCTCAGCCCTCTGGACTCTAGGCCTCAGTGCTCTAAATTTGATGAATTGGGCCTTGGGCCTCCTTTCCCTACTGAGAAGAGCATGAGCATTTCCTTCCCCCATCTTATTTCATACCCTCTTAACAATGATGGAATCACATTTCTCATAAAAAGAAGGTGAGAAGACAAAATTGCACTGGCTCAGAGCAAGTCATAAGTCATAGCGGTAGTTTAGCAAGAAACCACATCAGTGAGAACCCCTGTTCTGGTTTTGCCTTAACCAGCAGGGCAGAGAAGAAATAGCCAGAGGGCTGCTAGCTGGCCCCTACTCAGCCAACCCAGGCAGCAGCTTTAACTGAGGGTTTACTCATTTCTTCTTCCCTCTTTCTTCCTACCTTGCTATTGCTGGTTTCCTTTTTTGTTTCCTTCCTTCTGCATGTGCTTATTGGCCATCTCCTACATGCTAGGCATGCCAAGAGTCCCTGGGACCTCAACAGGAAACTATGACTTAAAGGGGCTTCCCATCTTGACTGTTCTACAAGACCAAACATTGTCCTCGTGCTGAAACAATCACTTACCTTCATGGACATCACAGTGTGATCCCAATGGTCTGCCACTACTCAGTTAACAGCAAAACTCCCTTTCAAGATCTGGCCTCTTTCAGATACAGCACCATTCACACAACATTTACAATCCATAGCAAACAAGACAAAGAACCAAATGCTTCTCTACCAGGTGCGGAACTCTTTATAACTTTTGCTGAATTCTCTGCACCCCAGATTCTAGCCTCACCTATTCCACTCCTCTACTGATACTCTCTCCAGAGTGGACCATCAATAATTTTTGTTAATGAATGATAAGAGGGAGCTAGTGAGCATACATATATTAAAGAAATTGAACTTAGAGACATTGCCATGTGGACCACATGGTCCCTCCCTAATCAGATCCACCGAACCTACCAGTCCTTTCAAAGGGAGTCAGGTATTTTACCCTTCCCACTGGGTTTTCTTGATAGGGCCCTTGCCATTGAATAGTTAATATACTCTGGCTAGCCATGTGGCCTACATCAATTCTCTTGAAAATATGGGGAGCTCTACTCATTGGCCCTCAAAATGAAGTCTTCCTTCTTATATGATGGGCACCACCCAGGTCAACATCCAGTACATGCACTGTTTTTCCTAGCTTTGTCATTGGTCTTCACCTGTTTCTTATACACTGCCACCATTATTGTTATTATGGGTACCTGTAGCTATTATGGGTGCCTAATGTACATCACACACATCAAAATTATTAAAATTATTTCATAACATCTTTTAAAATTGTATATTATATCAGTGAAAGAAAAGATAAATAGCCAAGCTATTTCTCTTAATAAAATTATGGGTACCTGTTGTTATTATGGGTACCTGTTGGTCTCTGCCTTGATTCTCCTTAAAATTCTTTCTCAAAGATTGGTACTGTATAAGTATTTTTGTAGGTACCCTCAACAACAGTAGTGGCTAACAGCTGACCATTTACTCTGTAAGAGCTGTGCTAATGCCTCATTTGCATTATCTGTCTTCACAGGAACCCCTTATACATACCCCAGAGGCACTGTAGACAATCATCTTAGTTTGGATTCTCTGAAATAAGTACTTGATATAAGGATTTGGGTATATGTAGTTTATAGGAGGTGGTCTGAGGAACCAGTTAAGAGTAATGACCTTGGAAGGTGGGTAAGCCACAAAGAAATGCATTAATGGGTGGAAAACCATTGCAAGCTAACAACTGGGGCACAAAGCTCTCTTTATGTTCAAGAGACATTGTAGAATGCACCTCAGAGTTATTCCACCAAGAAGCAAGGATTCTGGAATAATTTCTTTTTACCAGTTCCTCTCCTTCATGGGTAGAGGATTACCCCCATAGGATTTAACTCTTCAGAGAACTTCCAGAGCACAAATCCAAGCAGTCAGAAAACATGAGCAGGCAGAAAATCAACGAAAGCATAGCTGTGTGCAGGAACTGTCTGCAGCTGACTTCAGAGTGGGATAAGGCAATATGAGCAGGTCATTGACAATGTCTGATGCAATAATATTGGCGAGAAATAAAAAAGGGACGAACACAAGGAGAAATAAGATCTGATTTCATCCTCACTAGTCTTATACACGTAGCTCTAGAGTTTAAAATCCATCCACTTAAACACTGTTAATGAGGACCTACTGTGTTGCACACAGTTTATCACACTGAGGGTATAGAAATGAGCAAAAGAATCAGTGACTTCATAACATTTATCATACAGAACAACAAAGGGCTAAACAAATGGTGCCATCCACCCTCCATCTACCCTTCTTGCTTGATAGCTCATTGGCTAGTTTGTAGATCGATGCCTATACTTCAGACCTCAAATTTGCTTTGCCTAGATTTTATGTTCGAAAGTGACAACTCAGATTTGAGAAAAACTTCCAGCTAGTTCTGAACTGGCAAGTGGATCACACAGCAGCCTGTCAAGCTGCTTCTTGCTGTCATTTATAGATTTCCAGGTATTTCATTGCAGAAATTAAATATGGAGTGATTTGGTACACACTACGCATTTGTGTCTGCCACTTCTTTTTTAGGCTTTTTACTGAGCTCTCTGGTGCCTCTACTTTGCTTTTTCTCTATAGAGTTGCCAGCATGTTCTTGTCAACCGTGAAAGTGCTAGACCAAGGCTTGTCAAATTGACTTCTGAGGGTGACACACCTTGATCCTGCCTTGTCACTCTTGGGTATTTTGATTCCTCTTCACACAGACTTAGCACTCAACAGACCTCATGGAAGACACCCACTTCACCTCTTTCATATTTATCCCTGATCTGGACATAGAAGGGGAGAGACCAGATAGCCCTGGAGATAGACAATGGCCCCAGCTTTGCAGATCAGGACAGGCTTATGTAGGAGAAATGGCTTTCATCCATGTAAACTCTTGGCTACTCTACTGGACCATTGCAGTAGCTTCCAGCTAATCTCCTTGCCTCCTCTCTGAGCTCCTTCCGAATAAATCTGAAGTCCTTTCTAGTCAAGGCCTACAAAGTCTTATATGAATGGACTCCTCTACCTCTCTGATCTGACCTTTACTTCTGTTTCTCATTGTTCCAGCTATTCTCTAGCAAGACAAGCACATGGCTGCTTTGGGGGACTTCATACTTTCTAGTTCATTACTTTCTAGTACTGCAGTGCTCTTCCCCAAACATCTGCATGACCCATTCTCTCTTTGCTTCATCTAAGGTCTCTGCTCAAGTATCATCTTATCTGAGAAGTCTTCTCTAATCCCCCTATAATAGAGAACACTTCCCCTCCCATTCCACACCCTGTAACCCCTAAACCCTCTTCTGTGTCCGGTCATAACAATATCATACCTTGGGGTTATTTCCCCTTTTTTATGTTTGTTTCTCCACTCTAGAACTTGTGTGCGAGGAACTTTGCCAGTACACCACCAGCACTCAGAACAGGGCTTGCCATGTAGTAGACTATCAATAATTTTTGTTAATGAATGATAAGAGGGATCTAGTGAGCACACGCATATTAAAGGAACTGAACTTAGAGACATTGCCATGTGAGTCTTAAATATTTACACAGGAAAATCCATTCCATCCATACAAATGCCGCCCCGTTTCTTTAATGTTATGCACTTTTAAAGCGATCTTAGAAAAGTCAGTTGTCCAAAGAAACTTACAGAGAAAATGATCAATCTTACTTATTATTAGAACGCTGCTGATTAAAACAAAAATTAGATACCATTTCTGACCACGATGGTCCAATTATTCTATTCACCAGTGTTGGAAAGTTCAGCACTGGAGTAGAGAGGGGACTGGGCACTAAATCATACCGCTGGCTAGAGCATAGACACATGCAGCTTTTCCAGTTGGTGAATATACATGAAAGGCCTTAGAACGTGTAGTTTTCAATATGTCTGAAGAACATTTATTGGTACGTGAAGATGCTCACAATACTTTTTTTTTTTTTTAGAAGCAAAAGAAGAGAGTAAATACAGTATGCAGATCAATAGCCCATTTTTGTTTCAGAAACTATCCTGGATGATTAGATCCCAAAATGTTAACAATGCTGGTGTCTGGATAGCAGAATTGCAAGTAATTTTGATTTTCTTCCTCTTACTTGCCTATATTTTCCAAATACTTTGTAAGTCACCTGCATTAATATTTCATTAATTATTATGTAAACATAGTATGAAAATATTTGAAATACTAATAATCAAAAAGAAATAAGAATTAATTAAAAGCCATCTCTAGGGCTGGGGATTTAGCTCAGTTGGTAAAGTGCTTGCCTCAAATAATGCACAAGGCCAAGGGTTTGATCCTCAGCACCACAAAAAAAAAAAAAAAAAATCTAATGGAAGTAAATATTAGTAATATAATAATAACTTTTAAATAAAAATAGTTTATTTTATTGATAGATATTTTGATAACAAAAACATATTTTTTGATGCTGGGACATCCCTCATTTCTACCTACTTAGTAATATGGGGCCCACACTGTATGGACAAACACTAACTGCTCTATCTCAGAGCCCCATGATTATAATTTGGGGTGGCAGGCCTGTGCATAAAATTTAAACCAGAATCATTCCAAAAGAAGCAAATGTCATTCAGGTTCCCTTGGGTGGGTATTGTCCCAAGTTAGCAAGCTTGTAAGGAAGTGTCTCCCTCAGACCCACACTGAGGCTGACCCACTCAGGAGAGGTTTCCATCAAGTCTTACCCTTCAGCACAGGCCCTTGTAATCACTGTGAGCCTAGGATCTTCTGTATTTGCATTATGCCCTGTAGGCCGATGCTTTGTAGCCCAGGAAGGTGACTCCAGCGCCACCTCATTCCCATTTAAAGTAGGTAAGTGAAAGTCCCACCTAGCTCCCTCCATGTTGAAAATAGCCACCTACAGGTCTGAGAGAATTAGATCAGGCCCTGCAAGAAATTCTCCCAATCGATTTGTTGATAAGTAATATTAATTCATTAACAAATATTAATACGTAGTTTTTAACTTTTTAATTTTTTGTTTTAGTTAGTTATACCTGACAGTAGAATGCATTTATGCACTTTGATATATCATACATAGATGGGATATAATTTCTCATTTTTCTGAGTATATAGGTTGTAGAATCATATTGATCATGCAGTCACATATATACATACAGTAATAATGTCTGTTTTGTTCTACTGTCTTTCCTACGTCCACATCCCCTCCTCTCCCTTCCTTCACTTCCCTCTACCCAATCAAAGGTAACGCTATTTTCTAGTGCTCCCCACCTTATTGTGAATTAGCATCCATATATTAGAGAAATCATTCAGCCTTTGGGTTTTTTTGTTTTTTGTTTTTTTTTAATTTATTTATTTTGCATTAAGATTCTTTTTTATTTTTTATTATTAGTTGTTCAAAACATTACAAAGCTCTTGACATATCATATTTCATAGATTTGATTCAAGCAGATTGTGAACTCCCATTTTTACCCTGCATACATATTGCAGATTCACATCAGTTTTGGCATTGGATTATTTCACTTAGCATGAGTCTCCAACTCCATCCATTTACTGGCAAATGCCATAATTTCATTCTTCTTTAAAGCTGAGTAATATTCCATTGTGGGTGTGTGTGTGTGTGTGTGTGTGTGTGTGTGTATATATAAAACATTTTTAATCCATTCATCTGTTGAAGGACACCTAGTTGGTTCCATAGTTTAGCTATTGTGAGTTGAGCTGCTATAAACATTGATGTGGCTGTGTCACTGTGATATGCTGATTTTTAAGTCATTTGGGTGTAAATCAAGTAGTGGAATAGTCAGGTTAAATGGTGTTCCATTCCAACTTTTCTGTGGAATCTCCATACCACTTTCCATAATGGTTGCACCAATTTGCATTCCCACCAGTGATGTATGAGTGTCACTTTTCCCCTAAATGTTCACCAACATTTATTGTTGCTTGTATTCTTGATGATTGCCATTCTGATTAGAGTGAGATGAAATCTTAGAGGAGTTTTGATTTGCGTTTCTCTAATTGCTAGAGACGTTGAACATTTTTTTCATATATTTGTTGATCAATTGTATTTCTTCTACAGTGAAGTGTCTGTTCGGTTCCTTTGCCCATTTATTGATTGGGTTATTTGAGTATGGGGGTTGTTAAGTTTTTTTGAGATCTTTATATATCCTAGAGATTAATGTTTTATCTGAGGTGCATGTGGTAAAGATTTTCTCCCAATCTGCAGGCTCTTCCTTCACATTATTTCTTTCTTCAAATATAAACTTTCAGTAGTTACACCAACATCATGGGAAAGTATAATTCAATTGATTTTATTTGTGTGCAGGCGTGCAGTCATAGACTTATATATAATGTCTATTAGATGCTGGGTACTATCTAGGCATGAGGAACATTGTTGTGACTGTGTGTGTGTGTGTGTGTGTGTGTGTGTGTGTGTGTAAGAGAGAGACAGACAGAGAGATGGAGGATTTATTGGTGAGCATGATTAAGGAGGGGACAACACAGTGGATACCCTCATGAGTGCATGATCTGCCACTTGTCCAGAAGATCATGACTGGGGACATGAGCTATTAGAAGTGAACCTCTTCTCAGCCACCGTGTCTTCAAATTCATCTTCGGTGAATGTGGTAATACTTCATTTCTTTGAGATGTGGATCTTCTGGTGGCCAAAGAACTTGAACTTTGCCCTGCATAGGGCCTCAATCACATGTTCCTTTTTCTGCAGCTTGGGTGCAGATGGACATGATGACTTGGCCATTGTGACCCCTAGCCACCATGCCCTAGGCCTCCCAAAGGCAACCCACACACCTGTCTGGGGCCTAGATTGGGGACAGCAGGAGATCAGAGACATGAACATCCACTGGAGCACACCGTCTCAAGATTCCTTAGGAGAACTGAAACAAGAAACAGGCTGCTGTTGGTAGCCATTGCACCCTGGGCTCCCACGAGCAAAGAAATTCAGCTTAATCAACTTCAGAGACATGACTTTAAAAAAAAAAAAACCACCACAATCATTGAGCTAACATCTTTCAATAGAAGATCATAATAAGCAAAATAAATAATTAAAAATATATATAGCCAGCTAATAATTAGTGCTAACCATATAACTAAAGCATATTTCAGAAACATCTTTTGTGGCTCAGTATGCAAAAATCTATAGAGAAATAACACAAGACTTGAGTCAATGGAAAACTCACTCTATTTTTGGACGCTGGGATAAACTGTATTTTTCAGGATGACCGAACAGTATTTTTCATCTCTTTCAATGAAGCTTTAAAACTCCTGCCTTTAAAAAGTAGACATTTAGCTGAGTGCTGTGGCACATACTTTTAATTTCAGCTACTTGGAAAGCTGAGGCAAGAGGATTACAAGTTTGAGGTCTGCCTGAAACTTATCAAGACCCTGCCTCAAAATAAATAACAAAAAGAGCTGATAGGTAGCTCAGTGGTAGAACACCTCCGGGGTTCAAGACCCAGTGCCACACACTCACACACAAAGTAAACTTTATTCCTTAGCCTTGAATCTGAGCGTGTTTATGACTATGGCAGAAATGACACCATGTGATTCCAGAAGCAAGATCTCTAAAGGCAACGGTAGCTTCTGCCCCGGGGTTTCTTAGAATGCTTGTTCTTGGAACCCCGCCTCCAAGCTGTGAGGTCAGACAGCCTGTGAAGAGGCTCAGGCCAATTTTAGCTCAAGGCAAATTTCAGGGTGGCATTGTTTTCTTAGTGTTTCTCTCTTTTGCCTTCTCTCTCTCTCTCCTTTTTTCTCCCTCCCTCTCCCTCTGTTCTAGTTTAATTGCACATTTCCACATTTTCTACAGGAAAACTGTCTTCTACAAAATAAGTGGAAAATGTTAACTAGTGGCCATTCATCTATCATTTTTATCTATTGTTTTAGTTTGATTTTTCTCCCCCTTCCAACTTCCCCTCTACTTTGCCTTGTTGGCATCTTGCTCTGGTTTCCAAAATCACGCCTCACAGCCTTGAGCATCTATCTATTCTGTAGTTCTCTGGTGCCCAGCGGCAGTTCCAGCTCTTGGTTTTGGCCACCACGTTCTAAGCGACAGCTCCTCCCAGGATTGGTTTTCAATGTTCTGAGAGACTCCTAAAGACCCCAATCAAACTGCCGCTTCAGTCTTTACCGAGATTTTTACAAATCTACCTTCAATTTCAAGTACTTGCAGTTGTTTCTGATTCTGCACGAGCACCTAATGGGTGAAGTCAGCTGGTTAAACTCTCAGAACCTTTATCACAATGTGTAATTATCTGTTGATTTGTATATGTTTATTTGTGGGGTGGTTTGTTTCTTTCTGGGTCATACCCTCTGTCCCCAGCACTGAGGGGAGAACTTGGCATATAAAAAGGAGATTAATAAATATTTGCCAAACCAGTGAGAGAATTTAGCACTTTCAACTGCGTGGGGACCATCAACTGATCATGGAGATAATTAGATTCACACCTCCGGTTACCTCTTACATTTTTAAACAATAACAAAATTGCAAAGTGTCTAAAAGGAATGCAAATATAGTTCCGGTTTCTACTGAGTACAAGGTGTTTAGAAGTGCTGCTTCCATTCCGGTAAGAGACAAGAAGATCCTGGAAAGCCAGCAAAACAACCCTATAGATTAATTCTGCTCTCATCAAATCGGATCTGATCTAACCTACTCCATCAGGAATCTTCCCTTAGGCTAACTGGAAAAGGACCATGAATAGAGCAACTTGGGTATCTATCTCTGGTTACACTGCAGTTAAATAAAAAGATTTTTCTAGGCCAACTGATTCTGGGTGGAAAGTTGGCAAGTTCTCTGATCAAAAGGAAACACCTCTACAATCCAATGTGAGGTTTGAAGGAAAGAAAGAATTCGTCTACTCCTAAAGTTTGATTTTTCTTTTTTGATTGCATGTGACTACTAAAAAGGAACTGAAGGACCAGAGACTATGCAGATAGGTCTAACCAGGACAGTATTTCCCAAGCATCAGAGGCTCAGGCAGGCAATGCAGCCTGGTGACTAAGGCCTGGGCTCCAAACTGCACAGACCTGGATGCAAATATTGCCTTTTCCATTAATAAGCTGAAAAATTTTGAGCAAGTCATGTAGCCTCTCTGGGCTTCAGTTTCTTTATTTCTAAAAGGAAAATCCTAGTTACACCTACCCACTGCTTGTCATGGGGTTTATCTTTCCAATTGAAAGGAAATCACCTATGTAAACGGTTTAGCATGGAATATAGAACCTATCCTATGTGTGCTTCACAAGTGGCAACCATTATTTTTACTGTTTCATGAATGTGTTCTTTTCTCATTCCTTCATTAAAGGATGCTGATATCAGGGCCCTCAATTGTAACCCTGAAAAGGGGTAGTTGGTCTTATTGGTATGTTTAGTCCAAAGTACTTCTGTTGGGGTGAGAGTTCTAAAAATGTGAGGTATCATCAAGAAAGAAGATGGCTGGCTGGGGATGTGGCTCAAGTGGTAGCACGCTTGCCCGGCATGCGCAGGGCACTGGGTTCAATCCTCAACACCACATAAAAATAAAAAAAATAAAGATATTGTGTCCACATTAAAAAAAAACTAAAAAATAAATATTAAAAAAGAAAAAGAAAAAAGATGGCAATTCCAGACAGTATTTTCTAGTTTATGGGATGTTTTCTGTGGCCCACATCCTTCTGAAGTCAAGCCCACTCCCCCCATTCCATGTGACCCTGATAGAGATGTTCTCTTCCCTGGGGTGACCACCCAACATACTTCAGCCACGTGGACACAGTGATCATTCTGGAGGCCAGCATGCATCCCAAATACTGACACTATGAGACCTTTTCTGGAATTGATAAGGATGTGCACCAAAGATTTTATTTTTTAGGTATTGCATGCTGTAAATCAAACTTAAGTTTGGAATGGCTTTTCTAAGTTAATACATAAGGGAAACAGAGGTAGGGGTCGGTGGGGGGGTGGAGAGGGAGAGAGCGAACAAACCAACTACGTTGTCTGAGTAGCCACCCTTACATACATTTGCAGAGAGAGAGAGAGAATTTTTTTAATATTTATTTTTTAGTTTTCGGCAAACACAACATCTTTGTATGTGGTGCTGAGGATCGAACCCTGGCCAACACGCATGCCAGGCAAGCGCGCTACCACTTGAGCCACATCCCCAGCCCCATTTGCACCATCTTTAACATTTCATTATGTGAGTTAACAAACTAATTTTTAGAAAATTCGGGTAGAGGCTATATTGAGTCAATGTATATCACTTCCATCCAAAACAATTATCATTTATACAAATATACTGTCTTGTATTTGGGGATTCCTCTAGTTGCAGACCCCGAGACAATCCCCCCTTCAAAGGGAAGGGAAGCTGGGGTATTTATATAGTAGGTCCCTTAAGTCAGTGGTTAGAGACTAATCTGGGTGTGTTGATTCTCTGGCATTCCAGTCTGTTTTGGGAACAGACACCAGGAGCTGGCTGCCTAAGTAAGCCCTTGAGCAAGAAATGCAAATGCTGAGAGTAGAGTTGGGCCTGTGGGCATTACCATGGTAAAGCTCCAGGGAATATTTGGGGGTGGGAGTACTTACTACATCCCCAAACACTGCCATTTACTGCAATACAGTGTTCAGAAAAGATCCAGAAGAAGACCAGTAATAATATTCACTTACGTTGATGTATGTCCTTGGGGGTTAGAAAAGGTTTTGTCACATCTCAATCTCTTAATACATTTCTGCTAAGTCACTTATGGGAATCACTATGCCTATTTTACAGAAAAGAAAACCAGACTTAGAGAGGTTGTAAGCTGCAGAAACACACACAGCTATTGGGTAACACAGCCTCAAGCCTGAGTTTTCTAATTCCAACTGTGCAGGATTGGATTACAGTTGGTTTCAGAGCAACTCTGGAAAAATATGCCTTTTATAAACTTTTTTTCTCCCACTGGCACTTCCTAACCCCCATATAGCAGAAACTTCTCCGTGACAGAAAGCATGTAGTATGTCTGAGAATATGACTTCTGTTCCTGTTTCCTCTCTTTTCAAAATTCTGTGTTGTTAATATGTTAACTTTATATTTAAAAATACATTTTATTATTACAAAAAAAAAAAAGGATACGGCAAGTCTGTCGGTAAAACCTAAAAAGTCTGCCTAATGGAGATCTATAAAATCTTTATAAAAAGAGTAAAATTGAACAGACTGGGAATACACGAGCCCGCTTTTCTAGTGAGTTTGTAGGGCAAATGTTAAAGATAACATTTCTTTAATACTTCACACCTTTGCCACATTTCAAGATGAAATATCTTCACAAGAAGATTTATGGGCTTTTAACAAGGTCAACGGATGTCAGAGATGATTTTGGTTTTAAAGAATGAGTTTACAAATCGGACCCTAATTAGAATCAGTTATATTCCATATATGTGCAATATGTCAAAATACACTCTACCACATATCTAAAATAAATGAGTTTACACATCAATTAGCTGAGAGGGTAAAATAATAGAGACTTCCCTTTAAAAGGCTTCTAAACATTAGAATGGGCATCACAAAAAAACTCATGGAATCCTCATTTCTGAAAAATATCGGCATTATCTTAGAGTTCTAGACTCCTCTCAAAGAAAATTAAAGGTACTTCCAGAATAAACATAAAGAACTCTCTTAGTGGCTATTAATCTTTGATCAGCATATTTGGTTACTTGGCAATGACATAAGGTATCCCGTGAGCCTCAAAACAATAATACAATAATTAACACCCACCAAAGTACAAAAATATCTTTGGTGTGAATTTCTCATATCATTGAATAAGAGAAACAGAAGCAATGTTGACTATCCTTCACACTTAACTTCAACAGATGTAAACTGAGCTCCTGTCTTATACAAGCCAGTATGCTCAGTACTAGGAAATTAGTGATGAACTTGACAAATATGACCCAGGTCCTCCTGGGGTAAAAATTTAATAGAGGGCTGGGGATATAGCTCAGTTTGGTAGAGTGCTTGCCTTACATGCACAAGGCCCTGGGTTCAATCCCCAGCACCACCACAAAAAAAAAATTAATAGTTTGCTGATTGTGACCCAATGCAGTATACTACAAAAGCTTATCACCAGAAAACTTCATTGTCAACTGTTTAGGAGCTGAGAATTGAAAGACTGTTAGGAGCCACAAGTGGGCACAGTTGACCCAAAACGTTAGCTACCTCTAGGGGGCACAGGTGACTCAGAGCTTTCCCAAGAGGGAACATCTTTGTGGGCCGACAGAAAAGGGATTCCTGTTGATGTGTGCATGCTGAGACAGGAGCAAAAAAGCAGTTTGATCTAAATATTGTACAGCCAGTCCCTTCAACCAGTGTGTAGCTCCAGAGAGAGCTCTTAATTAAGGATCAGATGCATCAGAATTGAAAACCTGACTCTGCTATTCACTCATTGGGTCATCTTGGAGAGACACAGAGCTTCTCAGTGCCCCAGGATCACAACTTCAAGGCCAGCCTGAACAACTTAACAAGACACTGTCTCAAAATTTAAAAAATAAATAAATAAATAAATAAAAGGATTAGGGATGTAGGTCAATGGTAGAGCACCCTGGAGTTCAATCCCCAGTACTGCAAAAGAAAAAAGAAAGAAAGGAAAAATTGAGAGCTGTGATGTGAGGGTAGGGAAACAGAATTAGACAGAGAAACTGTCTAATCCTTCAACTTGCAACTTCAAACTGCAATGAAGGCCTAACAATGCCTTGGCCAAACCTGCAGGGACCCCTGGAGCAAATAAACCCTAACAGAGTTGATTCATACGGGGCCCAAACAGTCTATTTTTCTACTCCTTTGCTCAGTCACTGCCTTCCTCCTAAAAGGCCATGAGTCTGGGCCAGGTGGCTCTTGCAACTGAGGCCAACTCTGAAGCAGCTGGCAACTGAATGGAAGCTGTAGGCTGACCACACAGCCCCCCTCCAGCCTGGAAACACTGGGCCATATACTTGTGTCTACCACAAATACTGCAGTTCTGGAAAGTAAATGTGATCAAGCCCTTGAAAAACATCTAACACACTGGAAATGTATGAAAAGGGTTAGTTCAATCATAATCATTATCTTATACACATTTCGGTACTGAGCACCACTCAACAGGCTCCTACCATCATTTCAAGCATTTTTATTAAGCATCTGGGCTTTGCATATTCTACAGCATCAGAATGGAATGCTCCCCTGCCCTAAAATATAACTGCTTTTTCTTCCTCAGATTCTTTACAAAACCCACCTCATTACCTTAAGTGCTCTTAATTATTCATTTGAAATTTTTTCTTGTGCCTATGGTCTCCTAAGGCTGGGCATATATTTGCAAAAAGACATTCATTTACCTTCAAACTTATTTTCTTTCCTGGTCCTATCCCCTGCCCAAGTATTGTGGGCATCCAGCATATACTACCTGGAATGTATAGATTGGTCTACGTGAAGCACTGATCTCTGGCCCCAAGTCAATCTGTGTTTCTGAAAAGCAGAAATAATGCCTTTTGGATATGTGAATCACGTTTCCCTCCCCAAACCCAGCATGCTAAGTATGTTCAGTAATATAAACTGAATTGAGCCCAGTTGAATTTAATGAAGCAAGGTTTATCCTGTGTCTGGCTCTGATTCTTCTAACAAAAATTAATAGCTGGGGAAACTCTTTCAAGGGAACTACTGAACTAATTCAAATTGGCCATAAAAGTTCTTGCACTTTCTAATCCTGCATATGGATGAAAAGAAATAATCTGTGCAAGGAAGGCCTCCAAATTCCTTCCTTCAGCAATTACTATACAACCCAACAGAACTTAGTGGTAAACAATGCTAGGCTACAAAGTAGGTCTACAAAGTTTGAATCCTACCTTTGCTGCTGTGTGACCTTGAGTAAGTCACCTAACTTGTGTCTCAGTTTGCTCAACTGTAAATTGGAAACAATAACACCCACCTGCTAGGTTATTATAGTTATCTAATGATATAATGCAAAAAAAGTGTTCAGAATATAGTAAGATTTTGATAAATGTTAGTTACTATTATCATTTTTATTAATCCAGAAAGCCATGTAGATATACAGGCAAATTCTTTCTCTATTCACCAGCAACTGACTTCTAATGGAAGATGAGCTAAGAGAGACCTGTACATTTTTTGTTCTAGATTCTGTACTGGGTTTGTCTATAGAAGTATATGTACATTCCCTAAAACATAAGCAGACTTCTCTTATACTTATTAAATAAGTTATGGGTTTTTAATACTTTCTAAATATTAAAGAAACAGCATTCTTTATTTTTTCTCTAGGAAAGTTTGAAAGCCAATAACTTTTTAGACCATATTTTCACTAACTATTGTAAAACATACTGTGAAGGATTATTATAAATAATCTAAATCAATGCTACCAATTTGTCAAAATAAATGAGCAACCATACATTCCTGAAATGAAGGTCCAGGTTTTGAATAGGTTTGCAGAGTGTGTGTATATTTCAGTAGATGGTAGATCTTGACTTTCTTTAAATTTACTAATGCCCAGTGAATTTAGGTAATTGAGGACTTCAAGTACTTCCAAATACTCTTGTATTTTTGTTTTATTTGTGGTGCTGGGAATTGAACCCAGGGCCTTGTGCATGCGAGACAAGCACTCTACCAACTGAGCTATATCCCCAGACCATACTCTTCTATTTTTAGTGGACATGTTGCCTTTGGCTATCAGGAAAGCCTTTTTCGGAGTCACTTCTTTAACAGACTGAACAGCAGCTTGCTGTAGGTGTGCGATTCTCCTTTTAGGCATTAGGAGGAGGCCTCACCTCACCCCATGGATTGGTGGGCGGGGCTTGTTGCCAGGAGTCAGTCACACCTGGATCATGATCCTCCAGGATGATTAGTAAGTTTCTGGATCCAGTGAGCAACTTGGAAGAAGGAATTACAAGTGAGTTGCTGAGGGGTAAGAAGCACAGGTGCATTGAGATTGTAAATCAGGCTGGAGAAAAATGCATTTAAATTGGAGCTGGAATAAGGTCAAAGTCCAATTAGCATGAGGAAAGTTCAGCAGAGAGCCAGAGGGAGAATGCACAGGGGTGAGGCAGGACAGTGGGGCATGCAGGTGAAGACCCGAGAGGACTTTCTATAAGATGAGGCTCTATGCTTAGGACCACAGGAAGCTACTGAAAGGTAATAAGCAAGAGAGACATGACCAAATTTGCATTTGATTTGCTTCCACCAAAGGTATTAATATATTTATCCGGATCCCAGAATGAGCACAACAGGCATACATCTAGAGTTGTTAGAAATACAATCGTCTGGTTCACTTGTTTGGAATGACATGGTACTTTTCCTCCCTAAGAAGGAAAAAATATACTTTAATACTGTTACTTTATAATTTGTTTAGGACAACTGACCCTTGTCATAGTGAAGAACTACTATAATTCCTATAATTGGAGCTGCTATAATTTCTAATACATAAAATAGGAATCTCCATTTTCCTGGAAATAGATCTAGTAAGAAGGGATTCCAAAATGCTTTAATCTTTACCACAGTTTAGGTTGGAAAAGAAATATAAAAGTCACAGCAACTTAAAAAGTCTACAGGTGTGTGTGTGTGTGTGTGTGTGTGTGTGTGTGTGTGTGTGGTGTGTATACTTCATAAACTTGGGGAGTTGTATAAAACCTTAGAAATTATCCAGTTCAACAGTTCTCAAACTTTTTGGTCTCAGGAGCTTTTAAACTCTTAACAATCTCTAGTGACCTCAAGGAGCTTTTGCTCCTTGATTAATAGATTTTCCTCTATTAATAGATTTTCCTCTATTAATATTTACTGTACTAGAAAATTAAAAACAAGAAGCCCTAAAACACAAGAATGCGATAGCACACGTTCCACGGGCCACCAGAGCTATAATGTCATCACACATGTGTAGCCTCGGGAAATTCCTCTGCATATCTCCTAGAGAAGGGGAAGGTAATAGCATCTGGTATTGTAAAGGAGGTAGTTTTGCCCTCATGGATACCCTGAAAGGATCCCAAGAACCCCCTTTATCCCCGTACCACACTTTGAGAACCATTCATCTACTCCAACTGGAATATTCTGCCAAGGCCATGCTTTGGGTCACATAGCTAGTGAGAGTGACAGCCAGAGTTCCTGCCTTTGACCTCCTCTCACTGACAAGTGCCAATCCCAAAAGGCGGGTGACCGAGTAGCAATTACAGGGTGTATGATTTAAGGTAAAGCCAGTGGACAGCAGCTCTGGGTGTTCAGAGTGTGATACCCCAAAGTGTGGCACCTCAGCAAGCCAAATACTCTGAACTGAAAGAGATGAGAAGGGCCCCAGAAGCAAGGTCTTCGTGGCCTTCTCCCATTCTCCTTCCTCCCATCCCTCTGTCTGCCCCTGAAGGGAGTCACAGAAACCATAATTCTTCTCCCCCAAGGCGAGTCATAGGAATTAGAACTCTCCCCCAAAGCAAACCATAAAGCCTCAAAAGTCACTCTCCCTTCTCCCTTGAATGCCCTCATTCCACAGGGACCCTCCCCACACCTGGGGGAAGGAATGCTACACAGAGGCCAAGAAGAATCTGAACAGACAGGCCTTGCTGGGCCTCCCCCTCAGTCTATGACCATTGGATCAGACCCTTAGGTCCAGTCACGTTTCTACACAGCCGTCCCTTCTTCATCAAACCTCAGCCTAAAAATCGAGCTTCCTCTGGGTCTCTGGATCTTTGTATCTAAAGGCTCTTGGAACACATGAAGCTTTGATAAAATAAATTTGCTGTGCTTTTCTCTTGCTAACCCGTTCTTTGTTATCTGAGTGTTGGCCATGGTCCTTTGGATGAGCGTGGACAGGTAGCGCACCCATTCCATCCTCCAGCAACTAATGAACCCCAAAGCCTCACTGACTTAGGTGTCACTCACATACTAGTCCAAGGTAGGTGACCTAGGTCAGTAAGCATCTCCTGGGGTGCCTAACACATCCTCTTTAGCCCTGGACTGTCACAAATTTTAAAACTGGAAGTCTCAAGTTCCAGGAACTCCTTGAGTCCCCTGCAAACCTTAACTATCCCCTAGGGCTCTGAAGCTTCTGTTCCAGGCAGTAGGAGAGGAAGGAATGTAGAAAGCACCACTTCTTCAAAACTTCAACCCAGAAGAGACACCCACCCACTTCCACTCACATTTCATGGCAGGGAGAAGTTAAAAAGTGGAAGGGCACCCAGGTAGGGCAGTACAGCTGGCGCCTTTAGAGGGAAGACTACAGCTATTGGGTTTTTGGCAAAAAAAGATATTACCTAACTTTATTTCATAATACTGCTGAAAGGAAGGTAAATTGGACATTACAAATGCTACCAATTATTCTCAGGATTATAATCGAGATGAGAAAATTGAGCCCAAGAGCATACAATGCCCTAAGCAAGTGTAGGGTTGTTCTAATTTCCAACTCCATTTCTATGTGGAGATCTTGGTTTGGAAAAAAAAAAATCATGATTCATTGATTTATTTTTATAAATCAAAAACATATAGTTTTCCTTTCTTTTTCTTTTTCTTTTCTTTTTTTTTTTTTTTTGGTAGTGCTGGGGATTGAACCCAGGCCCTTGTGCCTGCTAGGCAAGCACTCAACCAACTGAGCTATATCCCAACACAAAAAACATATAGTTTTGATTTATGAAAACAAATGTATTTATTTGTTATGGGTTTATATATTTCAGATAATATAAATATATTATTTATTTTATATATATATTACATATTTATATTTTATAAAACAAATATAATTTGTTTTTTAACATCCCTTAAGAACATTGGTCAAGCAAATTATATTTTAAGTGTATCAGGAAAATTTCATATTTAAAGGTACCCTCCTAATGCAAATAACTTATTTTGAAAAACAAAGAAAACTAAAAATATTCCCTGCATGTGATGTGTGTGTATGTATGTGAATGTGTTTCTTAATATGTATGCATTTTCCTCCTGCTTCCAAAGCTGAACTCTAACTCCATTGTTGCTTTGAATTTCAAATGTCTGATGCTCTGGGTCCCCTTGTAAAGTGGTGAAACAGTTAATCTGCCACCCCTACCAGGGATCTTCCCATTGAGTTTAAATCTAAATACAAATTCTGAAAATTGGCTCATAAATTCAGAAATAAGAAAACATAACTTCACTGGCAACAAAGGAACTTGTCCTAAAGAAATGCTACTGGCCTGATCTTACCTTTTAACAACCCAAATTGATTTCATAATCTAAAATTAATAAACAGGAACCAGGTGTGTTGAGCACACTTGTGATCCCAGTGGCTGGGGAGGCTGAGGCAGGAGAAGTGCAGGTTTGAGGTCAGCTGGGCAACTTAGGAAGACCTGCCTCAAAATAGAAAAATAAATAAAGACTGGCTATATAGCTCAGTGATAGAGTTCTCCTGGGTTCAATCCCCACTATGGAAAAAATAATTAATAAACAGAAAATTAAGTAAATAGCATAAAATTAAGTGGTGAGGAATTTTCCATATCCCTTAGCTTACATTAAACAAGTCAAAGATGTTCTAGTTAATTAAAAAAAAAAAAAAGGGAAAACCTATTTGAAAACTGCAAATCACTGTGCACACTGGTACTGCAGGATGTAATGACATTCAGCCATCTTTCAGAATGAGCAGAGAAAATGTATCAGTATGATGTAAAAGCATGTTGTATTTTTATAAAGTTTTTAAATCACAAGTAAATTCATGAGTAGAACCCACACCAGAGAGCCCAAGTCATTGTCATTGCATTGCTCCTGACAGCTTTTGTTACCCTTGAAGTTTAGCAGGATTTTCAATGTTTACTTTAATTAAAATAATTTAAATTTAACTTTGGCAAGTTTAAAGTTTAATTGTTAAATAAAATAATTGCTTCTCTTTTAGAATAAATCATAGTTTACCACCCCCAACAAAAGTAAATGTTACAAACGACATTCAACTAAAATTAAATCAATTTTCCCAGTGTAGGATCATACCAATTCTTTTAACTAATCTGTGACTGCCAAACGGAGAATTTTGTCAAAAGTAATGTAAACAGTGAGATTTGGAGGTTTCACCTAGGTTGCAACTGGAAGCATATGATTATATTTTTACTAAAAAATCAAAGAGATGTTAGTATTAACATACTATTGAGAAAAATAAAAGGTGCCATATGTTTACATTGTATCTTAAAAATTAGTATTAGAAATGCTTAAGATGCATAATCTTCTTCCTGTATGTAATTCTGGACTGTGTTTTGCTTTCTGTAGTACATCTTGTCTGAAAGAATTAACTGCTTAAAAAGGACTTTTTAAAAACCTCTCCTTCGGTTCTGGGTTGAAGCTCTTTATTTGATATATAACTTGCCCAAAGCATGAAAATAGAAACAGTGGCAGCTCCTTCCATGTGATTTGCCAAAGGGGTGTTAAGAAATTTCTCTGTTTTTTTCTGTATGTGTGATTTGAAAAGAAGTGCTAAATTGCTAAAGGAAATTAAAATGGAGGGAAAAAAATTGAAATCCTACACATTATAGTTTTTGAACAATTTCCTAAACCCGACATACCCAGTTAAGCTGAAATCCAAATGTTGATAAAGAGAAGAAGACTTGTTGGGAAATAGGTACAGAAGGAAAAATAAACAGAAATTAAATTAAAATACCGCAGTTGGTGTCTTTGAAGTAGAAATGTTTACCATGTACTACAGAGCGCATCCTGAAAGCAGAAAAATAAAAGGGAAGAGTAACTAGTTCTTTGAAGGAGTTTTCATTGGATGAGGGGGAATGTCTTTTTGATTTATCTTTACTTTTATTTTTACATATAAAATAGTCTTATATATAAAAGCATTGGAGGAAAAAAAAAAAGCCCCAAACAAACGCCACTCTTATCATATTGTTGTATTTCCTTTAGTTCCACAACACTTCTAATGAGGTGGCTTGTTTCAAAAAACAAAAACAGGTGCCTAAAGCACTTTCATAGTTCTGAAAAGTAGATAGAGCTTTTGCTCTTGGAAGAATAGTTGGTATTCATTGATTCTTGTCTTTCAAAAATCCAAGAAAGACTCATCCTTTTGATATGCCATCAGAGCAACTGGTAAAGAAGGAAATGTTAGATTGCTCAATTGACATCTGATAGACCTTTGTCAGCATTTAAATCCTCCCCAGGAAGCCCCGGCCTTCTAAAGTGGAGATTGGCCATCTCCAGTCCTGACTCTGGCTTCCTCCTTCCTAATCCTCACCAAAGATTATCACCCAAGGTCTCATATTTATTTCATTCACCTTTCACAGTGGTTTTCCAAATACTTAACCCATTGTCCCCAAGAGAAAAGGAAGTGGCCCCAATTGAATTTATCCTTTGAATTCCTGTGATATCTGCAGACATGTGCCTTAAATCCAGATGTTCCAACTCTGGGAATGTTCATTGAGAGTTCCAGTCCCCATGCCTCCCTTAATGTTGGCAAGGGACACAGACAAGTACAGCTGAATGACAGTGTTGGGAGCTTGAATCACAACCTCATGAGAGTGGGGGTGGGGAGAGAGAAAACAAAATTAACTACTTAAAATATTCTCTAAAGAAATCAGAACCTCATTCCATCTTTGCATCTATCTTCAAAGTATCCTTATAAAGTTGTTGCAAATGAGACTTAATTCCTTTCACTAGTGAAAAAAAATAAGGTTTGCTGAGATTCAAACATTAGAGGTCAGATGACATTAGGACTAGAATTTGAGACATCTGACCCTTAAATCAATTAAATAACGCATGTCTGTGGATCGCCTATTGTCAATAAGTTTTCAATGGGCAATGCCAGTGTGGGAAACAAACTCTCCTCTCTCAAATAATGCATAAACTGAAAAAAAAAAAGGAAAAGCTACTTTAAAAATGATAACAAAATTTTAGGTGTATGCAGAATGGCCAAATGGACATTGCTGAGAATTTACAAAACTACCCTCAGAAAAAGAATGAAGCCGGGTGCAGTGGTGCACTCCTGTAATTCCAGCACCTCAGAGGATGAGGCAGGAGGACTGCAAGTTCAAGGCCAGCCTCAGCAACTTAGTGAGGTCCTAAGCAACTTAGCAAGATCCATGTCTCAAAATAAAATATAAAAGGACTGGGGATATGGCTTAGTGTTAAAATGCCCCTGGGCTCAATTCCTGGTATAAAAAAAGAAATCCTGTCCTGTCCTTTGCAGCAATATGGATGAACCTAGAAGAAATTAAGTGAAGTAACATAAGTCAGGCACAGAAAGACCATGATTTCACTTGTATATGAAAACTTAAAAAAGTTGATCTTATGGAATTTGAGAGATTAGTGGTTATCAGAGATTGGGGAGAGAAGGGAAAGGCAGATGGGAGGAGATCAGTCAATGGGTTCAAAGTTACAGTTAAACAGGAGAAATAACTCCAAGTGTTCCATTACATAGTAGGATGACAATAGTCAACCACATTATATAGCATATTACAAAACAGAAGAGGGGAATTAGAATATCATCACCACAAAGAACTGATAATTTCAGGCAATGAATATGCTAAATACACTGATGTGATCATTATGCAATATATAACATGTACCAAAACATCACACTCAACTCCAGAAATATGTTAATTTAAACTAAAATGAAAGTTAAAAAGAATTTATAGAGCTAGATAAACACAGATTGCCAGATAGATTTTAGGAAGAGATAGACTTGGGGAGCTGGGCTCTGAGTTTAGGGGTGCCAGAAACATGTTTATTGAATTGCAATCTCCCTGTTTTAATAGGAATAGGAAAAAACTGAAAGTAGTATAATTCTGTGTTTGCAAAGAGACTACAAAAGACACAGAAGAAAAAAATATGATGCTAAAAGGACAATTCCTACCTCAGTTCCCAAATATTTGAAGGGATGTAATTTGAAAGAGAGATTAAATTTATGGCACAAGATTTCCAACCAAAAGGAGGAAATGTCTGTGAAAGAAATTTTAATTAACCTTTAAGTACTTCATAATGGAGATTGGTCATTTCCGAGAGATAGTTTAGAAAGCATTCTACATTGAGAGGTAGTTTAGAGGAGATGACTCTTTCCTTTGCAAAGTTCCTTAAAACTTATCCCACATTTGATAACAAAGTATTCAGAATATTCTCAGAGGTATAATGCTTGCTCACTGGGGAGAAAAAGGAAATGCTACATGTTCCTGGGATTCAGCATCCCAAACCTGGACTCTGCTCCCTTTGTCCTAGTAAATGAGGATACCCAGAGTGACCAGCCAGAAAAAAAGAGTCAGAGACCCTACTTGACCAACAAGGGAAAACGGATGTGAAGATAGCTTTTGAAAAGCCCTACCCTAAACCCTACTTCATGATGGACCATACACCCAAAGGATTAGAAAGATTTTGTCACACTTTAGAATTAGAGCTACATTCTCAAAAAGTTATCTAGTCTGGGGTGCCTTCTGCAAGAAGTTGAAATTCTATAACTCTCATTGAGAGTTCAATTCTTTAGCAGAGAGTTTTGCCTGATGTCTGTTTCCATAGCTCTTCACTAATTCACATAATAAGCAAAATTATATAATAAGCAAAATTTATCGGACAGCTACTTCATTCCAGGCTTTGTATACTTATTGGAGATAAGAAGGGTGACAAAAGAGACTGGGGCCTCTTGAAAATCATAATCCAGACAGAAAGATGTACATGCACACACACATTTTATTAGGGAAAGTCACAGGGTCCTATGAAAATGTATTTGACGAGCCTGAACAAACTGAAGATGATTAGGGAAGACTTTCCTGAAAAAGTGATATCTTGGCAGAGAGCTGGAGATGGGCAGGGAAGGAAAGACAAGGATGGGCAGTACCTTGTTGAAACTGAGAGAAGTGTCAGGTGGCAGAGAAAGGATAGGAAAGAGCAGCCTATGAGGGGCAAGCTGCCAGGAACTGGCAGGATCCAGTCAGCAGTCTTTTCATGTGAGCTAGAGAGGAAGCTGCTAAGAAGGTGATGGTAGGTTGGGCAAAGGAGTATGTGGTAGTGATAACAAGAAGGCACTGGATTGGAAAATTATTCAGATTGCAGAATCAATAGATGTTAATGATGTTTGAAACTTGGGAGTGGAGGAAAAGGGGGTCAGGGTATTAAGAAGGATTCCCAGGTGCAGGGCGTGGTGGCACACACCTGTAATTCCAGCAGCTCAGGAGGCTGAGGCAGAAGGATCAAGGGTTCAAAACCAGCCTCAGCAATTGAGCGAGGCTCTGTCTCTAAATAAAATATATAAAGAGTAAGGGATGTGGCTCAGTGGTTAAGCACCCCTGGGTTATATCCCCAACACAAAAAAGAAGAAGGAGTAGGAGAAGGAGAAGAAAAAGGGGAATGATGATGATTCTCATGTCCTGATTATGCATTTGGATGAATGGTGTTGTATTCGAGATGGGGAAACTAAAGATCAGACCTGCAGGAAGAGAATGGATTCTATCTGGACATGATGGCGGAAGGTGGTTCTCAAACATCCAAAATGGACATATGAATTGACTACTGGATATTCATATGACCAGAGTTCTTTGCTGACATATAAATTAAATATTGTTATTTTAAAGAGTTCAAAATAGCTCTAATGACTTGGTAAAGAGGACTTTAATATAATCTCCTCCTCTTAAAAAAAATAGCATGGAATCATAATTTTAAAAGCATTTAGAAAACAGGCTTTTCCTGCAATCATATTCAGCCATTCATTCACATATACTTATTCAAATGTTGTAACTGAATAAGTAGATATTATAATCTTAGTGCAATAAATAGTATAGAATTGACTTGCTACCTGGACCATTAAGTGATTACGGGCGTGTGTGCACAATAAAACATGCCCTCATGAAGCATCCTAAAATAAAATACTTTTTAACACATTAGTATTTGAATAAACATTTACAAAAGTCAGAAGACCTTACCCAGATATCAATGTATTTTATTTTAATAGGAAGAATCAGTTCCAGAGCTTCCACTCATATCCTTTAACTTAGAAATTAGTGTGCATTATACTTAATTTGGTTGTCAAAGTCACCCTCATCAAGACTCAGTACCAAAACAGCCCCACTCCACAAAGCACTCATACCCCCATTCATCATCAGGCAACTATTTGCTAACAAACCCCGAATGGTTTTCATGGGTAACGGGTTGACGTATCATCCTTGACACATTGCACACAGGGAGGGAACAAGTTTGATGCGGTCTCGCAGGCCTTCGGGCACTGCAGGATGGCAGGCCTCCACACTCATGCTTGCTAAGCTGCACAGGTGCCCTCCCTCTGTACCCAGGGGTGACTTATTTGTGAATTTTTTATTCCAGGGGCTCATAAGGTGGAGAAAATATTAACATCAACCGAAGTTTGTAAACTTGCTAATGTTCCTCATGTGTGCGTGCAGGTGGCTATTTGCCATCCTTACTATAGTGTCATGGAGGTAAAGACGATATTCAGGAAGGATCAGCAGAGTGGGGGTCCTCTAAAGCAAATCATGTTTTAAGACTTAGGAGTATGTCTACATTTTATTTGGTTCTTTCATCTTAACATAAAATATATTGAAAAGTAAAGAGATGGAGCCAGGGATGAAGCTCAGAGATGAAGCACTTGCCTAGCAAGCCCCAGGCTCAATCCTCAGCACCAATCAAAAAAAAAAAGTAACATGGTACATAGACCAGCTGCCATTTTAGCAACTTTGAATATTGGGCTTTATTATTATTATTTGACAATTTTCTACATATATGGTTTTCAATCTTTGGCCCCAGGATACCTGCCACACAATTGCTACAATCCTTTGAAGATACCCAGATTTTCAGAAAAAAAAATCCTCATTACATAAAGATTTTCCTGTATAACTATTTACAGCTTCTTTTCTGCACAGTCTTTGAAGTCTTTGAAGTAGGGCCGGTCTTTGGTAAACTAGAAGTCACCATGCTTAGGACTTATTATATTGTATATATATATATATTATTATATATATTATATTATATTGGCATCAGGGCACTAGATAAGGCAGAGCTATGAACAGAGGAGACTATTAAAAGTTGGTAGGTCAATTTCCATAAAAAAAAAAAAGGCCAAGGACACTTAGGAGAAAAGTCTGGAAGAGTTAGGCAGAACTTTAGGAGAGATAGGGATGGGAGGAGGAATTCTCCTAAGTCTGGGAGAACTTCCAAGGAAAGAGACACCTCAAGAGAAGTTTTAAAATATTTTGTTGTAAGTCGCAGAGCAGATTTCTCGATTTGTTATTTCTGATGGAGAATTCAGTACATTTATTTTACTGAAGACTCTGGGGATCAGAATCCTCCTGGAGTACGGAGGGAGTAAAAGACATAGGATAATTCAAGATGTACCTCACACACTTAGGGGTCAACATTAGAGAAATTTAAATTGCCACAGCACTTAATAATGTATTTCAGAAGTAAATGCCAATTATGGGCTCACAGGAGAATGGACATGTACAGATCCCATATTCCAAAGATAAATGCACTTCTTCTGCCACTCAAGAAAGCAAATAACAATTTAAATGATTAAGAGATATAAGAATTAAAAGAAACCCTAATTTATAAAAATCTACTCTCATTTATAAAAATAGGTGTTTAGTGACATCAGTATTTTAACTGCTTTGAACAATACATACAGAAATGTAGCATCGAGGTTTAGAACTGGGTTATGGAACCAGACTGGCTGAGCCAGAGTTGCCACTCCAGACTTCCCTAGTAGAGTGACCTACTTGGCACTTTATTTAGGCTCTCAAAGTCCACATTTCCTCATCCCTAAAATGGAAAGGTTTGAATACAATAATGTCTTTAATTAGTCTTTGCATTATATATGTGGCACAGTAAAAACTTCTAAGTGCTTCCTATGATTATTTTGAGCAACCAATTACCAGTTTGAGACACAGAGGTTGTGACACAGGTTGAATATCCCTTATCCAAAATTGGCATCAGAAATGTTTTGGAGGGCTGGGGATGTGGCTCAAGCGGTAGCGCGCTTGCCTGGCATGCGTGCGGCCCGGGTTCCATCCTCAGCACCACATACCAACAAAGATGTTGTGTCCGCCGAGAACTAAAAAATAAATATTAAAAATTCTCTCTCTCTCTCTCTCCTCTCTCACTCTCTCTTTAAAAAAAAAAAAAAGAAATGTTTTGGATTTGGGATTTTGGAATATTTGCATATATATTATGAGCTACCTTGAGAATGAAACCCAAGTTTAAATATGAGATTTATTTTGTTTCCCATATACCTTACACACATAGCCTGAAGATAATCTATTACAATATTTTTAGTACCCTTGTGTTTTCACTCTGACACCTCACATGAGGTCAGTTCTGAAATTTTCGACTTGTGACATCAGCGCTCAAAAAGTTTCAGAAGTTTTAAAATGATCAACCTGACTTTTGTTTTTTGTTTTTGCTTTCTTTAGCCCTTTTCTTTCTATAAAATTAACCTCAGCTCATTGAACACTTAATACTATTTTATGGAATGAATGTTGCCCAATTCTAGAATTGAAAATAAGGTGAATTACGATTGTTTTTAAGAGTTTCAGCTAGGCAAGTGGCACAGGCCTGTAATAACAGCTACTCGGGAGACTGAGGCAGGAGGATCACAAGTTCAAGGCCAGGCTGGGAAGTTTAGTGAGATATGTCTCAAAACAAAAAAAGGTCTGAGAACCCCTGGGTTCAATTCTCAGTACAAAGAGAAAAAAAATAGTGTAGTTCTTTCCAGGATGAATAATCTGAATTTTAGACTTCTCCATGAAGTTCTTTAGTTTGTGATTTGGGTCTTCTGGACTCCATTCTCTTTTCTTCCACTATATTGCACAGATGTTTTCCAATTAATATTTTTCCATTCCAAGTCATTATTTTATTCAAGATACCAGGCTATGGTTCCTCTAGAATCACCAACAACCTTGCTGACACACTTGATTGATGGAGAAACCATCATTCTACACTTCTAGCCCCTGACCTGAGATGGCCACATGCAGCTGACAGTAATGGGCTTTTTTTCTTCCTTGTTTATTAAGTCAATGAGAAAGTTTCATGGGTTACATTTATTTTCTTGTCATAATCTCTCCTGCCAGAAGAGCTATGCTACCCATCTGTCAAGTCTTCAGAAGTAGAAATGGTAAAATCCAGGGCTATTAAATAAAATGTCCATGTCTTTTAAGGTGGAGAGGTATACACACAAGTTTAAGAAGGTGGGGGGGGGGGGTTCTAATAGCTATGTCCTAAGTTTTAACCCTGGAAAAAAACAAATAAAGGGTACTATAACATAATATAGCTTTAGTGAAAATAAAAATAGCTTTTCTATGAGCTCATCTGTCACTATTCAGAACCAGTATATTTCAAAGCAGACGTCTTACTGCTGAATCTTAAAATACTAAGGGAAAGGAAGGGTTACTGAAAAGGAAAAAATAAAATAAAAGCACAAACATAAATACTGAGCCTTCAGCAGACCCCCAGAGGATGTTTAATTGTCAAATGAATAGTCCAAACCTTTTATGATAAATGTCAACGGTTTGATGTTTATAGAGAAACAAAGTAAATTCAAGATGGAAATTGGGCTTCGACTTAGTGTGTGAAAGCTGGGACCAAGTAGGAAGGAGCTGGGAGCTATGCAGGAAGCCGGGATGCTGAGACAGAGCATCTCCTGCAGCCTGACTCTCCCCAGGTACATCACAGAATCCTGCTGACCGGCTGACTTTCATTCCCGATCTTGGGGAACAGGCCTGCTCCCCAGGGGACACTTCTAGCTCTACGATTTTAAACTGCTTCCACCACCACCACCAGCCCTAATTTCTGAGTCACCATAAACTCTGTTTAGAGATTAGGCAAAACAGATTACCTGACCTGTTCAAGAATCCACAACACAAGCTAGTCCTTGTCCACATTCAATCCCACTTCAAGACTCACGTGCTCTGAAATTCTTACTAACCAAACACATCCTTATTCAGATCTCTCTGTGTTGTTTTGGAAACTTTGCGTGTTCTTTACAACATCCTTCCTAGAAAGTGATTATCACTCTTCTTACATGCACTATAGAATACTGTGTTCATGCCTTGATTATTGCATGGTCTAGTAGAGAAAGCATGAGAAAATATTAACATGTTGAATGGATACCATTATCGTATGTTCCAACATTTCCTTATTGAACATTCACAAATTCCAATAAGTGGAAGAGAAAAAGGAGGAGGAAAAAGTAGGAGAAGGGGGAAAAGTATGATCGCTGGAGTCAGAAGACCCGATTTTAGCAACCAGTTCTTTCTAACCGTGTGCTCTTGAGTAAGTAACTTAAACCCTCTGGTCTGTACTATTCCCAGCTGGAAGAAGATGGTAAACAAGATGTTGATCTTCAAGGGAGTTTTGATGACTTCTTCAGATTCTGGATGCAAAGTAGCTGGCACAGAGAAGGCATGTTATAAGTCATTATTCTCTCCTCCTTTTCGGGAGAAGTATCAATTTTTATGCAACAAGAAGTTTGCTTTAACTCTCTGATGGACTCACATATTTAGCACAGATCTTTGTACATGGAAAGTACTCATTTACCACTAGCTGAAATGATTCACTGAGTTGGTAAAAATCAACAGGATGAAGAGCAAAGTATAAAGGATGCCTGACGTATGGTTTGGAGTCTATAACAAGTCTTTTTTCCTCTGGAAAACCCATCCTGACATGGTTGATGCTGAACTTGAGCTGAAGTTGTAACCTGGCGGCCCTCAAACCCTATCCACCAGCTGACATGTTAAACTTGTATCATTCGCTCCTATTAAAAAAAAAAAAGTAACATTTTTCATTAAAAAATCCAGATTCCTGAGCTTTTTTTGGAAAAAACCTGGCAACCTAGGCCTCACCTAGCCAAGGGCAGCTCTTCCATTGGATGGAGCAAGTGCTGTCCGTGCACACTGCCCCCTGGCTCACCTGTCTTGTCTGTGTTGCCTGACTCATTTCTGGCATTTTATTTTAGAAACACCAACCTGGACTAGCTCTGGAATCCTAGTTGTTCTAGTTCTGAAAGCTGAGAACCAACATTGCTGAGGGATGACTGCTAGCAGGGCCACAGTGACTTTCAGTGGGATGCCGTCGCAGCAACCCAAGGCCTCTAGCCAGATATTTTTGTCCCTCTTCTCCATTGTTAAATGCTGAGAAGACTGGGGTTTGCAAAATTGGGGAACTGGAAGAAACCAAGCTATGGTCAATAACTGTTCCTGGTAGGCTTAGCAAAATGGCTGAAGTGTCATTGCTTTCAGAAAGGGTTAAGGAAGAAGCCGTCGCTTCCCTTCCAGAAGCATCTCAGAAAGATTCCTTTGGAATAGAGCCAGGTGGCGTGTGAAAAAGTGGAGGAGAATATGGCTTAAGGGGAGTGGTGAGCCCCCTGCCCTGTCTCCCTGGGAGTGTTAGTTCTGTGACTTTCTAAGGTGACAGAGTCTCTGCAACCTCAGAACAATAGCTCACAGGGAAGAAAGAGTGTGGCTGGTACCAGTGACTGCACAGACAGCAGTCAAAGCCACCTCTGGTGAGCTGTCTCAGCAGGAGAGCTCTGAGTCCTCTTGGGAAATGAGCCACACCTGTTATAAGGAGACACACTCAGGTAGACAGAGCTCAGGGTGGTGCCTCTGGTCCTGCTAGTGACCCTGGTCAATCACCAGCACCACCTCCCACACACTGTCTCTCCTGAGAGTCTCCTGACAGACCCCATGGATTCCTCAAGGAATGGCACCCAAATACCTTTCATTGGTGTCCACACAGACAGCAAAGCAAAGAACAGGCAAACCTGTGACTGAAGAAAAGGAAGAGAAAGGGAAAAAATAAATAAATAAATAAAACAGATAAAGTTGAAAAGCAGACTGTGTGTAATAGGCTGCGGTAGTTAAATCGTTATCTTCTTTAAATTCTTTTAGAAATAAAATAAATATAAAAAGACAAGTAATTTTCTCACCTAATTTGCTTGTGGAGCTGATAATTAAGTGTTGTTGGTTGCATCACCAGAATGAATTTGTGATACTTGCTGTAGTGTCTCTGCATATTTAAAGACGAAAATGTTCTTTCTGGTGCTTAGTAAAAATATCATTTTTATGAGCCTTCTCCCTCAGGCAGTTCTGTAGCCTCCATTCCATGTTTATGGAACTGCAAGACTCCCTGTCTGAGATATGACAAAGATCAACTTTACACCCAACTGCTCCTGTCAGCCTACCTGTTCCTTCACCCTGAGAAACAATTCCAGACTCAGGGGCCTGCAGTAATCTCAGATTTTCTGAGCGAGATCTGCTCCCCCATGCAGCTGCCTGTGTCTTGATTATTCTATCTCCCCCCACCCCTGAGACTTCATTAATAGTAGGGAGGGGGCAATTGCACAATGGTTAAAAACTCCATGTGCAAGTGGGCATGGTGGTGGATGCCTGTAATCCCAACTACTCAGGAGGCTGAGGCAGGAGGATTGCAAGTTCAGGGCCAGCCTCAGCAACTTTGAAAGATCCTGTCTCAAAAATTAAAAAGGGAGGCTGGAGGGCTGGGGATATAGCTCAGTGGGTAGAGTGCATGCCTGGTAGGCACAGGGTCCTGGGTTCAATCGCCAGTACCACTAAAACAAACAAACAAAAAGGGAGGCTGGGGTTGTGGCTCAGTGGTAGAGCACTTGCCTAGCATGTGTGAGGCACTGGATTTGATCCTCAGCACCATATAAAAATAAATAAATAAATCAAGGTATTGTGTGCATCTACGACTAAAAATAACATGGTCAAAAATATTAAAAGGACTGGTGATATAGTGCAGTGGTAAAGCACCCCTGGGTCTAATCCCTAGTACCAACAAACAAACGTAAGGCAAACACCTCCAGGTATGGCCACCTACATGAACTTGAGCATGTTAGTAGATTCTTTGAGTCTCTGTTTCTTCATCTTCAAATGAAAACAATAATAGTAACTCACAGGGGTTTTGTACAATAGATATAACAACGAAGGATCCCTATCCCTCATCGGAATTTTTTTTTCCCCTTATAGGGATTTAACACAGGTTTGGAGCCAAGTACAAGGTCCATGCAGGACAGATACTGTCATCATCCCCATCACTATCTATCTAGATGATTCCAAGTTGTTGTGAGAAAATTCTTAAAAGATATTTTCAAAGACTGCACAGCCCAAGCTCTGTTAGAACTTTTTTTTAAAAAAAGTGTTTATATGTGGTGCTGAGAATCCAAACCCAGTGCCTCACACTTGCTAGTCAAGTGCTCTACCACTGAGCCACAACCCTAGCCCTCTGTTAGAACTTGTGAGCATGGTCCCGAGGCTTTCTGTTAGCATCCCTAGGTGCACAGATGCTCAGCAAAGCCTGGGAACCAGGGATGCAGGCTGCCTCCAGAACCTGGGCCACTAAATGTGGAGATAGCCAGGGTTCTAGGGGGATTCAAGTCAAAGACTGAGCAAAGACCCAGCTGCCCCTTGAGGGCCTAGGAAAGGGTGTCATCATAATGGTTATTTACTATGAGCCACCACTCTCCTCTCAGCTTTCTTTTTAATCTTATCAGTTGGTGCCAAAACACACACTGCTAACATGCAAGGATATAGGGTATTCTAAAGAGATTGAATTTGCTTACTCTTTGAGCAAGTATCATATAGAGAGAACAGCATAGCAACAGCTAAAGTAGTGCACTGTCCCATAAGAGTGGGGGGAACACTCAATTCCATGGGAGGCTGGCTACTGGTGGTAGAATCCAGGGCCTCACATATGCTAGGCAAGTGTTCTACCACTGAGCTACACCCCTAGGCCTTTTTATTTTTTATTTTGATACAGGGTCTCACTGAGTTGCCAGACTGTCCTCAAACTTTCAATCCTCCTGCCTCAGCCTCCTGAGTAGTTGGGTGGCATGAACCACCCACACCCAGCTCAATTCCAACTTGTCTAACATCCCCAATCAGGTTGAACTCCTATAAGGCTAGTTACTAAACATTCATTGTGTGATGCCCTCAGGTTCAGACGATTGGCAACATACATCACTCCCATGAGACAGAATGTTCTTCTGCCAGTTGGGACACAAGTAGACGAACAAGCAAAAAGTTTTTCCATTCCAGTTGACTGTGTCAAACCAAGAAATTGTTTGTGGAACAACAGTTTACACTCAAGCCTTCTTATTTCTGCAGCTACTCGGGTGACGGCGTCATGGGAAACCAGTGTGGGTGACTGATGTGGCCAGATTTTGCAGAACCCTCAGTGTGAAAGAGCGCAAGCAAAGCCCTGCATTTGCTCACTCACATTACAACCTCAAATACTCCATCTCTGGTGGGCCACTGCAGGCTGGAGCTGGGAAAAAGGCATATGGTGCACACATCTCATTCTTATGGCTGTCACATGACCACTGTCCCTGCTATTCATGAAATATTCAACATTATTAGAGATAGAAACACACGTTTGGTCTAGTTCATAGAACTAAAATTTTCAGTTTTTTTTTTTTTTAATCAGATTTTACCACTCTCTTAAGGCTTGTAACACAGCTGCCAACTGACCTTGGGCATTGCTGTAGAATAGTTGTTCCCAATCAGAATGGGAGGGTACCTCCTAGGCATTGTCTAGAGATACTTTTTTTCAAAGTTATGGCGGGGTGAGTGGCTGCTTACAACAGGCATCTTATGGGTAGAGGGAAGAGATGCTGGAAGACATCCTACAATATACAGAACAGCCCCCCAGTCAAAGAATTAACTAGCTCAAGATGGCAATGGTGCCACCAAGATGGAGAAACCTGGCTGTGAAAGAATCTACAAGATCTAGCTCCTGCCCACCTCTCAGCCCCTCAGGCCCCTTCTACATGGCAGCCTGTGTCTTTCGCACCCCATCAAAACATAGGGAATACCAAAATGGACTTCCATTGCTTTTTATCAAGAAGTCTCCGGGGCAGGGGCCATCTGTTGGCAGAACTCTCTTCCCTCCATGTGTAGTTGGGAGAAGTGTGTATTTCAGGCTGATTCGAAGGTTTCAATGGCTCACTAAGGTTGGAGGTGGCTGAGACCCAGTCTTGCATCCTACAATAAGTAGCCCAAGTACTTAACGAAATTAAAAGGATGGATTAATAGGATATAATCTTTTCGCTCTTCTGTGTCTAGGAAGATGAACAAATCAGAAATCAATGGAGAACACGGTTAAACAGATGGCATATGGATTAACTACTGAAGGAGACAAAAACTCTGAATTGCACGACAGATCTGCTGCCTTGTTAGCCATTGCTCCTGCTGCTGGTATTGTTATTTCTTGACATCCACGGTAGGCCATGGTACCATTGGGAAATCCATTCTCCATACTCAGTTCCAATAGAGGTTTTGTTGTTTGTTTTTTTTTAATATAAAAAAGAATATCTAAAAACTGTGAGCAATAGTACTATGGATAATATACAATATTCAGGGGAAAATGTGGATGCATTTCTGGAAGCCCAACTTTTCAATTTCTATCCGTGTGTGTGTGTGTGTGTGTGTGTGTGTGTGCTTTCCCTGGAACCTCATTTTCACCAAATGGTCCAGGGTTCCTTTTTGTAGCTATGAAAAAGGATGGCTTCTAGTCAGAGCTGATGAGCATCTGCTCTGAACCATAATGAAAACAAATAAAAAATGAAAGCAAAAGAAGCATTCAGTTGCCACTGAGTAAAATATGTGGGGGTACCCGTGAATTTTGTCTCGTTGAAAAACAAACACAATAAATATCATATTTGCTTTAACTTTGACAATCACATTTTGTCTGCCTGGAAAAGGAAGACAGGTCCATGATGTGCAAAGCAATGGCCTAGGGACCTCTACCAACTCTAGCCACTCCCCTCTGAGCCTCTCCTTCCTCCCAGGAGCACTGCTTGGAGAAACCTTCCCAATTGGGGGAAACCTCAGTGGAGCTTCCAAGGTCCCTTCTCCAATGCTTCTTGCCTTTCTACCCAGGGAATTCACTTGCTTACCCCAATGTTCTTTGAATCAACTTCAAAAGATCACCAGAAACATACATTTAACCTTTCTTTGGGCTGGGATTGTGGCTCAGTGGTAGAGTGCTCGCCTAGCACGGGCGGGATCCTGGTTCAATTCTCAGCACTACATAAAAATAAAAGCATGGTGTTGTGTCCATCTACACCTAAAAAATAAATATTAAAAAAAAAAAACCTGGGCTGGGGATGTGGCTCAAGCGGTAGCGCGCTCGCCTGGCATGAGTGTGGCCCGGGTTCGATCCTCAGCACCACATACAAACAAAGATGTTGTGTCTGCTGAAAACTAAAAGAATAAATAAATAAATATTAAAATTCTCTCTCTCACTCTCTCTTTAAAAAAAAAAAAAACCTTTCTTCTGGGTAAGGGGTGGAGGTAGAAAGAAATGGAAAAATGAGACATTAAAATTAATCTTTTTTTGTTTTGCTTTGCTTTTTCTAATTCATGCTGACCTATATGGTGCTCTTAATCCCACAACTGTGTCAAGAAGGCAATCTGAGATGAATGGGCAAGTGAGAAGAGAGCACATGCCAACACCAGTGAACCTCATAAACAAGAGCCCAAGTGTGACCCTATCAAAGTCAAAGAGAAGGACGAAACTCAAGAGCAAACGGTGGGAAGGGAAAAGCAGCAAAGACAAACTTTGAAGTAAAGTCCTCTCTGCAGAACATATATTGCAACACCAATTCTGTTTCTCTGGCTTCTCTGGCAGTGTCTCCTGGGCAGTGTGCGCAGTCACTCACCCATTGTAATCTTTGCTTTTGGTTCCCTGCAAACACCTTGTCCACTGGAGCCCCGTCTCCTCAGGTGTCCAGCCCTATCGCATCCATCTATTGGTGACAGGGTAGAGTGGCAGAGAATGAAGCTTCCAAGAGAAGAAAAATCACTGTAATCAGGAAAAGAACAAAGAGTCTATATGCTAATAGAATAAAATTCCCCATGAAAAGAGACATTTAACCCACCACAGCCTTTCCTCTTTGAATACTGATTTTTCATCATTTCTTTGCCCACTGATGTATTCTCCTGTTCGATATTCTTACATGCAGATTATAGTTCCCTTTAGGGCCCTTATGATAATACTTAGCACATTACCTTGCACATAGTAGGTTCTCCATAAAGATTTTTCAGTGCAAGAAGCAGCCATGAAGATTTTTTTTTAAAAAGCCTAATGAACAAAAACTTCTGAAAACCAAACTCACTGTAATCATTTTTCCCATTAATCTTGTATAACAACAACCCTATTCCTGAAGCTATAACACCTTTGAAGTGAGATGGTGTGTGTGTGTGTGTGTGTGTGTGTGTATGTGTGCACATGTGTGTTTTAAAGAAGGAAGTAGAAGCCACTACACTTGGCTTTTTGCTCAGCCACCCTCCCACCAGGGTGCTGGGAGCCTGAGATTCACTAATGAGCGTGGGTTTTATTGCTTCCATTAGTCCCCGTTAGCTGGATCAGAAGACAGCCTCTTTGAGACTAAGCGGCCCACAAATCCTGGAGCACTTCCCTTTCATGTGCCCCACTGCTTATCTACTGTGACAACAATATGGTGAGACTTCCCTCCCTCTGGCTCCAGGCCATGGTCCTCATCAGAGCACACACAGTGCTCCAGGAGTGGCAGAATAGCAGGAAAAGGTCAGAATGAATACCTATCTCTCTTGAAAGAAATATACCTCAACACCATGTTTTCTCTACAACAACAGAGGACATCTCTGCCAGGCCTTTTCCAAACCAACAAATTTTTCTGAGGGAAAAATTCTAAACATCTAATATGGCAAGTGCAAGTTCTAACCTTTACAATACACAGCAACTCTTAAAAAAAAAGATTCTAAAGTGGGGAAGATCTATATCGTCCCTAAATAAAGAGGAAAAGGACAGTGGTAGTAATCTATGATAATTCACTTTATCTTGAGTGAGGAGAACAGAAGTCAAGGGACATCCGAGTGCCATGTAATGTCAGAGTGTACCCAGGAGGTCTTACCAAAGAAGGGGGCAAGTATTCAGGCCCAATCTGAAAGGTTGCTACCAATGCTCAACTTTCCTTTGCCTCCTTGCAACTTGGTGTGAGAGCATTGGAAGAGGTTTTCTCTTTCTAAATGCAAAGGAAAGAACACCAATTTGCAATGCCAATAATGAGTGCAACAGCCCTTAAAGTGCTCAGGTGATGTGATATCTATTCTCTTTTATCATAAAACAAACCACGTGGACATTTGGTGACTTAGAACACAACCATTTATTTAACTCCCGATTCTGTGAATCAACAGTTTGGACTGTTGCATCTCAGGCTCCTAGACTGGGCTCAATCCTGCATCTGTGGTTATCTGCTGAATCTACTGGGGCTAGACTGGCTTATCTCTGCTCCACCTGGTCTCTCAGCTTCCAGTAGGATAGCTAGAGTTCATTGATCTGATACCTGGTTGGCATCCAAGGGACAGAATTGAATTGTTCAACCTGTTGGAGGTCTGGACGCATGACTGGCCTACAGTGATTCCTGACTCATTCAAAACAAGTCGTGTGGTCAACCTCAGCTTCAAGGCATTGAAATGATGCTCATGATGGGCTGGGGTTGTGGCTCAGTGGTAGAGCACTTGCCTAGCACGTGTGAGGCATTGGGTTGGATCCTCAGTACCACATAAAAGTAAATAAATAAAATAAAGGTTAAAAAAAAAAGAATGCTTTACCAAAAAAAAAAAAAAAAAAAAAAAGAAAAAGAAACGATGCTCATGTCTTAAAAGTTGCAAAGCCATATTGCAAAGGGAAGTAACTTCAGGAAGGAGTAGAGAATCCTTTCCTTTTTCACTCTTCCCAGTGAGATGCTTCCTCACTTGATCTGCATGACCATTATGCACTCAAGTTCCAGTCACATCTTTGTGGAACAACCAACAGGAGATGCTAAAAAACGCACTGGTCTGAGTCAGGAATCTTAAATTCTTGTCCTGATCCTGCCATCCTTAAAAGGTGTGACTTTGGGGCTGGGATTGTGGCTCAGTGGTAGAGTGCTTTCCTAGCATGTGTGAGGCACTGGGCTTGATTCTCAGCACTGCATATAAATCAACAACTAATAAAAAATATTTCTTTAAAAAAAGGTGTGACTTTGATTTTTCCTTATTACAAAACAAAGAAAATGAATTCAATGAACTCCAAGGTTCTTTCCATATAGCTCTATGACTCTTGAGGAGGCCGATTTCCTTGAGTTGTTCAGTGAATAAGGAGTCGTAGTAATTTTTAAATTAAGAAATAGACAATATTGTGGATCTTATTATCTTCTGCTCTGGTGACAATTCATGTCTAGCTTGTCCCTCTTATACTCTGCTATTCAAGCTGCGTCCTTGGGAAGTTTGGATCAATTGGGAAGAAAATAAATGTAGTAAACTGTCTCTTTAATTTTAATTATCTGTTATACAAATAGTATTGTAGAAACAAAGGAAATGCTTTCAAAAATCCTGCCACTTAAGCTGGAGGTGTAGCTCAGTGATACAGCACTTGCCTAGCATGAATGAGGCCCTGGGTTCAATCCCCAAAGCCAAAATTATTAAAAAAAATAAAATAGAAATAGAAATAGAAAAGACTACTACAGTTTCCATTCAAAACAAATCTTACCACTCAAATAATAGAACATGTACACATATGTGTGAATTTCATGTGTGAATTTCTGTTAGGTATATACCTAGGAATAGAATTGTTAAGTTATAGGGTTTATATTCATCATTAATAGATTCTTTTTTAAACAGTTTGTAAATTGGTTTTGCCAAATTACATCCCAACTAGCAACATATGAGAGTTTCCATTGTACCACATCTTTGAAAATATTTGATAAAGTCAGTCTTTTTAAATTTTAACAAATCTATTGACTGTGTACAGTAATGTCATCATGATGTTGTCAATGTCATTTTTTCTTTTTACACGATTAAAGATTATCTCCTGAAGTTCTATCTTAGTCCTTAAGTTCTATGATTCTTCCTTCTCTGGTATAGAATATAATTCTTAAAAATGCAGAACTGAGGGCTGGGATTGTGGCTCAGTGGTAGAGCGCTCGCCTAGCATGTGTGAGGCTCTGGGTTCGATCCTCAGCACCACATAAAAATAAACAGAGGTATTGTATCCAACTACAACCAAAAAATAAATATTTTTTAAGAATGCAGAACTGAAGTGTGATCTATACATACAATGGAATATTACTTAAACTTAAAAAGGAAGGAAATTCCGACACATGCCACCATATGGATAAACCTTGAGAGCATACAAAGTGAAAAACTGGTCACAACAACATGAATACTGTATGATTCCACTTCAATGAAGTACTTCAAGTTGTCAGAGTCATAGAAACAGAGAATAGAATGATGGTTGCCAGTGGCGGGGGAGGGCACAAGGAAATGAGGAGTGACTATCTCATGGGTATAGAGTTTCAGTTTTGCAAGTTCAAAAAGGTAATGGAGATGGGGGCTGGTGGTGGTTGCACAACATAAATATACACAATACCACTGAACTGCAATGTCAACGTGGTCTAGATGGCAAATTTTAGGCAATATGTATTTTACTATAATAACAAAAATCAGACAATAAAAACATGCAGAAGGAAAATGGTCATCAGTCCAAAACTTTGACTGAGGTACGTACGTGGTGTCTCCTCCCGCCTTAACTTTCAATGCACTTTCAAGAGATGCCAAGTAGATGATGAAAAGAAAGGAGAATATAAATAGCAGAACATTTCTAAGCATAACACGTTCCTTTACCAGGCATCATAGAAGCTATTTACCAACCTCATCCCCCTAAAAATAGAATTACTGGGTATATAGAAGAAAGAGACAGATTCCAACTCAATGTAAAAACATAGCTTCCCTTAAAAGAACTGAATAACAACAAAATAGCCTTCTACAATGACTCTTCTTGGAAGGATGCTTCAGAAATTTAAAAACAAAAACAAAACAGAAGTTCCTCCTGATTATATTATTGTAGTGAGTTTTTTAGTAGTTGAATCTTGAACTGCACATGATATTGATTTTCACTGGATTATCTGAAGTGCCTTTTTGAAAGAGTTTCCCAGAAAATCCAGGAGCTGGGTGGTCCTTTGAGAGATTATTCATGACCATCAACCAAAATGCCTATGTTTAGCCCAATAAAAATAGGCTTGAGATGTCACATGCTATTGTGAAGAATAAACTCTAATTGAAACAGACTAACTTTGGAGATGTCTGTTAGCATGCCCATTTTCCAAGAGACATGGCTCCTTAATTTCGTCTATATTCTATAACCAAGTCAATGGCCTCTGGGCTCTCCCACACAAATCCCTGGTGACTCCCCACTAAACTCCTTAGACTTCATTAGATGGCAGCCTACTCTTTCTCTGGAAGTTCCTTCCCCTGGTACCCTCCCAGTGCAGGTTTGTAACATCCTATGCCATTGCACAGGATAAGAAGAAAGATGGATGAGAGTATTCCTTCCTCAAGCCATTTTCCATCTGAAATAGAACCAGGTTAATAACTGACATCAACATTGTGATCACTTTTAACTAGGATATGAATCAGCTTAGTGTAAGCAACTCTTTTATAGCTATTTTTACTTTCATTAGAGCCTTGTCAGGAAACATTTTTTTTAATAGGTGCCAAATCCAAGCTCATTTTTTTTAATCTATTTAGGTCTTCAATATTCTTCACCCTGAAATAATCAAAGAAATTTGTGCAGTCAGATCCAGATATAAAGTGCAACTGGAAATCTTTTGTTTAACCTGTAGAATATTATGTCAAAGGATAGCATTAACTATGGATAAACAGATGAATTCTAAGATCCTTTTAAATTTTATAATGCTGTGATTGTTGTTGTATAATAATAGTAGAGGTCATTCATTGACTGCTTTTATCCCATGAGACAAAAAGGGTACTATTATTTTTACCCATTGTGCACAGGAGCAAACTAAGTCCTAGTAAAGGTGAAAATGAATAAAGGTCAAAGTCATTCCAAGAGCTAGAATTTTATTTTGGCAACAGTACACATACATGCTTAACATTTACTCTCTGCATTGAAATATCATCCTAATTTACCCAGTCAGGTGACAGGAAAATAAGAAATTTTCCACAGAGAGATCATAAGCAGTGGAAAATTCTGCTAAAAAGAAGCTCAGACACATTTGCTCCAATATTTTAAAAGATATTATATGCCCCGTTTAGTTACAGTCAATCAGAAACTAAAGGAACAATGGAAGAATTTCCTGTCCTGAAATCCTAGATCTTGTAAAGGTCCCAGAGAGCATCTATCTGCTTACCCACCTAATTAGTTACTCAATTATTAACATGGAAAGAAGGGAGTAAGTCAGTTCATCACTGTTTCTCTGTGCCTGGAACAGTGCACAACACATAGAAGACAATAGAGAAATACTTAGTGACTAACCAATAGGTTGAATTTAATTAGGTAGACTAATCCTGACCTACCCAGATGGGCAAATGGAGTAGTTTAGCTGTGACTTTTTGGTGGGATGTGGGCTTTATAAGCATCCTAAAAGTTAAATTAATTTGTGATTATGATGGAAATTCTAGAACTAAGCCCCCACCCTCCCTGCAGGCAAATGGGAGGAAAACTAAGGATATAGTCATTATCACAAGAAGGAGGGCCAGTGCCCTTACATTTGATTTGATAGCTTTAGCTGAGCTTTGGGGGGAAATTAGTTGATGCAAAACAATTCAAATGTGCTTCTGAATGAGCATTTGAAGATCACCAAGATCACCAAGCTCCTAAGGAAAAAGAAACTTCATGGCTTAAAAAGAAAAATAAATAAATCTAGCTAATGAGCCAGGCACGTGGTATACACCTGTAATCCCAGCTACTTGGGAGGCTGAGGTAGGAGGATCACAAATTCAAAGCCAGCCTCAGCAATTTATCAAGAACCTGTCTCAGAATAAAAAATGAAAAAGACTGGGGATGTAGCTCTGTGGTAGAGCACTACTGGGTTCCATTCCCAGTACCACACAAATAAATAAATAAAGTAAGTTTAAAATCCCACTAATGAAAAAGTTCACAGTAGCGATAAGCTAGGAGAATAAGACCATTTGTTTCTGATTTTCTTTCAGAATGTAACATAGAATCTTGCTTCGATGAGCCATGTGAGATGTCGCTGCTGCATTTAAAAAAACAACAATCACTAGTCAAGATGGATGTGATTATGTAGAGGCCAAAGAAGAGGCTTTGAGAACCATGACATGGATGGTTACTTGAAAACCAAGGCATAAACAGAATGTCAGGAGCAACAGAAGAAAAAAAATAGGAGAGGAGGCTCTGTGAGTGGAAGAAGAGGACTAAAGCAGCTGGTGTGGCCAGGACTACTTGGATTGTCCACAGGGCTGTGACCTGTGGTCTCTACCCCAGGGCATGAGTATAAATAGCAATGGTCAGAGGAGTCTCCTTCAGCCTGAGTTCCTGGGACCAGACTAAAGGTTGGGATGCTCTCAAGTTAGCTCAGGTGCTCCCAAGAGGCCACATCCTTACCTTAACAGAAAATATCTAGATAATTCTGCCACATGGAAACACATTATCCAGGTGCCATGGAAAATTCAGAAATGTCTTCATAAAACTCCTGTATCCAAGTTATCACAGGTGATACCTCTGACAATAGAAATGGGTATTAAGTTATATTAACACCAACTTCATCATTTACTAAAGGGACTCATAGAAGAAATGTCTCCTATATCTCAATACCAAGAATAGTTTTGCTTTTTGCACTCTTTTTCTTTCTTTTTCTTTTTATTATTATTATTATTATTATTATTATTATTATTATTTGTATTTATGCTGTGAATCACAGAACCCAATCTTGTTTTCAGCTACTAATTGGAATGTGCCCAATTTTTTTATGATCTGCATCTAGCAAACAAACATCTGGAGGGAATGCACTTTTCATACCATGCATGTAGGATTCAAACCTGATCAACTTTGCTTCCACTTTTATTCCAGTGTTTAAACATACCCATCTTAATTTTTCTCTTAATTCAATTGGGAAATTGCCTTTTCTTTTCCTTTTTGTTTTTGTTTTTGTTGTCTCTGTGTGTGTTTGTCTTGTTATGATTCTGTATTTCCTTAAGTCACCTCAGGGCCAGTACAAGAAAATTATGAAGTAGTATGAAATAACCAATAGGTTTTACACTTGTGTGTCCAGGACTTTCTTTGAGTGACAGTATTAAACTCTCTAATATCATGTTCTTTCACTTTTCAAACCAAATGCACCATTTCCCATATATTCCTTCTCCTATCAATGACTCATATTTTGTAGGGAAGCTATATGAGTATACTGGTACCATGGTGCTCTTAGAAGTCTGGGGAAGTTTTAATCAGTTTATAAGATATTCAAAAAATTCCACAAGCTTCTAAACCCCATAAGGACAAGAGATGGCTGGTTTGCTTACTGCTGAATTCCTACATCTAACACCACACATACTAGGCACCCAAAATTATTTGTGGGATGAACAACCCCTACCACTGGGGCTATGTCACTGCCATCAGAATAGATGTTAGGAATCACTTAGCAATTTCTATAGCAGCAAAGCATTAAAATGTCAACTGAAGACACATAAATACTTGAAGCTTGGAATTGTGGTTTGGAAAAATTCTTGTGGTAAATCAATAAAAACTGTAATTGTTTTAGTTCCTCCAAATTCCACTGTATGCATTCTATTTTAATCATCTCTATTGTTTCCTCCCCCATTCCAATTCTGGGGAAAGAAAACACAATTCTATATGTCCCTTTTTCTTCTTGTCCTTGTTTAAGACTTGCAATAAATTCTAGAAAGCCAAAATTTGAATTCTCTAAGAGTTAAAAATGAGGAAAAGGCATAGAAAAGATCATACTCCATTTGTTCCTAAGCCCGTTGATCTTCCTGAGTTCCTACTGTCAACGGATTCTCCTCAGCAGGTTTCATTTCAATCCACTGCCAACCAGCATGTATAGAGTCAGCATGAATGTATAAATCACATTATGGCTACATGTAGAGAATGTAAGTGCCTCAAAATGTATCTAAGGCATTGGGGTCAAAATGAGATGCTCCAGACTTATGGGGTCAAGTCCCCAGAGAAAGAATTTTGTAAAATGAAAGGGTAATTGGTGAGGAGAAGGATCAGTTTTCCTTTTAACTGTACAAAAAATTGTGGGGGGGGATATTGTTTTACTTCTCAGAGGGTCATATTCTAAGTGTGTCAAAATAGATATCCAGCATTGTTTTGTGTTTTTGGTTTTGTTTTTCTGGTACTTCAAGGAACCACAGAATAAAATAATTGAGTAAAGGAAGGTCTCTAGAGGTTCAACCCTCAACTTAGTCTACCTACCACCATTAGCAGGGAGAAAGATGCATATTTTAAAAGTTGATTAAAATAAATGAAGGATGAATCTCAAAGCATATTAAGTGAAAGATGTCAGGATCAAAATACTACCAACTGTATGACTTCATTCATATGACATAAATGACAGGGACATAAAACCAACTAGTGGTTGTCAAGGAGGTTGGGGTAGAATCTGACTATAAAGTAGTGGGTGAATGATGAAAATATGACAAGTCTCATTGTAGTTACACAAATGTAGGCATCTATGAAAACTCACAGAAATGGACACTAAAAATATGAATCTAAATGTATCTAGACCATTCATTAATAAAAAAAATTAAAAGAGAAAAACATTATTAACCCAAACATGCCATTTTCTCCCAAAAGATAAGGGTGTGCGGAATGAAAAGAGGTAGAGGGGACAGAAGGGAACTGACATTAGCATCGACTCAACTAGATTCTTTGAGCTCACCTATGTACCAGAAGTCTTACAAACATTTAGTTCTCACATTATTTATCAGGCAATTTGTCCAAAATTACATACTCAGTAGGCTTCAGGCATGGGTTTCAAATATGGGTCTTTCTGAATGCACACCCGAAGATTTTAATCAGGGCGCTCAATCATTTCTTCTTCTGTGTTACAGGTGTATAGTATACATGGATGAATTTAAATATCAGAATTTAAATACCCAGTGCTAAAAACTCTCGATATATGCTATATTTAGCAAAGAGTTAATGATGTCCAGTTATGTCAAATATTCCAGGGCTTATGTAGATTGGCTTTCAGGGGTCTGTATCACTCTTGGGTCAATCTTGGGAAACATCTAGATAGATTACTTTTTTAAGGGAGGACTCCAGTTATCTATTGCTGTTTAACAAATCACCCCAAAGTTTAGTGACACGGTAATGATTTATATTTTCATGTGCAATTGCATGGGTTGACTGAGATCATTTGGACTATTTTTAATTGGGGTGTCTAATACAGGCAGTCAGATGATGGCCAGCAGTGGAATCACATAGGCTGGGAATCCAAAATGGCTCATTCACATAGCTGGCTGTGTGGGACTAGGAAATTCAGCTGGTTCTGTCACCCAGAGGACATGTATAAGGCCTCTCCATGTGGCTCACTCTCCTTATAGGGTGGTGATTGGAGTCCAAGAAGAATCCTGAGAATATTCATCCATTGGGAAGCATCCCAAGGGGACAAGACGGAGCAATAGCTTGTTATCTATAGCCTCAGAAGTTCCACAATTGTGAAGCAGGTTGCTCAGCCTGACCCAGAGTCAAGGGGAGAGGAATTATATTCTAACTCTTGATGAGAAGAGCACATATAGGAATGGAAGCACTGATGGTGATCATCCTTAGGGACTACCACACAAAAAGATATACACAGGAAATACACACAGGCCTGAAAAACATTCTTAATTGTCGGCCTTTTCCTGCCATGAGGGCCCCATAAAAGAAAGTTTAACTTTGTATCTTGGTTTCTTCTTTCCAAAATACCTCCCATGACATAGTTGCTCTATGAGAATAAGGAAGTTCCTGGACATGAGGTGCCCATGGGTTGGGCTACTGGGTAATTTTTATTCAGATCTCATCTGACACCAACTATGCACTTCACCTCAAAACCTTCAATTGTCATTGCTAGTTTTTGGAATCCCCATTGCTCCTATCTCTCCCTTCTCCTGCATCAAGCATGGCCCCTTCTCCTGATAGCAGCACGATATGACTGTAAACCAACGGTGTACAGCTAAAACTAACACATCTTTTGTTTCCCTCCCAAGTAAGCTTATGACTTGTTTTTAATTGACATTTTTACTTTAGAACAGTTTTCGATTTGCATAGTTATTACAAAAGTATTAGATATAGATTTTCTTATTATTAACATCTTACATCAATATGGTACCTTTATCACAATTAGCAATTACCATTGGTATTTTATTACTAACCAAGGTCCACATGTTATTTAGATTTCTCCATTTTCCCCTTGCTGTTCTTCTGTTCCAGGATCTCTTCCAGGATGCCACCTTCTGTTTTGGTTGTCCTGACTCCTTATGCTTCTTTTGGTTATGATAGTTTCTTGAATTTTCTTTGTCTTTTGGTGACCTCAAGAGTTTTGAGGTGTGCTGGTCAGGTATTTATACAAGGCTCCTCAATTGGGATTTTTTTCTGATGTATGTATCATGATGAAACAAGCATAGTATGTTTGGGCTGCTTTATTTTCTATCTTTCTAGTTTGGTCTCTTTTTTTTAATTAGTCTCAATAGTATGTGTCTTAATCCATTCGTATAGCAGTAACAAAAATATCATAGACTGGAAGATGTATAAACAACAGAAGTATTTCTCACAATTCCAGCGAGTAGGAAGTCCAAGGTCAAGTTGCAGGCTAATTCATTTTCTGGTGAGGGCCCACTTCCTGGCTCATAGATGACCTTCTTCCTATGTTCCCACATGGCAGAAGGTACAAGGGAGTTTTGGGGGGTCTCCTTAATAGTGACAATAATCCCATCATAAGGGTTCTGCCCCCCTGACCTAATTATTTCCCCGAGGCCCACCTCTCAATATCCTGACATTAAGGAAAAGGTTTCAACATACCGATTTTGGCGGGGACACAGATATTCAGTCTATCTCAACATGTTTCACGTCTGGAAAAGAAAAGTCAGGAAGACAATATTCTGGGTATCTTTTCCTTGATCTAGAATTTGACACGGATGACGTAAAGCGGTAGACTGAGTTTCCTGCTGAAGCCATTGAGTCTTTTGAACTCTTGGAAACAAGGATAATACCATATAAAATTCTCTAAGTTAATATATAAATATATACAATTTTCTAAAAGTGAAAACACTTAGCTTTTCCCTGGGGTTTAAAAAAAAAAAAGCCCTGGTGATTTAATCAAAATACCTGCTCAGAGCAGAACCATATTGTGTGTGTTTTCACCCTTACCAAATAGCAGCCCTTGAAATCTGTCATTTTCCTTGAATGGAAGAATTTTGGCTTCCCGTTTGTGTAAGTAAATTTCATGACAACCTCTCTAGGGAAATTCACAGAATGAGGAGGAGTGGTTTGCTCTGGCAGATAAACAGCTTCTCCGCTCAACATTTCTTGAATGTGTTGTTTGTGTTTCTCTCCTTACAGTTTCCTCTCCCATATGGAGAGAACATATTTTCAGGCAAACAGAAATATGTTCATATCAATATTTGGTTGAGATTTTGTCACCACGTTTCCTCTTGGCATCTACTTAACTGCTGTTCAATAACAGACTTTCCGTATTTACAGTATCAGCAAATGCTCAGGGAATTTTTTTTTTCCAGCCTTCAACAAAATGATTTTATTAAAACAGAACTGTTAGTGGTTAATACTGTCGAAGGCTCTCTTCTCTCCTCCCTCCTTCTCTGTGTGTGACTCCCTGCCTCTCCTCCCAGACACCTACACACTATCCTGCAAATAAAATCTGCAAATAAAAAATGTGCTGCTGAGCCTAGTGGTACACACCTATAATCCCAGCGTTCAGGAGGCCGAGACAGGAGGATCTCAAGTTCAAAGCCAGCCTCAGCAAAAGCAAGGTGCTAAGCAACTCAGTGAGACCCTATCTCTAAATAAAATACAAAATAGGGCTGGGAATGCGGCTCACAAATATATACACTCAACCACTCAGTGGTTGAGTGCCCTTGAGTTCAATCCCCAGTACCCAGGAAAAAAAAAAATGCCAACATAGTCATATTGGTAATGGCTAAAACCCCAGCCCAGGTGCTGCAATCAAGTGACTCGAATTAGTCTGTGAACTGCCACCTTCTCTCACTCTGGGCATCTCACTCTCTTGGATCCTCAATTTTCTATATTTGAATTTAGGAGCTTTAATTAGGTTTGCTTCCTGGTCACTCTCTCAACACTGAAATTCCATGATGCTAGGTTGTTGTTATTTTCATAACTCTCCCACAGTTGCAGTAGCTTATTGGTAAAGCTGCCTTTTTCTGGGAAGAAATCCTGATTTGCAGCCTTTGCCAATTTCTGTAATGTAAATATTCCCATCATGGCTAATTTCCAATTATCCACAGTTTCACAACCAGCTTTGACATTTTCTGAATATTTAGTAATCGGTTCTCTTAGGGTGGCAAGATCTAGCATCAGCCTACCACTCAAACAGCTAATGAGAAGAACTGGGATTAAATGCATTTTGGAAGAAAATGTGTGTGTGTGTGTGTGTGTATGTGTGTTGTGTGTGTGGTGTGTGCATTATTTCTATTCAATTAACATGACTTCAAGACTGAAAATATTCTTCATATTCTAGAGAATCCCCCCTTTCCATTCTCACCACCTTAGTTTAGCAACCTAAAATCCAGATCACTACAAGTCACTGTAGCTGTCTGAATTACTTTGGATTCCCCCAGAAGCACAGCCTGAAGGAAGGATTTGGATGCAGGTAGTTTATTTGGGAGGAGACAGGAACACTGATATGGGGGGAAGTATCTGTGTTAACCATGTCTTCTATTCCTTAATGCTGTGACATCTGTACCTACAAACTCTGGAGGAACTTCCACCACCCCAGAACCTATACCCCCACCACCTCCCTCATTAGACTCTCACAATCCATACCACAATCCATCTCTGCTTTCATCATTTCAGGGTCAGACACCAAACAACTGGGAACAGCCCTGTATCTTAGAGCCTATTAACATTACTCAAACAAGCCAATCTTCCTTACCTGGCTTCCATTGCTTCCCCCAAACCTAGAGTGTTTCCTCTAGCTTCCTGATCAACCTCAAGGTCTTTGCTGTGTGACCCAACCCCTCTCTGAGAAATGGCTGGACCCCTCCTCTTGGAAACTGAGAGTAACAACCTACCTTTTCAGAGAAAATCTTCTGCTTTACTGTACTTCCTAGTTTCAACTAATTTTATTTATTTATTTGTTTGTTTGTTTGTTTATTGGTACCTGGGATTGAACTCAGGGGTACTCAACCACTGAGCCACATCCCCAGCCCTTTTTTTTTAAAAAATATTTATTTATTTATTTATGTATCTTTAGTTTTAAGTAGACACATTAGTTTGTTTTTATGTGGTGACGAGGATCAAACCCAGTGCCTCATGCATGCTAGGCGAGCGCTCTACCACTGAGCCACTACCCCAGCCCCGTCCCCAGCCCTTTTTGTATTTTATTTAGAAATAGGATCTCACTGAATTGCTTTGTGCCTCACTATTACTGAGGCTGGCTTTGAACTTTCGATCCTCCTGAGCCATTGGGATTACAGGTGTGCATCACCACACCCGGCTTAATTCCATATATTTTAAAACAGAGCTCACCATCCTTATACATGTAATAAGAATTGTAATGCATTCTACTGTCATTTATTAAAAAAAATAAAAAAAGAAAAAAGAAATAAACAGAGCACAAAGTGAAAGCTACTAGGTGGGATGGTACATGCCTGCAGACCCCCCAGCTATTTGGTAGACTGAGATAGAAGGATCACTTGAGCCCAGGAGTTCAAGGCCAGCTGGGGCAATATAGGGAGACTCCATCTCAAAAAAAAAAAAAATTAAGGCATCAGAAAGAATGTAATCAAGTCAGCTACCAATTTTGGGCCTCTGGAACTTAATCCCACCTAAAATCAGTATAGAACACACACTTCCAAATTATCCATTTTAGGCGCAAGGGAATTATAGTATTTGCATGCCAAATCTTATCAGTTACTAGTAAAGGGATGCTAAGGGAGGAACATTAATATCCCGTCTATTCTGGTGGCAAAGCTGGTTCCAATGACAAAAGAGAGGCCTCAGGCAAAGAAAACCAGGAGCTGCCATTTGGGGGCCACTGATCTGGTAAGGAGAAGGTGATGTGAGTGGAACACTAATAACATTGCTCATTGTTGCACCAACATACTCTGGAGTTCTCTTTGGACCTCTGAATCTTGACATCCTCTTTGGGTCACTAACACTACTAGAGATGTCACTGGAAGTTGCCTGAAACTTTGGGGGTCTGTGAACTCCAAAATGACTCTCACCTTCAGCCAGTTGCAAAATTCGATGGTGACCCAGGTTCTCCTAACCCCAAATTCCTTTGCAGGGGTTTATCAGCCTGTGGTCAAATCCCTTACAATCCTCCAGAACCCAGATCTACAGCCAACCTGAACAAATTCATAGTTTGGTTTCTTGGTGGTTGTTTTTTGAGTGATCTGCCTGTTCAGAAACCAAGAAACTTTTTACAGGCAGCCTGTAAAATCGTGATACTTCTAGAAATTGTCTATCACCCTATGACACCGTATCAAGTCTCTACACGAAACATTGGGTGGATGAACGAACAAGTCCAAAGCGGTAACAGGCAGGAGACTTTGTCCTGACTCTGTACTGCCACTTCCTCCTCTCTGCCATGAGCCTTACCTGTTCTCCATATCTAACATGGAGTCATTTCTCCATATAACCCTGAAGACTTTGGCGTCTCCCTCCCTCCCCAAGTTATAGCTGAGAAAAGACAATTTATTGTAGGAAGTCCTCTGCCAAGATGGCCACCAACAATTCTCTTCACTCCTCTATAGGCACCTTCTTCTCCCATCCCACGAGGGAGTCTCACTCCCCTTGCCTTGAATCTCAGTTTGTCCCTGTGCTTTGCTTTGACAAGTAGAAGACAAATGACATTCTACGAGTTCTAGGTCTGTGACCTCACATGGGCACACAGCTTCCATTTTCTCTCTCTCGGGATTCCATGGCATGTAAAGAAGCTTGTGCTGTCTTCATAACTGACCAGATACCACACGCAGAGAGGGGGGATTCAAAAAGTCCCCCGCCACACAGATCAGGCTGCAGACACAGGTGGAGCCATCTCGGATGTTCTCAGTCATGTGAAAGATGCCTGTTGCACCAACTGAAGTGGAGAAACTGCTCTGCTGATCCCAGTCAACCCACAGAACTGTGAGAAATAATAAAATTGTTATCTTGTTATGCCACTATGATTTGGGGGTCTTTATTATGTAGCACTGAAGAACAGTTTCTTTAGTTCTGTCTCTTATCTCCTTACTATGCTTGTCATTGATTTTAGTTGGAAAAAAAAAAATCCAAACGTTGATAAAGGAATAACTCATAATAACAGATCTCTGTCAATAGAATCTCATGACCAGATGGCTGTTTGAATGTGTGATGACCTTATAACAAAGCACTGCTTTTAAAAATCACCATCATCATCATCATCTAGCTAGCTACAATAGCCAAAGAAGGGAAAAAAAAATTCCCAAAGGATCATCAACAGTGGGATGCATAATAAATGGTAGTATATTTGAATAATAGAATACTATACAGCAATGAGGATAACATACAACAATTCAGGTGAAGCTCACAAACATACTATTGCATAAAAGAACTCAAATAGAAACTAAAACATACTGTATTTAATTTAGCTGAGGACAAAAAACTGTCAAATCTAGACGATGCTGATAGAAGTCAGAACCACACTCACCCGTCAGGAGGAGATTAAGATGGGAATTAAAGTTAAGGGGGTGGCTTTCAGGGGTTATGGTAGTTTCTACTTATTGATCTGGGACCTGGCTACACAGATGCATTCAGTTTATGAAAAGCTAATGAATGGCAGACTTTAGACTTATGCATTTTACTTTAATAAAGAGTTTTCGTTGTTTTTTTAGAATCAGGAAGATTTCTAAAAAAATCTAAAAAATCTCAGTAAACCATTTATTTTGTACTAGGAGGGCTTTGGAAGTGTGTTACATTTAAGGCATAAAAATGTTGCTGTGATCCTATGACAAATTCAATATCTCAACTACCAGGTAGTGGACCTTTTTGATATTTCATGTCTGTGACCTTTAAAGTAGAGATAGCATTTGTCAGGAAATAAACCAGTGTCTTTGTTCCTTTCACACCTTTTTAAATGACCTCCCAGTCATTTAAATGAAAAACCTATTTAAAATTCTAAATCGTGGAAAAGAAAGAAAGGCTTTCTTCTTTTAGAAAGGAGAATCTGAAAACTTCCCCAGTGCAGAAATAGTATGAACTTCCAATCCATTGCTACACTAATCGGTGAATCAAGACTCCAAGGTAAACATCAGGAGGAACCATGGAAGTCAGTGGTAGGTAGTGACCCACAGCAAGCCCCCAGGGAGGAGCTGATAAGACATGGTATTCACTCAACAAATATTTATTGCCTTGCATGTGTCAAGCACTGTGAAAGCAGCTGAGCATACAATTGTGGGTCCCTTGAAGACACCACTCCCTGTCCTCCTGGAACATTTAGTTTGCTTTTGCATTTACTTTTGCTCGTGGATTCAATTCATCTGTCATTTTTGGCAAAGGCTGTTGTACTTCCAAATCCATTTCCACAGCCAGGTGTGGTGGTACATGCCTGTAATCCCAGCCACTGGGGAGGCTGAGGCAGGAGGACTGCAAGTTCTAAATCAGCAATTTAGTGAGACCCTGTCTCAAAATAATATATAAAAAGGGCTGGGGATGTGGCTCCCTGGTAAAGTGCCCCTGGGTTCAATCCCTGTTACCAAAAGTGAAAAAAAATATCTATTTCTTCTTCTTCCTGCACCCTGGTCTACATGTTCCAGCCTCCCTTGCACTTGGATTTGACCATGTGATTAAATTTGAATGGAATATAATGTGAGTGGAAGTGATGTGTGCCACTCCTTGGTCTGTAAAAAACAAACAAAAAACAAATAAATCCACTGATGAGCACTTTTCCTAAATGCTCTTTCTTCCTTCCCAGCAACCAAAGTGGAGATGACCTTCAGGAATCACATGGCAGTGGCAGACAATGACAATGGCACAGTAAATCCCTGTTTGACTTTGGAAGAAATCTCACTGTTACATGAGAAAAGAATAAGCTTTATTTATTTATCTAAAAACTTTGCCTATTTATTAAAACACGTAGCATTCGACTCTAATTCATCAGTTTCTATTTGACCCGAAAGTTACATATCATGGAGGCTCTTGCATATAAATCAATCATTCAATGAATAGAACTGATGGGCAAAGAAGGAGGTGACTTGGTATCTTGATTCCAATTTCCAGAAGCAGACTCTGACAGACAGATCAAGTGCAAATAGTTCGCCTGTTAATCAGCACCAGGAAATACCTGAAAGAGGGTAGGAAAGTGAGATGGGAAATGCAGGCAGCTGATAACATGGTGCATCACTGATACAGGATCCATTGTGGGAAACTGGAGCTCATTCCTGACTGGGAATTCTATGGGACAGTGAAAAACAGGCCATGGTGTTATCTCAACATGAAAAAGTTGGAATAAGTGTCCACTGAGTCACCATCCATCACTGGTGGAGGATCTTAACTCTCTGAAACTTCTAGCCTGTCCTCTGCACCAGGCAAACCCACTCCTATGCTAAAGCGGGTGGGGGAAACCCATAGGCAGAAAGTTGCAGGTGCCAACAGCTTTTCATGGGTACAGGTGGATGCCAGGAGATATGGGCACAGCGCTGGATGTGGACTTGGAGAGCCTCAAACAAGAAGTTATAGCTTAAGTATCTTGTACAAAAAGATCATTAAATTGTGAATCCATGGGTCCACAGCATACACCCAGTCTTGATTCTCAGCCCTATCCATCACCTCCTCTCTCCACTCTTTGCCTGCTGTAACCAAATTTCCTATGCTCAACCCCTGGAACATCAGCCTGCTTTGGCAGTGTTGTCCTCTTAAATCTCTTGTCCATATTCTTTGCTACTCCAATTCTTAGCAATCCTGGTAGGTTCAGCTCAAGATTTGCTTTCTTAATTAAGGAGGCTTTCCCTGGCTCGTCAAGTCCTTAGAGAATTTTTTTTTTCCTCCTCTGAATGTATAGCCTCTACTAGGAGCACTTTTCTGGGGCTCCTCATTATATGCTCCACTATCAGCTATCTCTACTACAAAGACCTGATCTGGATTTTCAACTCATGTGGAGCTACTTACTTCTTTAGAGCTGCATGTGTGATCTCCCCTGCTGACTGCAAAAGACAAGGGCCTTTTGCTGTACTTTGCGCTGTCTATACCCAGCACTATGCAAAGTCAGAATTAGACACTTGGTAGATAATTTTGGAAAGAATAAAGAAATGAAAAGAGAGTTGGCAAGAGGAGAGTTAGGAGAAGCAAGAAGATGGAATTGGGAGAGGGAAGAAAAACAAAAGTGGAATGTGTTTCTAGAACAACTATTTCAAGTAAATAATAGACTCTTAAGTAATTGAATAAAAAAAAACTTTGACTTATTTACATAGACATACATTATTATATTTTATGTATGTGGCAGCAAATTCTAAAGTAATTTTACTTGCCCTGTTTTTATTTTTAAACATTTTTTCTGATTAGCCACTGTCGTGAAATTTCACACATTCAGCTTTCGAACATCCTCACATTTTTGAACATTGTATATCCACACTGCTAACTCAATAGATAGATAAATAATGTATATATATATATATATTTGTGTATGTACATACTGAATATGGACTCTCATACACTGATGAAGAAACACTTAAGAGATGAATGATATTATTTAAAAAATAAGCTTGCCGGCACTACTTGTATGTAGCATAAGTATCACAAATTAATTCAGTTGATACGTAGGTGTAAACATGACAAATTAATTCAATTGATAGAAAGATGAAACCTGAAGTTTTTTGTTGTTGTTGTTGTTGTTTTATTTTTTTTTCTTTTTTAGCAGTACTGGAGATTGAACCTAGGGCCCTGTGCATACCAGTCACTACTGGACATCCGCAGCCCCCAAAGGATTAACCTTTTAGCATCTCAAAAACAGAATGGCTTTACCTTTAATGAGATGCTGAGAGATTTCAGCTTATTGGGAAACTTTTTTTAAGGAGTACAAATGAAAGAAGGTACAGAGCTTCTAAAACTCTCTTATGAAAAACTGTGCCTAAAAGGTGAAGTGAAATCAAGGAAATTAGGATATAATCCTATTTTAACTCTCTGAAACAATAGCGTGCCAACATATCAGCTGGTAAGAGTGACTGAGTTCAGGACTGCATCAGGTACAAAGAGAGGGGACCTTTGTGAGCCCTTTAAAATAAAACAGAGCACTGGTTAGCTTCCACATAAATTATCGTATTATTTTATTTGGAATAATAGAACCCATATAGGTTTAAACACGGTCATGAGAGAAAGTGATACAGAGTAAGAGCATTTAAATGTCAGTTCAAAAAAAAAAAAAAACACATGTGTTTGTGTTCCTGCTCTATTATTATTCTGAGACCTTGGACAAATTCACTTTACCTATCTAAGCTTCAGTTTTCCCCTTTTTAAAATGGGAAAGAGGAATTTATACTAGAATATCAGGTGTCAGTACCCACCCTGAAGTCAAGCAAGAGGCCCTGCTTATCTGGGCCTCCAAGTTAGAGGTGGGCTCCTGGAAGTGTGTCCCACAGACTAGGGCTGGTCCAGGAGTTGTTGGACACCTGTCTGCCTCTGTGCAAACATAAGAAGTAATCATGGGCCTGCAGAGTGATTTTAAGTTTTACAGAATTATTGGCCCACAATACTATATATTATTTCTTTTCTTTTCATTCAGGGAGTTGAACCCAGGGGTGCTTAACCACTGAGCCACATCCCCAGTCCTTTTTTTGTGTCTAATATAGACACAGGGTCTCCCTGAGTTGCTCAGAGCCTTGTTAAATTGCTGAAGCTGGCTTTGAACTTGCGATCCTCCTGCCTCAGCCTCCGGAGTTGCTGGGATTAGAGGTGTGCATTACAGCTCCCAACTACATATTATTTCTAATAACCATTAGAAATGATTTTTGACCACATATAATTTGAGATGCATCCCTTCCGAAGATCTTATCAATTTTCCTTAACCAGATGCCTCCCACCAGGCAGGCAGTCTGTGGGAAAAGAGGAGTGTTCACCAGATTCTTTTAGACCATGCTGCAAGTGCCCAGGACCCCAAAGATCTCTGGGGTTATAACTGGTTATAACTGAGAGGTACCACATTTCTATGCTCTTCCTTCCCCCCAACTCCTCTCTCTTTGAAAACACACAAACTTCAGCTTCTTGCCCTCCCCCAGCACCTCCACCACTGCTCCTTCTCACACCACCCATGGCCTCTACTCAGGTCTGTGCAATAACAGAAGGAAGGAGGAGCTTGAGGAGACAGACAGCTCTTTGATCTTCCGGGGACAACACTGAGTTCCACTCCCCTGGGTGCCCATCGGCCTCTTCCTGCCCATTCAAAAAGTCCCATTGATCTTTAACCACTATTTCCCTTGGAGGAAAATAGGATGAATGTCATTATCATCCTCCCACCAGATGTCAAAGCTGAGACCCTGAGACATTAAGGATCTTCCACAAATACACTTGATAGATCAGTGAACTTCCAAGAAATGCTGAAGAGTCAACATTTTACATTGCAATGTCCTCCTAACAGGACCATCTTTATGTAAAGAAGGGCTCATTAGCTCAGTCAGATCTCTCCTGATTCTTCCGGGATGACTGAGGACAGGTGGGTATGCAGCTTAAGGAAAATACATCAGAAGAGAGGCACAACATCTGGAGGGGAATAAGTAGTGATAAGAATTATGTCTTCTGGAAAAGAAAGAAAAAAACAGAGTCCCTGGAATTTTTTTTTCAGATATGAAATAGCCAGCATCTAAATTAGATTAGATTTTGAGAATATCTGATTACTAATAGCACCTGGAGGCAGGGGATAACGAATGAGGAGAGAAAGGAAAAGAGAGAAAGAAACAGAGAGAATGATTGTAAACTTTTACCTAAGTCTACTGAGTACACAATTTAAAAATATTTGAAAATATCTACAATTTATGTGTGCTTTCCATTGGCTAAAAAAGATAACTTACAAGAAAATTAATTTTAATGATAAGTAAAATAACAGTGATTCTTTAATAAGAAAAATAAAATATAAGATACACTGAGATAAAGTAAACATAAAACAAGGAAAATAAGACTGAGAATAAAGGTAGGCTAGTAACACACACGGGGAAGGAAAGTTCAAGTCTAAAACATGGTCATGAGAGAAAGTAATACAGAGTTAGTAAGAGGATTTAAATGTCAGTTCCAAAAAAAAAAAAAGAAAGAAAAATGTGCTTGTGTTCCTGCTCTATTATTATTCTGAGACCTTGGACAAATTCACTGTACCTATCTAAGCTTCAGTTTCCCCCTTTTTTAAATGGAGATTTAAAAGAGCCCTTCTGCCATAACCCTGTTAGGAGGAACACATGAGAAAATTCCCACCAAGGATGTATCACAATGTCTATCAAGCAGCACTTAACAAACAAATGAGGGTCCCTGTTGTAAGTCACTCCCATGCTGAAGGGTCCCCCTCTATTGGGTCTCAGCTTTCTAGCAGCTATTATAATTGTAAGGACGGTAAGGGTGGGGGATGGGGAGGCACCACAGGAAGAATGGAGGAATTGGGGTTGAGCAGAGGGGAGTGAGGAGAAGGGAGAGGGCATGGAGTTAGGAAAGATGGTGGAAGTAGACAGACATCATTATCCTAGATACGTGTATGTTTGCCTGAATGGTGTGACTCTATCTACATCGTGTACAACCAGAGAAATGAAAAGTTGTGCTCCATTTGTGTACAACGAATCGAAATATAATATGCTGTCATGTGTAACTAATTAGAACAAATAAAAATTTAAAAAGAATACAAAGAAATTTTTTTTCAAAGAATACAAAAAAAAAAAAAAGATTGTAAATATGGTGTAGATACTGCACAAACAAATCTGTTATTCCAGAAAACCATCATGGTTTTTTCTGACTTTGAGGCCAGGAAAAGAAACTTCTCCCGTGAACCTTAACAATAAAAATATGAATTAGGTAAACCTATAGTAAACATAGTAACAAGCAACAGAAAGCTTTCTAAATTTTTCTTTTAATCTTACTCCTCATTTAGGCCTCTATCTTTATGCTAAAGTACATGTATTATTAGACCATCAGGAGCTCCCTGATATGTGTGTGATTCAGCTGTAAAGTTATCTATTAGTCACTTTTATATTATTGAGAATGTATTTTAGAATTTCAGAAAGGTTTTCTATTTTGTCTGATTTGGTTGATTGGTTGGTTGGTTTCTGGTACCAGAGAATGAACTCAGGGAAACTCTGAGCCACATCCCCAGCCCTATTTTGTATTTGATTTAGAGACAGGGTCTCACTGAGTTGCTTAACACCTTGCTTTTGCTGGCTTTGAACTTGCAATTCTCCTGTCTCAGCCTCCCAAACTGCTGGGATTACAGGCATGAGCCACTGTGCCCAGCTTGGTTTGGTTTTTAACATAGGGTCCTTGGACCCTGATCTTTTTTTTTTTTTACACAAATGGAGCACAAGTTTTTATTTCTCTGGTTGTACATGATGTAGAGTCACACAATTTGTGCAGCATATCTGTACATAGGGTAATAATGTCTTTCTCATTTCCACCCTTCATCTCATCCTTCCCTCCACTCCTCTCCCGCCTTTCTGCCCAATCCAAAGTTTCTCCATTCTTCCCTTGCCCACCCCCATTATGGATCATCTTCCACTTATCAGAGAAAACATTTGGCCTCTGTTTTTTTTTTTGGTATTGGCATACTTCACTTAGCATGATATTCTCCAACTTTGTCCACTTACCTGTCATTTCTGTGCCATAATTCCATTCTTCTTTAAGGTTGAGTAATATTCCATTGTGTGTATATACCACATTTTCTTTATCCATTCATCTGTTGAAAGGCATCTAGGTTTGTTCCACAGTTGAGCTATTATGAATTGAACTGCTATAAACATTGAGATGGCTGCATCACTATAGTATGCTGATTTTAAGTCCTTTGGGGAGTGGGATAGCTGAGTCAAATGGTGGTTCCATTCCAAGTTTTCTAAGAAATCTCCATACTGCTTTACAAAGTGGTTGCACCATTTTGCAGTCCCACCAGCAATGAATGAGTGTGCCTTTTCCCCCACATCTTTGCCAGTACTTATTGTTGCTTGAATTCTTAATAATTGCCATCTGACTGGAGTGAGATGAAATCTTAGAGTAGTTTTGATTTGCATTTCTCTAATTGCTAGAGATATTGAACATTTTTTTCATATATTTATTTATCATATATTTGTTGAGAAAATGATTAAGCTCATTTCTTTAGCCCTTTTACTGATGTGTGGACTTCTAAATATCCCTAAACCACAGACTGCAATTGCAAAAACTTGATGAGGATGCATATGTATATTTTTTAGCGATATGACCCATCATTTTCATCAGATTTTGATAGAATCTGTAACCCTATATGTCAAGACCCAACCTGGAGAATAGAATAGAATATATATGCTCCTAATATAATTCAATTAGTCTGGTCAACTGGGTTTTTTTAATTATTATTATTTGTTTGTTTTTGTTGTTGTTACCAGGGATTGAACCCAGGGGTACTTAACTATTGAACCACATCCTCAGCCCTGTTTGTTTTGAGACAGAGTCTCACTAAATTGCTGAGGCTAGCTTTGAACTTGCAATCCTCCTGCCTCAGCCTCCCAAGTCTCTGGGATTCCAGGCTTGCATTACTACACCCAGCTAGTCTGGCCAACTGCTAATATGTAGAAAAAGCTATGAAGTAAAAGCACTAGATAAAGACTCAGCTGAAAATCCAGAAGTTCATTACACTTAGCAAAATTGGTGAGGTATAGCTATGTAGCAAATGAATGAATAAATAAATAATCAGGTAAGCTGACAAATGGTGGTTAACCAAAGCAGAAAATGGAAAACTTGAGAGTCATAAAAAGTAAAAATTTGGTAAAGATTATGACCATACTTATCATAAAAGAGTAGTACTAAAACTATTTAGATTTCCTCTTACTTATATCTTGAACAAATAATTTTAGTGAGCCTGGTGAGATTGCAAAGAGTCTGAGGATTCTCAACTAAATAGGGAAGACATCTAGCCTTCCTAGATGCTGTTCCCCACTTCCTTCAAGTCTGACCAGAAATCTCTCAGGTAAGCTTTTTCTTACCTGAATGCAACTGCATTCTCTTCCCCCCGAAATTTGACATACAATATTCCCCTATAATTTTTTTTCTGAAAACCTACAGTTATCTAATATCCTATGTATTTCTGCCTGTTATCTTATCTATCATCTCTTTCTCAAATAGAACCTGAAGTCCATGAGAACAGAATTTTGTCTATTACAATATCATTTGTAACAGCTTTAAAAAATGGAAATAATCTAGACTTCTATGAGTAGGAAACTGGTATAAATGATGACATACTCACAGTTGGAAGACTGTTTCACTATTTATTTATACTGGTGATTGAACTCAGGGGTACCAAGCTTCAACCCCAGGCTTCATTTTGTTTTTTTATTTTGAGACAGGGTCTCACTAAATTGCTGAGACTGGCCTCAAAATTGCAATCCTCCACCCTCAAACTCCCAAGTCTTTGGGATTATAAGAACATTTTTTTCATATATTTACTGAGGAAATGATTAAGCTCATTTCCTTAACCCTTAGCTGGAAAATTGTTCTACAATTGAAAAGATTAAAATGGTTCTAGATCAGGGCTGGGGCTGGGGCTGGGGCTCAGAGGAAAAGCACTCACCTAGCATGTGTGACACACTGTGTTTGATCCTCAGCACCACATTAAAAAATAAAATAAAGGTTAAAAATGAAATAAAATGGATCTAGATCACTAACGTGAAATACCCTCCAAGAAATAATGTTAAATGGGAAAGCAATGAGTTGGAGAAAACTCAGAAAATGTGATGCAACTTACAATTTACATAAGGAACATGTTATAATTCTGTTTTTCTACAGGCCCCTATATGTGTATATCAGTGCATAGAAAAAAGTCTAGAGAGAGAAAATTCATAACAGTGTTTACATCAAGATGGGGGATTTCCCCATCATTATGTACAACCAATAAAAAATATAGAAAGTTGTGCAAAACTTTGAATAGGAGATTTTCATGTGGGGTGTTTAAAGAACTTCAGTTTGGGGATGGGGGTTTAAATCAGAGGTTGGTTGCTTTTCTAGCACGTGCATGCACAAACCTGTGTTTGATCCCTAGCACTGCAAAAATAAAAAAAATAGCATGTACTGTTTATGGTTTTACAAAAACAAATTCACTCATCATATATAATTTAAAAGAATTAGACAAATCATTTTCTTGCAGAATCAAGCTATAAATATGGACTGTGCTTATATATGCACTTTGATCTCACAGCTGGAAAAAAAATTTTTATCTTTCCCAAGGTCCAATTTGATTTTTCTGTTTCTGTCATGTTTTGCATAACATTTCCTATCTTCAGATATTTTTATTTATATGCACATTTTAGCAATATGATGTAGTGAATGTTACTTAGCCTTTCAGTGAAATTATTCTTTAGTATAATAGAAATTGCTGGCTAACTCAAAAAACAGTTGAAATCCTGAGTGGGGCATTGAACATAGTTTTTCTTTCTTTTTCCCATTCCTTCCATCCCAGCAACCTAAGGTCCTCCCAATGGGTCATAGTAGCAATTCCAGGTCAGTTTAGTTTCTGCCACTACTGGGCCAACCTACTTACTTCCTGCTCTTCCTACTCCTGCTAAAATTCTTCCTAACCACACAGGTGAGCTTCTGAGTGCCTATGAACTTCCATAACACCTTGCAATGTTCATGGCATAGTATTAGGACCTCGACTCAGCTAGAGTAATATTACTAAGCAAAAGATTAAAATAGATCTCGATCACCAACATGAAACACTTTCCAAGGGACATGAAATGGAAATACAGTGATTTGGAGAAAAATGTAGACATGACACAACTGCCATAGACTGAACAGGAAGTTGCCTATATTTCTATTGTACATTTGTATGTGTATTGTATTTGTATTAATTTCTATCCTGGATGAAAATTCACCATAAAATAACCTGAGATGCAAAAGGAAGAATTACATTATTGCTTGACCTTGCCTTTCTGATCTTATAAGTCAACATGTCAAATTGTTTCTTGAAATGTCATTTTCCTTATCTATCAAATATTTGAGTTTTCTCCCAACTGGTGCGATTGTGCTCCTCCTCTTCAATCTTGATTGCTACAAAGCAACATAAAACATAGTGACCTGTGTCGCTTCTGAGCAGGAGCTTTGAGAATCAGTGTACAATTCACCACTTCTCTTTCCCTCTGCATAGTAACCACCAATGTCTGACGGTGGAAGCTGCATTGACTGTGACCAGGAATTAAGATAATGTTGAGCAGAGCCCCAGTCAGCCTGCAGTGGTATCATGAAAAGTAAGCCCTTGTTGTTTTATGCTTTTGAGGTCCAGGAGTTTAATGCAGTGTAACTTGTCTGTTCTGAGGGATTAGAGACTGTGAATCAAGAGGCCAATTATTAAGCAATTGCCTTAGCTGTAAACCCGCTCTTCTCTACTGTGCTTTGTGGTACTGGGCCAGGAGATTCTGCAAATCTCATTTCCTCTTTCCCAGTTGTCTCTTTGTTCAGTTCCATCCATATGGCATGATACTGGAAGACAAGATGGTGGTAGTGGTCAAGGCTAGGTGGCTGTTTCTTCCTGTTTGCCTTCTTTTCTATTAGCTCTATCAGCAAAAATTCATTACTCTGACTTTGGCAAATGAGTCTGATCTTAGCTTTGCTGCAGCACTTCTAGGAGCACCCCATATTGTCCCCTCTGAGACACACCAGCTGAGCAGTCCCCCTTCCCCTGCGCCCCAAAGAGGTTCCAACTCCAAGAAGCCCTTCCTTTAAGTTCCTGAGCCATCAACACCAGTCATCCCAGACCTCTTCCACCAACCCCACCACATACACCCCTGCCCCAGGAAGGGCTGAGTTTCTACATCACAGGGCCCCTCTTCCCACTTTCTGTTCCCAAAATCCTAAATCCATCTGTGTTTCTCCAGTCCTGTGAGTCACTACTGCTTCCCAGAGTGACAACTATTGGAATACCTTGGCAATTACTTTCTATTTTTTCAGCCTTACCAATCTCTGAAGCTAATTGTCCCTATTAAATGTTCTCCACTAATATAACTGTTGTAGTTTCTGTTTTCCTGTTTGAACCCTGACTAGCACACCATGTAATCCTGTCACAAGTGGGTGAGTTTGGTTTGATCTGTCTCTTACTTATTTTGCTCCAAAATCTCCCAATCTTTCTTGGAAAGAGGAAAATGTGAGCCATTGAGGTGATCTCTTCCTGTCTCTTGTGGGAAGGAAACTGGTGAAGCTAACAGTGCTTATGGAGCAAGTACTAAATGCAAACTACTGAATTAAGGAGTGATGGGGCTGAAGGGATGCTTCACACTCAGATCTTCAATTGCTAAATATTTCCAGAGATCACCTAATGTGGGTTGGGTTTGGTTTTGAGGTACTGGGACTTGAACCCAGGGCTTCGTGCATGCTAGGCAATCATTCCCCAGCCCTTTTTATTTGGAGTAAAATAAAAGGGATATCAATATGTTGCTGAGACTAGCATGGAACTTGCAATTTTCCTTAGTAACTGGGATTACAGTCATATGTATACCCATCTTGGTTTTGTTTTTCAAAATACTCTCTTTCAGGAAAAAAAAAATTAAATGATGTCGTGCACTTGAAACAAAACCTATGCAATTTGTTTATTTCTTAAAGAAAATCCTCGCCCCACCCCAGCCAACACACACACAAAAAAGGCAGGAATGTCTTCCCACAGGGTGTGGTGATGCATGCCTGTAATCCCCGTGATTTGGGAAACTGAGATAGAAGGTCTGCAAGTTCAAGTCCAGCCTCAGCCATTTAACAAGGCCCTAGCAACTTGGTGAAACCCTGTCTCAAATCCCAGCGGCTTGGGAGGCTGACACAGGAGGATCTCAAGTTCAAAGCCAGCCTCAGCAATTTAGTGAGGCCCTAAGCAACTCAGTGAGACCCTCTCTAAATAAAATATAAAAAGGGCTGGGGATGTGGCTCAGTGATTGAGTGCCCCTGAATTCAATCTTCTGGTACCAAACAACAACAACAACATCAACAAAAGGCCAGAGATGTGGCTTAGTGGTTAAGCATCCCCTGGATTGAATGTCCAGAACTAAAAAAAAAGAAAATCCTTCCCACACACTCCTGGATTTACTGTTTGCACCAACTGAAGACACAGTAATGACAATGCAAAGTTTTCATTTGCCCATGTGCAAGGACATAAAATAGTCTGACCTAACAGGAAATTCTAATTATTAGCAAAAGCTTGGTGGAGCTGTGGTACGGGGTGTTTTCACCCTTTGTTGCATAGGTATAGCTAACAACAGGATCCCCTTTGCTCTGTCAAGATTGCTAGTGTTCCTTGCCTGCTTCCCCAAATGCAAAACCCCACCAACATAATATGGAAAGTAAGTGCAATTTTTAAATAGCATCTGATAGCAATAGCTATTAAAAAGCCACTCACCAGGACATTGAAGCTAAGAATTCTAACAAGTGGCTTGTTAGTGAAGAATGTCCTGGCTGAAGTATGGAACAGGCTTGTCACTTTTTACCCCATCCTCTGAGGATAATAAGTAGGGAGGACAAAATGAGTGCAGCCCTCCTGGGTCTCCCCTTAAGAGTTTAAAAGCAAAATATTGATTTTGAGTTACCCTGCTTCAACTCAGCTTTACTCTCATGATATTTTTATTCCCTTGTAGATTCCTGGGTCCATTTGTTGCAGATTTAAAAAAGTAAATCACTGGTGAATCTGTGGTGTGTCCATGTAACATTTCTGCACCTAAAAATGTGGTCAATTGACACCTTAAAGGTTTCCAAGCAGCTCTAACTCTTAGTGACATCTCTAGTTGCATCCCCAGTATGTTCAAAACAGATAAAGTGGATGAATTGATTTTAGTTGTATAAAACCCTTGACAAAAATCTCTTTGTGGCCATCTATGCAGTCTCTTGGTGATTCATAAAGGATTTGCTTATGACACAAATGCAATCCTTCCACTCTTCTCCATTTTCCTTTTCTACTAGGTCCACAATGAATTTCCTGAGGCCAACAGAGGAACAACAGAAAACTCTCAGCTATCCCATGATGGTTCTGGATTCTCCACTAATTTGTATTAAGAAACATCATTAGAACTGTGATTCATATATCGATAGAGCCTTGTATTGGAGAAATTGGAGCTCTTAAATTTTAGCTGCTACTTTAAAATGACAGTGGAGAACTTGAGGAAGAGAAGTGGCATAATTAGGTCTTCAGTTAAAAAAGAAAAAAAAAAAGGGACTCTGGCATCAATGTGGAGGGGGATTGAAAGGGGACATGACCAAGAATTAATAAATGACATGGCATCAAGTTAAAAAGCTTCTGCATAGCAAAGGAAACAACTAAGTATATGAAGAAAGAACTTACAGAATGGAAGTAAATCTTTGCTGGCTATTTTTCTGATAGGGGATTAACATCTAAAATAGAGAAAGAACTCGAAAAACTTAATGCCAAAAATACAAATAAAACAATTAAAAAATGGGCGATTGTGATAAAGGGAAGGAATTGGAGACCATCATGCTAAGTGAAATAATCCAGACCCAGAAAGTCAAATTCTCTGATATGCAGAAGCTAGTCCTAAATAAGGAAAAGACAAGAAAAGGGGGAGGGGAGGATTCCATCAAAATAGAAGAAAGATTAGTGGGAGTAGAGGAAGGGGTTGAGGCGGCTGGAGGAAGGACAGGATAAGGGAAGAAGAGTGGAATGAATCTAAGCTCACTTTCCTATGCACACATATGAATATGCCACAATGAATTTCACCACCATGTATATCCATAAGACACTGATTTTTAATAAAACTAAGTAAGTAGCAGAAAAATCAGTAGAACAGAAGGGAACCCAGGGAGAGAAAAAAGGAGGGAAAGAGGAAGTACTGGTGGACTGAATTAAGACTAAATTATATTCCATATTTTTATAATTATTCAGAGATGAATCCTAATGGTATGTACAACTAAAAAGAACTAATAAAAAAATTTTAAATGGATAAATGAATTAAGCAGACCCTTCTTGAAAGAAGACGTGTAAAAAACAAATATATGAAACAAATATATGAATAAAAAAATTAACATCATTGGCAACTAGGGAAATGTAAATCAAAACTACACTGAAATTTCATCACACAAAGAAAATTGAAGTTATGCCATTTGCAGGAAAATAGATGTAACTTGAGAACATCATATTAAGCAAAATAACCCTAACTCCGTAAGTCAATGTTTGTTTTCTCTCATGTGTGGAAGGTAGAGAGGAAAATGGGAAAAAAAAAAGGTGTGAGGGTCGGTAGGGGAGCAGGGATCTCAGGAAAACTGAAGAGAGATCAGTAGAATAAAGGAAAGGGACCCAGGAGGAGGGAGGAGCGGAGGGAAAGGGGTGATACTGGGAGATGATATTGGTCAAATTATATTGTTGTACGAATATGCACAAATTTGTAACAACGAATCCCACTATTGCGTACAACTATAATGCATCGATTTTAAAATGTGGTGAAAACACAAAGAAGAAGAAAAAAAAAGGGACGTGACCATGACAGAGAAATGACTTGGGATCATTGAGCAGTGTTTGAAGGGGATAGAGAAGAATGAATGGCTCCTGACGATCTAGTGAACCACTCCATTAGCCTAATTATTTATGTAATAACTTACTTCCTCTTTAAGACTAATTTCCTACAATGCTCACTGAAGTCTTAAAATATGCCTGGTGTGGTATGAAACTAGGAAATAATCCAGACCCAGAAAGTCAAATTCTCTGGTATGCAGAAGCTAGTCCTAAATAAGGAAAAGTAATGAAAAGGGGGAGGGGAGGATTCCATCAAAATAGAAGAAAGCTTCGTGGCAGTAGAGGATATATACTTGCAGGGATAGATAGCATAATGTAAACAAAGATATCTATATCATACCACATACCTTATCATAGTTAGCTGTCTGAATTATGATGTGCATGAACATGCTCAGAAGGCACTGTAAATAAAACAAGGAGAGAACAAAATTAATTAGAGAAAAATATAAAAGTCAAATACCAAAACAAAATGGATTACTAAAAGTAAAAAGTTCTAGAAGAAATATTACTTTGTAGGGGTCTTAAGAGAAAATTTGAATTGAGATAAGAATAAACAGAGCTGTGTTTTGATCTTTCATTAAACTATCTCTTTCACCAATGACCATGGTGATTATATTGAAAATGGAAGAACAATATCAAGCCTGCATTGGCCAATATCATTTGAAGAAATGCTTTAGGGCTGGGGTTTGAACTTCAGTGGTAGAGTACTTGCCTCGCATGTGTGAGGTACTGGGTTCGATTCTCAGCACCACATATAAATAAAAAATAAAATAAAAGTCCATCAACATCTAAAAAAATTTTTCAAAAAAGAAACGCTTTAAATTTTCTTTCCTTCATATGAAAATATCTAAAATGCTTTGACTCCAATTTTAACACATTAGTAACTTTTCATCCTATAGTGACAAACCAGAGATCTCTAAAAATATATATACAGTATTGAATGTCAGCACTCTGGCAAGTAAACACTGTCAATGTATTTCTGGGCCATCCTGAACTTGTTCTTAATCCAAAAAGAAAGTGATTCATTTTTGCCCTTTAGGAAACAGGAGCAATTTTCATATTGTGAATTCTTGGCAAAGGTCTCCTCTTCACAATAGGTGAGGGGGTGAAATCTGCATTAGGAACCATCTGTCAATTATAAATCCTTCAAAACTAGAAATGACACCAAACTAAAATACATAGTGTGAATGTGGATAATATATTTTACATGCATGATCCTGTTAGGAAGAGGTGTCTTCCATAATCTTCATTCTTCTCTCCTCAATACCATTTAACATTTTATATTCTCCTACATATCCGACTTCTTTCTTCATAGGACTATTAAAATTAAAATGTTTTGATAGATGTATATTTCTTAACATGAGTCAATTATTGTTAAATAATTATGGAATGGTAGAAACAAAAAAGCAATAACATGGCCTGTAACATGATTTTTGTCTTTACGGAACATGCATGCGAAAATTAATATACCGGTTACTATGCTTTTAGCTGCAAACCACAGAACTCCAAGGTGTATTTGTAAACATGGTGTACATAAATATGGCATAAGAATATAACCAGTAGACTGAACAAGGAGAGCATATGGCCTCTACTCAGAACCTTTACCTAGGTCTCCTGGTCTCTCATTAAAATATATTGAATGCGGAAGTTTTTATCTCTGAAAACTCAGAAATTTGGGAAGTTCCATGATCGTGCTAACAACTCTTAAGCAAGATAGATAAATAGTTATCTATAAAGAAAAAGAACACACGAGAAACAGATAGAAATAGCTTACAGTCATTTTAAGTTCTAAAACTTGCCTAAATTTCATCATTATGTGTTTCCAGTCCCATGCAATTGTCACAGCTTTCAATGAAGTTTTAAGTTAAAATAGTCTCCCTAATTCAGGAGGCTGAGGCAGGAGGATCCCTTCTGTATAGGAGTTCAAGGCCAGTCTTGGCAACATAGCAAGACTTTTCTCAAAAAAACAAAGCAAAGCAAACCCAACATTCTCCCCTCCTAACCTGAGGGCTTCTAAAGGCAGGGGATACTCAGAAGACATGAGTCTGCTCTCTCCTGAAACTTTCATCTCTACTCTCCTTCTTCCCCCAATGATCTGACTCTTTCCAAGACGAAAGCAGCCTGCAGAGAAGATGGTAAAGGGAAGCAGAGAAATTCTCAAGTGGCTGGTATTGTCACTGTACTGTGATAACACATGACCCTGTCCATGATGGGAGCTGAGTCTTGGTTTCAGACCTTCTATGGTTTGTGCAGAGACCAGAAGCAGGGATCTGCACTTCCCATTCAAAAGTGCAGCACTTTCTCTCTTTCTGACCATTCCTGCCTCTGCTATTCTACTTCTTCATCATCCACCCCACTCAGCCTCTCTCAGTTGAGGCCCCTGCTCTTTTGGTGATTCGCCCTTAGACAGGATTTAACCACCCCAGCCTTCTATAACCACCTAAGCTACCCTTCCCCCCCAACCTACATTTAATCCTTGGTGAATTAGTTCAGGAGGCTGCAATAAAAACATACCATAGGCTAGGTGGCTTATAAATAACAGAATTTTTTTCTCTGGTTCTGGAGACCAGAACATCCCAAATCAAGATCTGGCAGATTTTTTTTTCTTTTTAGGGAGGTAATACCAGGGATTAAACCCAGGGGTGCTTAACCACTGAGTGATATCTCCAGCCCTATTTATTTTATATTTTGAGAGAGGGTCTGGCCAAGTTGCTTAGGGACTAAGTTGCTGAGGCTGGCTTTGAACTTGTGATCCTCCTGCCTTCACCTCCTGGGATCACAGCTGTGCACAAACCACAATTGGCATGAGCAGATTTAACATCCTGGGAGGGGTCATTCCTTAGAAATGGTACATTCTCACTGCCGGTTTGGCTTTACTTCTGGAAGGGACAATCAACCTCCTTCAGACTTCTTTTACAAAGTATCAATCCCATTCATAAAGGCTCAGCTCTGGTAACCTAATCACCTTGCAAAAAAAAAGGCCTCATCTCTTAATACCATCACCTTTGGGGGCCGGGGAGTGTAGGTTTAATATGTGAATTTGGAGAACACATATTCAGGTCATAGCACTTGGGAAAATCTGACTCTTCCTTTTGCTCCACAGTCTCTGTGATCGTAGGCCTATACCAACTCGGACCACTCTTCCCTTGCTCCCCACCTCTCACATCGTCAGTTGTCCAGGCAGAAGGACTGCCCCTCTGGTTCCCCTCACTGCAGGCAGCACACAGCAAGGTCTCCTTACAAATGGAAGACATGATTTACAGTAGAAGGGGTAGAGAGAGAAAAGGGGAGGGGAGGGGAGGGGAGGGGAGGGGAGGGGAGGGGGGATAGTAGACAATAGGACAGACAGTAGAATACATCAGACACTAGAAAGGCAATATGTCAATCAATGGAAGGGTAACTGATGTGATACAGCAATCTGTATACGGGGTAAAAGCGGGAGTTCATAATCCACTTGAATCAAACCATGTAATATGATGTATTAAGAACTATGTAATGTTATGAACGACCAATAAAAAAAAAAAAAAAAACCCTTCCTGTTTACTTGAGGAAAAAAGAGGAAGCAATACTGACTCCTTCCCTTTAGGGATTATGTCTCACCAATCCTTGCATATTCATGATGATAAGAGTCTCAAGATCTTGCCAGGAGAGCCTCGCCTTTGCCTATAATCCCAGCTGCTCAGAAGGCTGAGAGAGAGAAGGATTGCAAGTTCAGTGACAGCCAGCCTTAACAATTTAGTGAGGCCCTAGCCAACTTAATGAGACCCTGCCATGAAATAAAAAAAAAAATAAAAAGGACTGGGGATATAGCTCAGTGGTAAAATAACTCTGGGTTCAATCCTAAGTACAAAAAAAAAAAATTAAAAATCTTGTAAGGAGAAGTTTCAAAATTGTTTTCATGCCTTAACTGAACCTGAGAAAGGCAGAGTTTCATTTAGTACCCTTTAAGTTCATATAAAAGGGAAATTGGAAGTGGAAATTTCAGGTTTGCTTAATTCAGCAAGGCAACCACTCCTGTGCTCTACTTGTTTCTCTGTGACCCTTTTCAACCTTACAACCCCCACGTTGGGCTATTTGTGAGCTGTCATCAATCCTAGAGGCCCCCATCTCTCTAGGTAGAGTTGAGAATGGGCAGAAAACCTATCAGTCTCTGAGACTGGAGGAGAAGCTAGGGGCTTCTGGGGAAGACTCATTTTCTATAAAATCAGGAAGATGTGAATTAAACTCAACATGATCCCAATCAAACTTCTAGGAGACTTTAAAAATGAAGAAATAATTAATGTTTAATGAAAATGTATATTTTCCTTTTTCAAAAATATTAAGTTAAAAGGCCACTTTTTAATTTCCTCTTTCTTCCTTTGTGTTATAAACTCATTTAAAGCTGCATCTTTATAATATTGGCACACTGATTCTAAAATGCAAATGAAAATGCAAAGGAACTAGAGTTACAGTTTTGGCTAAAACCCAATAGTTTGGCTATGTGCCGTTTATATGTTTTCATTACTTTTAAGCATACTTTGATTGTATTATAGTTTTCTCTTTTAAACTCAATAATGTTATAGAACAGTAATTGGTTTGCTTTTCATACATTTCCAAGTGGTTATAGATTGGAATAATCATATTTTTACTGCTCATTTCACTTTTCCCAATAATCAAAAACTATAATCTTACATCTTCTACTATTTACTTATTTAGTGATACTGGGACTTGAACCCAGGGCACTCTACCACTGAGCTACATCCCCAACAGGGTCTCACTGAATTGCCCAGGCTGGCCTTGAATTTGCAATTCTCCTGCCGCAGCCTCCAAAGTAGCTGGGATTATAAACATGCGCCACCTTGCCTAGCTCATCTTCAACTATAATACACAGGAAAGAGATATTCGAGGCTTTATTTATGGATGAATATAGGAGCAATTTTTATAAAACATCATTAGATCTTTGAAAAGGACTGCCCATCTGTTATATATTATTAGAAAGATCATATCTTTAAAAGTAAATGCTAATTTAAATTTCTATCATCCAGGGGCTGGGATGTGGTTCAGTGGTAGACTGCTCCCCAAGCATACACAAGGCACTGGGTTTGATCCTCAGCACCACATAAATGTAAAATAAAGACATTGTGTCCACCTAAAACTAAAAACTAAATATTTTTTAAAAATTTATATCATCCAATAGTTATATTTTACCCATTGTTTATCATGAAGATAAGAATAAAAGCTAAATATTTATTCTCTATTTCTTCCTCTATGCCTTGTCTTGTCAAATAGTTTTTCTCTTTTTTTTGGTGAGAGGTGCGGTTTACTAGGAATTCAGGGATTGAACCCAGGGGCACTTTTTATATTTTATTTTGAGACAGGGTCTCACTAAGTTGCTTTCTACCTTGTTCCTATCAAATATTTTTAAAGGTTTTTTTTTTAATATTTATTTTTTAGTTCTCGGCGGACACAACATCTTTGTTTGTATGTGGTGCTGAGGATCGAACCCGGGCTGCATGCATGCCAGGCAAGTGCGCTACTGCTTGAGCCACATTCCCAGCCCCCTATCAAATATTTTTAAAGAGAAAAGAAATTAGAGTTTAATAGTGCTTCTGAGGAAAAAAGTGGCTCCGTTCTCATAGTTGTCACACTCCATGACATTTGAAAATCGTCAACAAAAACACAATAACAATTAGATCTTTTCCTCAAGTTGAAAAATAAATAAAATAAAGGTATTATATTCATCTACAATTAAAAATATTTTTTTAAAAAAGAGGAAAAATACAGATTGTAAGACAATATTGTAATATGCTGCCATTGGAAAAAATTATAAATGTGCCTCTATTTATGCTGAGAGCCACAGCCAAGTCGGAATGGCCCCTGGCATTTTGCCAGAAGTAATGGTTGAGAGGCGAGCCATTAAGATGATGATAATTAAGTTAAGCTGTCTATAATTGCTGTGACTGGATGATGCTGGATCGAAACAGGCTGTGTATTCAATTGTATATAGACCCCTGCTGTCCACCTCTGGCGCCCGCTACTTTGGAGTTCTCCTGGGGATTCCTAGGGAGTTCAATGGTTGGTGAAGTTTCAGTGGAGGGAGTTCCGGTTGGTGTGTGGTGTCCCTGGAAGGGCCGTGTGGGTGTCGTTCCGGGAGTTTGGAAATAAAGTTTGTTCCTGCTTGAGTGGCTCGTGATTTGTGCCCAGTCAGACTGTGGCATATTTACATATAATATTTCTAGAAACATCCATGAGAAACCGATAACATTGGCTGTGTCTAGGAAGGGAACTGAATGTTTAAGAAAGGAGAAGAAACAAGATTTTCATTGTATGCATTTTTTTATTCTTGAATGTTGTAACATGTGATTTATTATTATAAAAATAGATAAATATTTGAAAAATAGAAGTGAAGAAAGAAAGAGGAAGGGAGGGAAGAAGGAAAGGAAAAATAAAGGAAAAAAGGAAAGAAAGATGTGATGGTCAGTTTTGCGCCTACTTGACTGGGCTAAGAGACGCTCAGATAGTGGGTAAAATGTTATTTCTGAGTATATATGAAAGAGATTAGCATTTGAATCAGTAGCTTGAGTAAAGGAAAAAAAAAACTCTTGTCAATGTGGGCAGGCTTCCTCGAATGTATTGAGGGTCTGAATAGAATGAAGAAAGTGGAAGATGGGCAAATTCAAGTTGCCTGTCCCTAGAACTTTCTCAGGCAAACTGGGAAAAATGGTTGGCTCAAGGTTTGAAGTTGTTCGCCCCTGAGGAAGAGAGAGATAGACCACAAATGCACATGTCAAGAAAATAGGAAAATTAATATAACGATTTTTTGTTCCGTTTTTCTTTCATTCTGTTTCGGTTTTGTTTTGTGTTATGTTGTTGAGTTGCGTTATCCTTGTAGCAGAAATGGGGTCAGAAATGAGCAAAAAACAAACTGAAAGAATGTTAAGTAAATTGTTAGAGGAAGGAGGCACCCCAGTAGAATCAAGAACAGTTAGGGCATACGTTGATACAATACAAAAATGTAGCCCATGGCTTTTTAAGGAGGAGTTGTTGAATATATCACAAAGGGACCATCATGGTGAAGATTTAAGGGAAAAGGAAAAGAAAAACCCAAGAACTCTGCCAGTTGGCACATTACCGTTATGGACGTTGGTATGATTTTGTTTGCCTAGTCCAAAGTCTTCAGTTCAGACTATAGTAGAAGATGGAGTAAAAGAGAAGGTCTCTCAAGCTAATCAGACAGAGGAAGAAAATTTAAAGGAGGAAGGGCTATCAGGGGAAAAGTTACAACAGGAGACTGCTACTAATACCTTTCTATCACCAGAGGGCATAAGTGTCCAACCAACAGCTCCCCAACCCCCGTAGTTGATAGATGGGATCCTGAGACAGGACCTCAAAGATTGGCATGCCCTTTACTTGAGCAGACATGAGGGCAGCAAATTCACTGTGCTTTAGATTTCAAAACAGTGAAGCAGTTAAAGGAGGCTGTAACAACCTATGGTCCCCAAGCACCCTTCACTGTAAGCATGGTCGAATCCATTACCAACTTGGACATGACTCCAGCAGGTTGGGCTAACATTTATAAAGCTGTACTAAATGGAGGACAATACCTGTTATGGAAGGTTGCCAATGAGGAATTTTGCAAGGAGACGGCTAGGCGAAATGCAGCAGCTGGTTATCCTCAGAGAAATCTAGATATGTTGTTAGGAAAAGGACCTTATGAGGGTAGGCTGCAACAAATTGCATATGATCCTGCTATATACTCACAAATTGCTGCAGATGCAGTTAGGGCATGGAAGACTTTACAAGGACATGGAGATTTACAAGGTCAATTATCTAAGGTAATACAAGGAGCTAATGAACCTTACGCTGAATTTGTAGATAGGCTTATTCAAACAGCTACCAGAGTTTTTGGGGATACAGAACAAGCAATGCCATTAATTAAACAGCTAGCCTTTGAACAAGCAAATTGTTGGTGCAAGGAAGCCATTAGACCATGGAAACATGAAGATTTAAACACATATATTAAATTATGTAGAGACATTAATGAACAAGGGCAAGTCTTGGCAGCTGCAGTACAAAAGGCTTTAGATGCCAGGCCAAAAACATGTACAATTGTGAACTAACAGGACATTTTAAAAGGAGTTGCCCCATAGGAGGAGGGTTTAACAAAACTAGGTATCAAAGGAGTAGAATACCGGGTATTTGCCCACGATACTGTAGAGGGAGACATTGGGCTAATGAATGCCATTCTCAAACCACCATAGAGGGTACTCCGTTATCAAAAAACCGACAAGGACCAGGTGTTTACCCATGATATCGTGGAGAAAAACATTGGAATCCATCGACAAAAAACGGACAAGGGGGCCCAATGCTCCGGGGCACATGACCACAAATATACGGGGCACTGGAGGAACCCAGCAACATCATCAGGGTAGTGCCCAGGACACATTATCCATCAGATATCTCATCAGACGAACCAGAGGGAGTGCAGGGTTGGACATCTGCGCCTCCGCCAGAGCAGTACTAACTCCCAAGATGGGAGTTCAAATCATTCCCACAGGGGTAAAAGGACCTCTTCCCCAAGGAACAGTAGGCTTATTATTGGGACACAGTTCTTCTACTCTAAAAGGACTTATGATAAGTCCTGGGGTAATTGATCCTGATTATGAAGGTGAAATAAAAATTAGAGCTAGCTCTCCAAGAGGTATATCAGTAATTTCACCAGGAGATAGAATAGCACAGTTATTAATAATACCCAGCCTATATGATAAATTTTCCAGCCGTACTATAGAAAGAGGTTCCAGGGGATTAGTCTCCACAGGTGTAGATTGGGCTATGCTGTCTTTAAGTTTAGATTCTCGCCCCATGCTAAAACTAAATATTCAAGGACATGAATTTAATGGGATACTAGACACAGGTGCAGACCTTAGCATCATGTCTCATTAAGAATGGCCGAAACATTGGCCATTACAACAAGCCACTCAAACGCTTCGAGGCCTAGGAGTGGTGACTAATCCCCTTAGAAGTGCAATGGTATTAGATTGGAAGGATCCTGAAGGATAAAGGAACTATACAGCCATATGTATTCGATCATCATTTATGGGGACGAGATGTCCTAGATCAATTAGGTTTGACATTAACAAATAACATCAATCCAAATGCACCCACTATTATGGCTGGACAAGGTTTTAGGAAAGGAAAAAGATTAAGAAAACAAGAACAAGGTATAGCAGCACCAATACAAATAGATCAAGGAACAAACAGACATGGATTGGGTTTTCAGGAGGGGTCACTGAGACAATAAAAATTACTTGGAAATCAGAAAGGCCAGTATGGGTTCCTCAGTGGCCAGTGACTAAAGAAAAGATACAAGCAGCCCATGACCTGGCCAAATAATGAGATGATTATTATGGGACCTGGTCATTCGGGGATTCTCCAATTGTCTGCTTTGCCAAAAACCTGGTATGTTTTAGCTATAGATATTAAAGATTGTTTTTTTTTTCAATTCCAATTCATTCTGAGGAGAGTCCACGTTTTGCATTTACTATCCCTGCACTGAATCATGAAGGTCCCAATCAGAGATATGAATGGAAAGTACTCCCTCAAGGGATGGCTAACAGCCCAACTATATGTCAAATTTATGTTAACAAAGCAATCCAGCCACTTAGAAATCAAAATTCTGAACTACAAATATTTCACTATATGGATGATGTATTTTTGGCACACAAAGATAAAAACACATTACTAGAATGTTACGCCACACTTACAAATTTATTTAAAAATTATATTCTAGAGATAGCAATAGATAAAGTACAATTAAATTTTCCAATTAATTATTTAGGAGTTCTATTATCCTCAACCATGGTCCATCCACCAAAAATTCAAATACAAGTAGATCAATTCAAATCACTTAACGACTTTCAAAAGTTACTAGGAGACATAAATTGGATAAGGCCTTATCTAGGCATACCAACAGGAGAGTTGGGACCTTTATTTGATATCCTAAAATGTCCATCAGATCCAAATTCACCCCGCATGTTAACACCTGAAACAAGAAAGGCATTAAAAATCATTGAAACATATATGGAAAATATGCATTTGGATAGAATTGATATAAGTTTGCCTTTATTGTTTATTGTACTACCAACAAAAAATATTCCTACAGGAGTATTTTGGCAAGAAGGTCCATTATTATGGATACATTTATCTTATTATCCTAATACTATTCTTACTAGGTATCCTGAGGCTGTAGGACAATTAATACTCAAAGGAATAAAAGCAGAAAAGGGAGTGTTTGGAATTTCTCCCAATAAAATTATTACTCCATATACAATGGATCAAATTGATGAGTTAGCTAATGAGTTAAATACTTGGGCAATAATCATGTGCAAATCTAATGTTTCATTTGATAACCACTTACCATCTAACCCTTTGTTGTCTTTTTGGTCTTTGCATCCTGTAGTTTTTCCAAAAATGACAAGAAAAACACCTATCATGAATGCTCCAAATATATTCACTGATGGGTCAAATAATGGGACAGCAACAGTAGTTACCCCTGATCAAACTTTTACGTTTTAATACCCAAACAATCAGCTCAAAAGGTAGAGCTTAATGCAGTACTACAAGCTTTTGTGATGTTTAAAGATTCTGTATTTAATTTATTTTCTGATAGTCAGTACATAGTTAATGCTATAGTAACCCTTGAAGATGCTGGTAGGATTTCTCCTTCCTCTACTGTTTTCTTTCTGTTTTCCACTATACAAAGTCTACTCTGGGACAGAAAAGATCCATTCTTTATAGGACATATCAGGGCACATACAGGATTGCTTGGAGCCCTTAGTTTGGGCAATGATTTAGCAGATAAAACTACACATGACATACATATTTTTTCTACTCTAGAAGAAGCTACAAATTTTCATAAATCTTTCCATGTCAATGCAAATACTTTTAAAAAAACATTTTAAAATAACTAAGGAACAAGCTAGACAATAAAACAATGTCAAAATTGTGTGACTTTTTTACCACAAGTTAGTCTTGGAGTCAATCCTAGAGGACTGATACCTAACCGTATTTGGCAGATGGACGTCACACACTTGCCAGAATTTGGAAAATTAAAATATTTGCATGTTACAGTTGATACTTCTTCCGGATTTTTGATGGGCTCCCTTTATGCCAGAGAAAAAACTAAAGATATTATATAGCTCATTGCTTACAAAATTTTGCCACTGTGGGGGTTCCAAAACAGTTAAAAACAGATAATGGTCCTGGCTATACTTTTACCTCTTTTAAACAATTTTGCTCATCATTTGGCATTACTCATATAACAGGAATCCCATACAATCCACAGGGACAAGGCATAGTTGAAAGAGCTCATCAAACTATTAAAATGTACTTATTAAAGCAAAAAGAGGGAATTGGGAAGGGGTATATATATCCCCCAAAGATAAACTTAAAATAACCCTTTTTATTCTAAGCTTTTTAAATTTGAATTCATCAGGGCTTAGTGCTGCGGAAAGGCATATGTGTCCAAAAAAATGTACATAAGCCCAAGATACTTTGGAAGGATATTCTAACAGGACAATGGAACTAAAGCGATTTCTACAGACCAAAAAGAAGATGACTTGGCTCAAATCCATAACAGCTGATATCCTTACATCTTCGACAGTGGTTCTCTCACACCTGGAGGCTAATGAATAATGAACACCATTAAAGCCTATTTCAAATGTTAAAAAAAAAAATAAAAAAAAAAAAAACCTTGGGGCTTGCTTGTGGGAATACCTTCAGACCCATTATGGAAGTTACAGGAAGAAGGATGGAATATCAAAAGAAGAATCAAACCTAGGTGGTGGGCTGGGGATGTGGCTCAAGCGGTAGCATGCTCGTCTGGAATGCTTGTGGCCTGGGTTGGATCCTCAGCACCACATATAAACAAAGATGCTGTGTCCGCCGAAAACTGAAAAATAAATATTAAAAAATTCTCTCTCTCTCTCTCTCTCTAAAAAAAAAAAAAAAAAAAAATCTTTAAAAAAAAAACAACCTAGGTGGTAACCAGGATGCTTTTTTTCAATATCTATTTTATTATTGCCCTTTCCCACATCATGAAGTTCTATTTTATTTTTTGACCTCATACAGACCTAGGTTAATGTTTTCCTGATCAGTTCTATTTTTTGACTGTGGAGTTTTTAAACATTGCAATGGAGATTTCTCCTGTGAAAAGCTACAAGGCCTTTACTATTATGTTATGTGTTGTATGTATTGTATTATGTGTGCACACTTGTGTTTTGTGTTGTATGTCTGTATGTGCGTATGTCCATATATCATATATGAGGAGTACTCATGAAAAAAAAAATGGATCCAAATTTTTTTTATTATTCACGTGATTTAAATGGTTTAATTTAAATTGGGTAAACAGCTGTTGAGGATTGTTTTAATATGTGAACAAAAAAGGAGGTTAACAGATCTTTTTGTTTACTTTCACCTTTCCTTTTCATTATATGTAATTCTATTCAGGATACTAAATTGTTTAGAAAATTGCTTTCTTTTAGTGCCTGCTGGAATGTTACATAATTTTTTTTTTTTTTTTTAGCCATCATTGCCAGATTTCCTATCTTCATCCCCGTGCCAGTGAAGACAAAGATAAAACGAAACTACTGCTTCTGCGATAGCTATCACAACAAACTATATAAACTGATGCATCAATGAATAATGTAACTCAACAAGTGATGTTCAATCAAGGAGTCGATTTACTTTGGGAGAAAATGGACATATTAATAGATTCCTCTGCTTTGAATTGCTTGCAGAACTTGCCTGGACTATGTATCACTTGTGTGCATTGTGAACTATCTGTTGGTACAGCAAATTGTGGTAGTGCTGGAGTATCTTTGCTGATGGTGTCATCGGTGGTACAATTTTTCCAAAAGAGCCATCATTTGGCTTGGTGTTGTGGCATTTTGCATCCTCCTCCCTTCTGCTTGTGATGGTCTAAAATTTGGGGGCCAACAGAGGTGAGGCAAAGAACCTCACCCCGCCACTGTTATTTGGGGGCCAACAGAGGTGAGGACAAAACCTCACCCCTCCACTGGTATTTGGGGGCCAACAGAAGTGAGACAAAGAACCTCACCCCCCCCCACTAGTGCAAATGCCTATCCACAAGTATGGCTGTATGCTGGACCCGTAGTCAATGATGGGTAAGATCCAATTGCAATGGTACCAACCTAAGACAGGAGGCTGACGCCTTGAGGTCAGCTCATCCGATGACAGGTAAGGACCATATGTAGTATTGGACAACCTAAGACAGGCACGGTCCCTAAGCCACATGCTTGTTGTTTAATTAAACAGAAGGGGGGAGATGTGGAGGGCCAGAGCCGAGTTGAGTCGGGTGGCACCTGGCATTTTTCTAGAGGGACTGGTTGAGAGGTGATGCCATCGAGCCATTGAGATGATGATGGTTAAGTTAAGCTATATATTCAATTGTGTATAGACCCCTGCTGTCCGCCTTGGGCACCTGCTACTTTGGTGTTCTCGTTTGGAATTCCTAGGGAGTTCGAGTTGGTTGGTGAAGTGCCCTGGAGGGAATTCCGGTTGGGGTGTGGTGTCCCTGAGAGGGCCTGTGGGTGGCGTTGCTGGGGGGGGGGAGTTCAGAAATAAAGTTTGTTCCTGCTTAAGTGGCTCGTGATTTGTGCCCAGCCAGACTGCAGCAAGCCTGGGCAACGTAGTAAGACCCTGTCTCAAAATAAAAAATAAAAAGAGATGGAATGGTAGCTTAGTGGTTAAGTGCCCCTGATTTCCCTCCCATTCAGGGAATGGGGTGAGGTGGGGAACAATTGATGTACAACTCCTAAATAATAGATTAGCATGGAGAATTCAACAATGCAATTTGCACATATTATATGGCCATAGAGAATTTACTTCAGAAATGTAAGGGAATTAAACTTTAGAGAATCTGTTAGTAAAAGTCACAATAATGAAGGATTAAATTGTGAATATTATACTATTATCTTTAGAAAGTAGGGAGTTACACAGCTGGGGGTAGGAAACAAAGGATCACCTAGGGGATTGTTTTAGAATTATGGAAATGTTCTGTATCTCAATTGTGCTATTAGCTTTATAAATGTATATGTTGGTCATAATTCAGCAAACTGCACACCTAAAAAGGGTAAATTTTTACTATATGAAAAGTTTATCTTAATAAACTTGACTTAGCCAGGCACAGTGGTGCATGCTTATAATCCCAGCTGCTTGGGAGGCTGAGGCAGGAGGATCATGAGTTCAAAACCAGTCTTAGTAAAAGCCAGATGCTAAGCAACTCAGTGAGACTCTGTCTCTAAATAATAAAATACAAAATAGGGCTGGGGATGTGGCTCAGTGCCCCTGAGTTCAATACCTGGTACAAAAAAAAGGGTATATATGGAGGTATGATACATATTTTTTAGAACATTTCAAATCAAGAATCAAACTTAAACACAAATGTGTTTCAGTCTAACAACTTGAGTTCTAGAGATTTGTTCCAAGGAAATAATGGGCCAAAGTACATAAAGATGTTTATGCAGGCTGGGATTGTGGCTCAGGGGTAGAGTGCTTGCCTAGCATGTGTGAAGCACTGGGTTCAATTGTCAGCACCACATACAAATAAATAAATAAAAATTTTTTAAAAATAATAATACTTATAAAAAAGATGTTTATGCAATGGTGTTCATTATGGTGTCACAACAGGAAAATTGAACTGACATTTATAAATTTATATTTTACATATGTATATATTGTACATGTTATATATAACATGTAATATGTGCATGACATGCATGTAAATATATTTTGTGTGTGTATGTGTAATTTTATGTGCAAGTATGTCAAGAAAGTTATACAAAAATATAGTTAAGGTGTTCATTCAAATTAGTTTAAAATTATTATCTCCAATGGTAGGGCAAGTTCAACCATCAGCAGCTCAAACAAGTCCTCAGAAGTCCAGATTCTTCTCTCTCTGGCCTGTTGCTTGAGCACTGGGTTCCCTAAGAAAATTTCCCATGTGGTCCCAAGATGGTGTCAGAGACAATCAGGCTATTTGCTTCCTTATTCTAGAAATGTGAAAGCAAAACTTCCCTCCCAATCATTGACTCTAATTAAATCTTTCCTTTCTGTCTCACTGGGCCAGTAGCATCCCCAAAGAAATGACACATACTGGCTGGCTTAGACTGGATCAACTGTCCCCCAGGCACTGGGGCTGGGACAACTCAAAAATAAGGAAAACTAATCCATGGTGATAGAAGCCAAAATGTGTTTACCTTGGGAGGCAGTGACCAGGAGGGGGATGGGGAGCTTCTGGGGCTTAGGCAATACTGGATTTCTTAACACAGATGTTGGATATAGAAATGTGTTCCATTTGGAAAATGGATATATTTAGGATATATGCACTTTCTGTGAGTATTATATTTCAATTTTTAAGATTTACTCAAATCATGATCAGAAAATACACATATAGTTTTTAAAGTTCTCTTAATGGATGACATGAATACTTTTGGCTGTTATTGTCTCATCATGGGGCCTCTTTAATTCCCTGTTACAAAACTGAGGTAGAATTAAAAACAAACAAACAAACAAAAAAACCTAGTTCCCAATCTACTATTTAATTCAGCTCCACAAGCCCTTTCTCTCACTTCTCATCCCATATTCCTCCTTTCAACCCTTCTGAGTCTCAATTCGCTCATCTGGACTATTCTTCCCCCACCCCCACAGCCCCCACTTAGTGTGATAATTAAGCCTGCAGTGGATTTGTGCTCCATCTCTGCAACTTGGTAGTAGTCTAACTTCAAGTAATTTGCCTTTCAGTGTCTCAATTTTCTCATCTGTAAATGTTTGTAAATAATAGTTCCTGCATCAGAGGGTCGTGATGAGGATTAAATCAGCCAAAAGACTTCAAGCACTGAGAGTAGTGGGCTCACTGGATGACAAGGGCTGCACCAATTCTATGACAAACCTTTTACTTCTTGGAAATCCGGGTGCATTCTACAATTTGTAGTGTCCTATGATCACTATTGATCAGGCAGCAGTTGTCCATAGATGTCCCTGCCTGTGCCTATAGCTTCTATTTTCCTCTCCATACGTGCATGAGTGAAGTATGAAAAATAACACTTTGCCTAAGTAAGCAGTTCTTTCAATAAGCATAAAATTAAATTTCTAGAGGCAGCTTTTTCAAAAACAAAATTTCATGGTAAATACAAAGGTTTAAATCAATAAGTGGCATTTTAGAATTGATGAAATGTCTTCAGAAAAAAAAAACTTCAGTTTTCTAGCACTATTTTATTTCAAAAGCATTTCCATGCACTATTTGACTTTCAAATTATAATTTTAAATAGCCAATTTTCAACTAGGTACTTTTCTGTGATGTTTAAAGCTTCCCTAGGAATTGGGCAACGGAGACACTTTCCAGAGATGCAGAGCACAGGGATCAAATGTTTCCTCATCCCATGCTTCCTTCTAAGAATGTGTTCTTCCTCTCTTCCTTCTGCCACTCCCATAGTACCCACAGGCACAGAACTGGGCATAGGGTATTGCCCAGGCCTTCTCCTGGCTACTACTTCCCTATTGCTGTCTCTGCTAACTTCAGAAAAGGATCACCAACCCCTAAACTCATAAGATCAATTATTCTCCATTTTGGATCCCATCCCCAGAAATTCTGATTTAATTGTTCTAGGGAGATACCTGGGCATAAGGATTCCCCCCATACTCCGCCCCACTGCTGCCCCCCCCCCACTCAGTATTGGGGATTTAACTCAAGGCCTTGTACATGCTAGGCAAATGCTCTACCACTGAGCAACATTCTCAGCCCTGGTCATCATAATTTTCAAGAACTCCCCAGATGATTTTAATATACAGCTCAAACTGGAAACCACAGCATTACCGGTTTAATTGCTTTCTGATGTTTTCTTTTTTGCTGACCTGATGCTACCTACAACTAGGACGTGCCAACGTGTCCCCCCAGCACCGTGCAGTTCTGCGCCCCAGCATCCCGCACAATGGCTAATATTTATTCGTATTTGATAGTGTTGAAGGGACTGAACGAGGCTTAATGCATAGTTTCTACGGAGAAGCATTGGGAAGGTCAGCATATTCAAGAGTTGCCATTGGGGACAAGGGGAAATCAGGATCATCCTGATGATTTCCCTGAATCTCTGGCAGCCGCGATATCCTGGCCGGCATCTGGCTAACTCCATCTCCGCCCCCTACAGCCAGGCCAAGCGGGATGTTAATGGGGCTGATGATCCCCTCTAGATCCTCCTCTTTGATCTGACCTCTGGCAGCTTTGGGACTGTCTAGCAGATCACTCCCCCGCCCACTAACCATTGGAGCACGGGGCAGGGTCCAAGAGCTTGTTTACCCGCTTCTGGTGTCTCGGAAGACAAACTATGAGGGATCTCGGAGAAGGGGAAACTCCTACAGCGAGACCCAGGTGGGGTTCAGCACACACAGAGCAAGGGGGCGCTGCGCCTGCCGAGGCTCCGGGGGCGCGTTTCCGGAGGCACGGAAGAGCCCGCTGCAGACTTGCCAGAGGACTGCAATGTGGGTCTGCGTTGGCGCGCGCGCTGCTGCAAGGAAAGCCCCCAAATCACCAAACCTATGTAAAATTTTAAAAGCGTTTCCCGCCAATCATGTGCCCGGGATGTGCTAAGGTAGCCACAACTCCGACATCTCCAGGAAATAACTTCAAGATGTATTTTAAGTGGGAAAAAAAAAATGTTTAATAGAGTGTAAAAAAGCGTGCCAATGAGAGGGAGATGGATAAAGCGTTCAGGTGCAAATATGTACTTACTGGTGCAAACATATAATAGCACCAGAAAGACACCATTAGAAACTGATCGTGTTTGCCTTAATGTCAGAGAATTGGGTATTTTTAAGTATATACTGGTTTTAATTACATAATGTATGTTACATACAATATGATCTATTGTGATATGTTCGCTAGTTGGTGTAGTCAAGGGCATCTAAATAGTCATTGTCCTGGAGATTGACATGAGATACAAAAGACAATCAGCGTGAAAGGCAAAAAGGGAGAGAGAGAGAGAGAGAGAGAGAGAGAGAGAGAGAGAGAGAGAGAGAGAATATTTAGAATCCTCTCTCCTATGTCCTTCACTCAAGACAACCCGGAATAGTTGGTGTTTATGGGGACCGTGACAAGGAAAAGTGATGCTCAACAACCCGAGTGCATTTGGAGAAATAAGCCACCATGGGCGCAGAGGTGTGTGTGGGGGTAGACACCCTTGCCACCATTCTGCGCCTAAGGGTAAGCGCCAGGAACTCAGCGTTGGGCACCGAACGTCTGGGTTCAAGCCCAGCCTAAAACTGGCATTTTCCCCTCTTGGGCAGCGTCCACCAGAGAATGGCTGGGAGCGATTGTGTGTCGTAGCGGTGGTTTGCCAGTTGCTCAGAGTCTTAAATGAGATTCCTTTGAGGAGTTTTTGGTCTCTCTAATCTCAAATGCTAGGTCTCAGGGCTGCATGATGCGGGATTAGTAAAACTGCGAAGGGCCCTGGAATAAACGAAGAAGAGAACTGAGAAACCTTCTTATTTCCTCGCCGGTGCATAATTCAAAGGCTTCTCGCGGCTTCGGGGAAGGCAAGAAGCATCCCCATTGTCCCCCCAGCCCCAGCCCCAGAGTGAGCCTTTGCGTCGGAGGCGAGGCCACCGAGACCCCAGGCCAGGAATGGGAGGAGTGAAGGGAGGGTAGGGTGAAGAAGAACCGGCTCTTGCTTCGCTGGGACTTACTCTGCAGATGGCCCCTAAACTTGGGGCCCAGAGATCTCATTTTTCCTGTTCAAGGTTTCGGAGTTCCCGGGAGAGAGGGACAACCCTCCCCCCACCCCGCTTCCGGGTCTGTCTGGAGGTGTTACTCACACATTGTAATCCTCCAGCAAGTTAATTTATCTTATCCAGCTTCATGTTTTCAAAAAAATCTATAAAATGGGTTTTCTTCTCTACAATGGAGACGATGAAAGCACCTGCGTTGGAGAGGTGGGAATGAGAGCTTAAATGGGATAAGGAATGCCAAGGACTTGGCCCAGCACTTGCTTGTTGACAGTGGTCCACACACACTATAGTTATCCCAAGCAAGGATGACAGACTCAACCCCAATACTGAGGTTTAGAGTGCACTTATGCGGCCTGGCTTCCTCCAAAGAGATTCATTCTAAGGCATGGACACTGAATGCCGTCCACTTGCCTCCTCTAAAGCTCAAAGCCACACAGAGTGTTCTTTCCATCGCCTACCTGTGAGCCTACCCCCCCCCCACCTCCAAAAAAATAACAATCCACACCCGACCACACTCAAGCATACTTGACCCTTCCACTGGGAGCTTTGCAACTCAGACCTCCTGGATTCAAATTCCGGGCTACCATTTTTTAGCTGTGCGCTTTGCACAAGGGCCTTCACCTCTCCAAGCATCCTTTACTCTTCTAAAAAGTGGAATGATAACAGTTAGCGGAGGGGGGTGGAGGTTGATTGTAAAAGCGAAACAGAGGACCTAAACTATGGTCAGCAACTTTTGTTTTCCTCTTTGGGTTGTGGATTTGAGGATAAACTGCGTTCTTCAAAAGTCAGCTCCAAAGGATAGAAAAATGATTCCAAGCTGCACTTTGCTCCCTAGATACTCCTTTCCTGTGGATCCTTCTTAACCTTGACTCATGGTTAAGCCACCCAGGTTTGCAGGACTTGGAGGCTCCCTTCAGACTTCCCTCAACAGCATCCCTCCGTGGTGGATCTTGCTCTGCACTTGTCCTCTCTCGATTTGCGGATGCTGTCACCCAGGGCCTCAGTGGACACCCACAGCAAGGTGACCCAGATGGTGTCTTTTTCTGGACTTCCAGTTCGAGATACCTTCTCCTGGAGTAAGAACCCGCCCGAGGCTTCTGAATACCCACTTAACTCCTTCGTGGTCGGGTGTTAAACCGAGGTGGTAGAGAACAAAACCCGAGCAAACACCTTATTTTCTTCCGCCAGAACGGCAAAATCCCGGCGGGGGAGCGTGAGCAGAGCCAGCGAGGCGCTGGGAAAAACAGAATGCTAATGCCAGCCTGAGGGGGCGGAAGGTGCTGCAGGGGTTAGGGAGCCCCCACCGCCCGCCTTTGAAGTGCACCTTTCCAATCCGGCTCACTGGAAGGACACCTGAAGCCTCCTCCACCATCACCACCTCCACCTCCCGGGGGAACAGAAAGGAGCTGATACAACAACTGAGTATTCTCAGTTTCTGACTTATTACTGCTTCCTACTTGTGGTTCACGTTGTTTTTGACTGGTTTGCTTCTGGTTCACGTTGTTTTTGACATGATTGCCCATCGGTCAGGGAATCGCTGCCCCATCTCTTAGCAAGAAGGGCAAAAAGTGTAATAGGAAAACCTTACACCTTCCCATGTACTAGATGCTATTCTATTTGCTTTGTACTAGGTGAGCTATTATTATTACGGGGAGAGGGGTTAAGGAGCTGGCTCAGACTCACAAAGGTAGTAAAAGGAAAAGCCACAAAAGCCTGTGATTCTTGAGTACAATATTCTGCTTTTCTCTTAAAGAGTCTGAAAATGGAAACGTTAAAAGAATAATCTCTTTGGGCTTTCTATACTGTAGTCCATCCTACCTCCTCTCCTCTGGTTATCTGAAGGACTTAGTTATGTCTGCCAAGCAATTCCCTCAACCCAGACTTTCCCTCTCCCCATTTCTCACATAAGGCCTGGATAAAGATTCCCGCTGCCCCTGTCATATTGAAGCCTTGGTTCAACAGGATTGGATTCTGCCCACCTGTTGTGTAGACATCCTGCACACCTGTATAATAGGGGTGCCTTCTGTTGGAACATTAATTTTCATAGACTCTGCCAACCCTGTTAGTGATGTACAGTTGATTTATATTCAGGCTACTATTTCTTCTTGGCTATGTGGTGGCTGTTCCCCTTAACCATTGTGCTGAAATTCTGGCACAATTTTTTCTCATCCTTTTCTATTTTCCTATGCCCCCCAAAAAGCTGTGCCATAATGGTTGTTGGGGTAGGAAAGGTCTAGAAAAGATGAAAAATGCCTTTTAAAACCTAAAATGGATGAAAATGCCAGATCATTAATTTAAGGGGGATCTGTGTTTTCTTTTTCTTTTAAGGGAACAATAAGGATTTTCCCCTTGTCTTCATGGTTATAAAGCATAAACCCTGACACTGTCCTTGAGCTGGCTGTCATAGCACACAGATACAGTAACCCCTTTCATCCAACCAACAGATGAACACCTACTAAAGTGCCAGGTAGTTCAAGGTCGAAAAGTAAGCAAGACAGATGGAGCCCCAATGTAACTTTCATGCTTGAGTGTAGCAATAATTAACCAAATATTTCCATAATATACTTTTTGAGAACATTTTACTTTTTACCTCCTGTTGAGTTTCTTTTTATTTGAATGAATACATGTGTTTCTAAAAATGTAATGAAGAATAAAATGATGACAAAATGGCAGTTAAATCCAGATATACATTTGCAGTTTAAATACTTTCATTTAAAAAAAAAAGGTAATACAAATTATGGGCTGCTGCCAAAGACTCTTGATTTAGTGTTCATGAAAAGACAATTTTTTTGAAATAAGCAACACTTTCAGTATATTTACTAATTTATATTTCATGATTACTTCTCCTTTTCATATTTTAATAGTGAATAACAATCACACTTAGCAATTTAAATATATGGACTGATAACCAAGGTAATACTTTAACTTGGTCAACCTTTTGTTTGAAAAATACAATGAATTTAAGATAATCCTTTGCCTTACACATTTGTGGGTCTGGTGATTTTATTTTACTTTTTTAAGCAAGTAATCAAATGTATTTTGGTGTCACATTGAAATATAAGTTCTCTAAATTCTTACAAAAATGAAACTGTATTGGTGAGAAGATCTTGCTGTTGTCAGCAGAATCAAAATTACTTGTTCTTGCCAAAATGTTTTGTCTTATAGCGTGGGGGGATAGGTAGGTAGGTGGGTCTGAAAGAAAGAAAAGAAAGAAACTTGAACAACCTTACTATGATGAAAGTTCCTTCCCCTTTTGGAAAGCAAAACAGAGGTGGCAGATCTGGCCATCAGAGAACAAAGGGCCAAAGAGTGAACCTGAGATGTTGAAATAAAATGTAACATCAACAAAGAAAGGGCCATAGATAAATAGTAAAAGGACCAACTTGCCACAAAACACCCATTGACGTTTTCCCAGAGTCCAGGCGAAACACTGGTGACCGGTTAATGTTGGAATGTTTTCCTAGGGTTAAAAGGAGAACCGGCAGCAAGTCTGTTCGGAGTTTACAAAGTGTTTGAATAACACGGACAGTGTTTTGATAACACTTTTTTAGTGGGGTTGAAAATAATAGAATTTATTGGGACTTTATATGGGCCCCCTTGGTTGTGTGGGAGTGGGGCAGGGGTGGATGGGAGGCAAACCTCATATCATTGCCCTCATCTGTTAACCCACCTATGTAATTTATTCATACATGTGTGTATGTATTTGATGCATAATGGTCTTCCTTCAACCAAATGCTTCTCAGTTCTGCTTTTAAAAGACATGTGCTTTTATAGTGGTTACCTTTCAAGAGGAGAAAGGTAGAAAGAGGTCAGGGCAAAAACTTCGTGTGTTATTAGAATAAGTTGGTGGCCATGAAGTTGATGTTATTACTTGGAACAATAGAGAATGAGATCTTGGCCCTGGCTTCTTTGTAGCCCTCAAAGTTTCCTGCTTGCTCCTTCTCAGGCTGGAAGGTGAAAGATTTGAGTTAATCCAGCCAGCATTTGGATCTGGGGTTCCAAGGGGTCTCCATGTTTCCTCCCCAGTGTTGATGTTTTTCTTCCACGTATTCCAATACACTGTCAGTTGAGCCACATAAAACCAGGCACCTTTCAATAAATGTCTCATTTGGATTTCATGAAGCTTGGGGTGTAATTGAAATCAAACAGCAAACAGGCTGGAAGGCTCTGTTATTTGCCCACCCAATCTAAGCAGGGTGCTGTTTGACATGTTTGCTGAGGCCATATCTTTGGTTTTCTTTTCTGTTCCTATTTTCTAGAAAAGAGTGCTTGGATTTTTAAAGTGTGGCTGAGACTCAGAGAAACATTTTTTTTTAATGTTTCTTTCCCCAGTTATAAGTATTATTGAACCAGCAAAAGGAGAGTCCATTCAAGTAGGAAATCACAGATTTGTTAATCTATAACTCTCCAAGAATATTGGGCTAGTATATTCCATATGTAAAAAAAAAATGTAATTAGTTAATTAACAGAACCATTGAATGAGATTTGTCTCTATGCAACCAGAAACTAGTGTCTGTAGTTGTAATCGCTTTTTTATTATTTTAAAGAGGAATTTGTAAATATATGTGCTTATAAATGTAACATAATATAATAATATTATTGCATATCTCTCATGCAACCAGAAAATATTATGTGTAGTTGTAATCACTTTTTTATTATCTTAAAGAGGAATTTGTAAATATATGTGCTTATAAATGTAATATAATATAATAATATTATTGCATATTTCTCATGTTCCAAAAACTTAGGTCCCAGGATAGTTTTGCAAAACTCCTATTTTGATTCTCTGAATTTGTCTTTGTTTCTCTATTTGTAAAATGCCTTAGATTGTGGGTAAAATAATAGATTAACTGGGGAGGTGGGGAAATATAAACTATAACTCTCCTTCCAAGAAGTAATACAAATACTAATTACATATTCCATACATATATTCAATAATTTGGTGGCACTCGAAATGAACCCACGCGCTTCCATGAGCTCGCTTGGGAATGGAAGCGAATCAGCCCTTTCTGATGTGGCGCGGGGGACAGCTGGCCCGTGTTATTTGCGCCAGAGTGGGTCGGAACGATGCCTGTTGCCTGCGATGGCACTTTGCCATGCGCAGCGTTTCTCTGGTCGCTTCGAAAACATTTTGAAGGAACACCAAGGCCCGCTTCTCGCTGTGTTAAATTGCAAAACTGCCGGATGCTCTCGACCAACCTATCCCCAAATAATGTTAGGATTCGATCCTACACCTAGTTTTCCCTTAAACACCCTGAAGTTCTTATCTAGACTAATGTGAAGAAGAACGCGACCCATAACCTGCACCGGTTAGCCCAGGGCTATGTCTCCAACTCCGCAAAGCTCCTCAGTCCCTGCGCTCACGTCGCTCACGAAATCTCCAGGTTGAAAATCATTACGTCCACAAAAGCACTGTATTATTTGAAAAAAATCAATCTTCAAGAATTCCCTGGGTCAAAATAAAATTAAAACGAGGAAGATAGAAGTGAACAGTAAAGTGTTCGGAGCAGACAGCCATGCCATAAGCGAACTGAACTAATGGGACGAAATGCAGGGGAGCTCAGGGATGAGCGCGCAGGATGTCAGCTTTCCAGGGATTTGCTCCCGGGTAGCTCTGGCCAAAACTTACAAGACCATCGCCCCAGCCCACTCGTCCTAAGCTGCCCCCTTGCTCCTTTGCCCCCAGGCTGTGCCTTGACCCTGAAAATCTTTGCGCGCTCAAGGCTTTTACCACCACACAATAATACTGTGATAAACGCCCTAGAGTGTCCGAATGCATTAAGGACCGGTTCGCTTTCTAACCCACATGTGCGGATGTTGATGCTGCTGTGGTTTGAACCCTGATTGGAAAGCTTCGCACCGTTCTACAACTGGCGTGTGCGCGCTCAACAAATCCTGCGGCCACCTCATCTGTTGTAGGCGAAAAGTTTCCCGTGTGATCTCATTCGGTTGGGAAAGCAGAGTCCGGACATCTCAGCCGGAAAATGCTCTCCCGGAGCGATTACTGGCGACATCCGTAATTGCTTATTAACAGCGAATATCCAGCCTTCTTATCCGCAGCGAAACGTGCACCCCTACTGTAATACTGAAACAATAAAATATGACCGCACCATTCTTGACTGTTTGCGGAAATGCAGGGAAGAAACAGGCAGCTGGGGCAAAGGAGCTTAATTCAATATCTAACTGATTATTTCACTAATTATTCTACCTTCTGTCTTGTGCCGCAGAGGAGAGGCGCAGGGAATCTTAACCGCGCGGCTGATAGGAAAACCTTTGTTTCTTGGTGACAGGCCCCACGGAAGATGACGTTGGGGGCGTAGGAAGCATCCGGGAGCCAGCAAAACTGAGCAGCGTGGATTTCAAATTGTGGGCAGTAAAAGTGATTGCCTCCCCAAAAGCAGGTTTGTTGGCGTGGGTATGAAGGTAAATGGTTGGCTCGCTTAGTTTCCACTTTGGTTTCGGTCCTTAGTACCCCACTTCATTCAGGCTTCTGATTTAGAAGCTGAGAGCTTAGATCCTTGAGGATGGCTCTGAGCTCTCGCCGTCCCCCAATCTCAAAAGCTGAGCCGGAGGTCTCTCTCCACAAACCCTTCCCACTGGCTAAAAAGATGGGACTGCATAAAATGTGTGGAAGGCCAGGGAGTCCTCCGTCAGAAAAAGAAACTTGAAGTTACAGTTTCTGACGAGGAGAGACTTCGCGTGAGTCTCTCTCTCCAACGCGCCCCAGGTCTGCACCCTTGGGGACCGGCGCATTCCTGCAGTCAGCTTGCAGAAACTTTCTCCCTCTGGCCTCCAATACCTGCTCTGCATTACCATACAAGAGCACGAGGATGAGACTCTGTGCCATGGATGGCCCCCATTACGGAGACCTCAAACCCGGTTCCCCTAAACTCTGGGGAAATGTGGACACTCCGATAGATTTTCACAGCGGGACAGTCTTAAAAAGAAATTAAAAAAAAAAAAAAAACACAGACTAAAGGAAAAGCAAGTCTTGGGCGACTTGATCCAATTAGTAAATGCCTAATTGAATTAGTGTCACCTCCATCAGCCAATAGGAGGGACCCCGGGCTGTGGGGCTGAGAAGCCCCTCCCTGGCCGCACATATATAAAGCAGCCAGTGGCCGTCTGCAAGTTTCTAAGTGGTCAACTAGACCCACGATTTGGCAATAGGCAGAGCGCAGAAAGGCGCGGGCTGGTGGGTGGATGGGAACAAAGATCTAAGTCCTCTTCTTCCCGGGATTTAGTGAGGGTCCTGAGAGGCAAGAGGGACAGGGAAGGAAAAGGAGGGTGCTTGTCGGTCATTTTCCACCATCCGCCTACAAATTCAGTGAGCTTTCCTTGCGGAAAGGACGCTGGATTCAGGGTGCATCGGTGCGCTTTGTAGCGGGCTGGGAGTCCGCAGGTGGGTAGCCCGGGCGCGGGAGGAAGGGGAAGTTACCTTCCCTTCGGAAGAGGGCGCTGGCTCCCCCATCCTGCCTTTATAATAAGGCCACGGGAGGAGAGGAAGCAGCCAGCTGCCGTCTGCGCTTTGCAAAGCATGCAGTTAGGCGAGCAGCTCTTGGTGAGCTCTGTGAACCTACCCAGTGCGCACTTCTACCCGTTGGAGAGTGCGCGAGGCGGCGGCGGCGGAGGGAGCACCAGCCACCTTCCTGGGGCTGCCCCCTCGCCCCAGAGGCTGGACTTAGACAAAGCACCCAAGAAGTTCTCCAGCAGCCTCTCGTGCGAGGCGGGGAACGGGGAAACTGACGCCAGCGCGGGGGCCCCCGTGGCCATGCTCAGTGACGCCGACGCCGGGGACACCTTTGCCAGCGCCTCTACAGTGGCCAAGCCAGGACCCCCGGACGGCCGCAAGGGCTCCCCCTGCGGAGAGGAGGAGCTGCCTTCTGCCGCTGCCGCCGCCGCCGCCGCTGCCGCAGCCACCGCGCGCTACTCCATGGACAGCCTGAGCTCGGAGCGCTACTATCTTCAGTCTCCCGGGCCTCAAGGCTCTGAGCTGGCTGCGCCCTGCTCTCTCTTCCCGTACCAGGCAGCGGCCGGGGCGCCTCATGGATCTGTTTACCCAGCTCCCAACGGCGCGCGTTACCCCTATGGCTCCATGCTGCCCCCCGGTGGATTCCCCGCAGCTGTGTGCCCACCTGGGAGGGCACAATTCGGTCCTGGAGCCGGCGCGGGCAGTGGTGCAGGCAGCAGCGGCGGCGGGGGTTGCGGCCCCGGTGCCTATCAGTATAGCCAGGGGGCCCCGCTCTACGGGCCGTACCCTGGAGCAGCAGCGGCCGGCTCTTGCGGAGGATTGGGGGGCCTGGGGGTTCCCGGTTCCGGCTTCCGCGCCCACGTCTACCTGTGCAACCGGCCTCTGTGGCTTAAATTCCATCGTCACCAAACTGAGATGATCATTACGAAACAGGGCAGGTGAGTGCAGCGCGGAGGGGCCCTGGGTGCGGGGATAAAGTGAGAGTGTGTGGTCCTGGGGAAGGCCGGTGGGATGAGGGGGCTGTGCCCACTTGCCTTTCGCTGTTCTCGGATTGTTTTTCCACTTGGGGTTTGGGAGACATCGCATCTACAATGCGGTGACCCTCTCCGCACACGGGCTGCTTGTGTAGAGTGCTAATGTGCTGCACTCTTTCCTCCCCTCGCTCGTCATCCTCACCTGAACTGACAAGGAGGAGGCGGAAATGGAAATTTAGGCTTGCCCACAGAGCTGGATTCACGGGATTCTCCGGCTTCTGTATGCAGGTTCTTGCCTAAGGGCAAGAAGCCTGGAGGTGGTGGTGGGGGGAAATGCAAAAGCCCGCTGCGGCCCCAGCGCAGTAAGTGGGTTCCTGCAGTTTTAGGCGCCAGGGTCTCTACGGGGAGCCTCTGGGAGATCCTGGTGAGGGCTAGGGCTCAACCCGGGAAGGCCAGTTTGGGTGGGGTAGGTGTTTAACGGCAGGCCCTAGAACCAAATGTGGATCGGGTTCGGAATGGAAGAAGTTCTGACACACACCCAGCTGCTAACTGTGGTTACTTCTGGAGGAAATGAGGAGTGGGCGGAAGAGGGGCACTCAAAGGGGACTTGTAGCCTAAAAAGAGCATTCTTTTACGCGCGCTCTCTGTGTGTGTACCTGTGTGTCTACACACACACACACACACACACACACACACACGTTGATGTCTTCTGGCCCTTGCACATTGTAATGTAATGATTTTTTAAATTCTGAGAGAGAAATTAATATGCATCTGAAAGAGTTGAGAGCTTGAATCAGAAGAGGTATCAAAAGCCCATGAATTAGGAAAATACTGATGTTGGGGCAATTTTATTTCGGAAGATAGATGTTTCGGGAATTGTCAGTTCAAAAATATTTTCATAGTTTCAGTACACTTCACCAGTTTTCTGCTCATTGCAGACTTCTAAGTACCTCCTCTGACCCTAACCCAGGTGTCTGGGGAACCGAGAAAGCCGATTTAAATTGTTTATCCTGGTTCTGTTCCTTTGCACAGGCGCATGTTTCCTTTCTTGAGCTTCAACATAAACGGACTCAATCCCACTGCCCACTACAACGTGTTCGTAGAGGTGGTTCTGGCGGACCCTAACCACTGGCGCTTCCAGGGGGGCAAGTGGGTGACCTGCGGCAAAGCCGACAATAACATGCAGGGTGAGGAGAGAGGAAGCCTTTGCTGGGGAGAAATGGAAACCCTTGCCTCTGGACACCTTACATTTAAATCTAGCACTGTCCCCCCCCCCCACTCCTCCCCAGTCTGGGGCCTAGAGGTGTTAATTTGAGTTTCTTGTGTTGGTTATTTTGAAAGAGTAGAGAACTGCTAAGTCATATTTCTTACCTTCCATTATATGGATACATACATAGTACCTTTAACTGTAGCCTCACCCGATCCCCAGTCCCAGTGTTAGGGAAACTAATAGTCTGAGGCTTCTGGGAGGGAAGCACTCCTGGCATTCTAACCTTAACTGGAGAAAGCCAAGGTTAAGTTTAACCATAAAAGTCCAACCGCCTGCCATTATATATTGCACCACCAGCTTTACAAGGCCCAAGATAACATTTAAGCTCATCCTCTGTTGCAAGTTTTTAAGTTTTTGAGATACCATTGAGTGCCTGGTCCAAGGGGTCCTGGGAGGGGTATCAATGGAATTCTCCTACTGGTTTCCTAAGCTTCTGCCTCTGGGAAACTTGTGCTGCAAGTCCAGCTCTTATATTTTGCCCATAGCTAACAGGCCTCTCTTCTCTAGTCCCATTTGCAAACATACTTATATGCTTGGGTTTTGTGTTTTGTTTCATTTTCTCTTAGGAAACAAAATGTATGTTCACCCAGAGTCTCCTAATACTGGCTCCCACTGGATGAGACAGGAAATTTCCTTTGGGAAATTAAAACTCACCAATAACAAAGGAGCAAATAACAACAACACCCAGGTAGAGTGACAGAGGAGGAGGGGGTGTCTTCTGGCTATTGGTCTCTTTTCTAATAAGAGTCCATTACTTTTCACTGTGTCTATAATATTTGCAGTTGTGAACTGTTTGCTCACATACTTCTGATTTTTTAAAAAACTTTCTTATTTTCTTTTTCTTAATGGATTTAAATAACAGTGTATTGACTATTAGGAACAGAAATATTTAGGGGGATTTAGGAAACCAAGAGGAAAAGAGTGTTTATCAAACACATATTAGCTACATTATTTATTTTCTTTGGGGTGGGGTAGGGTGGGTACTGGAGCTTGAACTCAGGGGCACTTGACCACTGAGTCACGTCCCCTCCCTATATTGTATTTTATTTAGAGACAGGGTCTCACTGAGTTGCTTAGCGCCTTGCTTTTGCTGAGGTTGGCTTTGAACTTGCCATCCTCCTGCCTCAGCCTCCTGAGCCACTGAGATTACAGGTGTGCTATGTTTTAAGTTTTTCAAAAGTGGCAATGATAAGATCTTAAACATGTCAATAAAATAAAGACAGTTGTTGGGGATCAAGTAGGAGTCCCATCTGAAGGTAAATAATTTGTTAAAATCTACTTTTGATGCTTTAAGAGACTTTTTAGATTCAGCAACTCTTTTTTTTTTTTTTTTGTAACATTTCCAGATGATAGTCTTACAGTCTTTACACAAATACCAACCACGACTGCACATTGTGGAAGTGACAGAGGATGGTGTGGAGGACTTGAATGAGCCCTCGAAGACCCAAACCTTTACCTTCTCAGAAACACAGTTCATTGCAGTGACTGCATATCAAAACACTGATGTGAGTGCCCTAAACTTCCCAAGAATCTCTAATGCTTATCCAGTGTGATAAAGCACTCAGTGACTATTTTTCTCCCTTATCTAGATTACTCAACTAAAGATTGATCATAACCCCTTTGCAAAAGGCTTCAGGGACAACTATGATTCGTAAGTGCAGCTTCATTCATATTTTCCTGGCTTCCTTTGAACAGGATGCACATCATGACATTGCTGGGGACATACTCTAGGGAGGGCTTTCTTTGGGGGGATTTTTATCTTTGTGTATTTTCAGCCTTAACTAATTTTGTTTTAGAATTTGCACAGAAGAGTTTTCATTTCTAAAGAAATATTAAGGTCTTAAACATGAAGCACCTTTTTGTTTTTTAATATCTGAGCAGCTATTTTAAGAATTTGCATTACTTACCTAACTTCCCTTTTCATTTGTTTCAAGATTTTTATCCTCATAGAAGCAGGTATTATTTCTCCCCCTCCCCACCTTTTTTTTTAATGCTGGGGATTGAACTCAGAGGCACTCAACCACTGAGCAACATCCCCAGCCCTATTTTGTATTTTACTTAGAGACAGGGTCTCACTGAGTTGTTAAGCGCTTCACCATTGCTAAGGCTGACTTTGAACTTGTGATCAGCCTCCTGAGCCACTCAGATTACAGGCATGCACCACCACACCTGGCTACCCTCTTTTTGACATAAGAAAAGCCTGGAACTAGGAAAATATATTTTTCACAACATCAAAAAGCAAGTCCTGCCATTTAAAAGTCTCTGTCTTCTAACACCACCGGCAGTATTCATTCCATCTCCTTGAAAAGGGAGGATTGCTCTGAGTTCTTCATGTTTGAGGCCTTGCAAAGGCATATTTTCTATAGTTCAAATATCTAATACCTGGAAGGAAATTTTTTTTTTAATGGTGGAAAATTTTCTCCATGAGCCAAGAATGCAACTAAAATTGGCCAGGGCATCTCCTGGCTCCTTCCTATTGTCTAAAACGCCAGCATTCTCAGTAAAGAGGACTGACTGCCCCTAAGCCCCTTTCACTTCTGGGAGGTGGTTTGTTTGGGAACAATATTAGGGTTTTTTTTTTTTTAAGTGTTTCTCTTTATATTGTAGCATGTACACCGCTTCAGAAAATGACAGGTTAACTCCATCTCCCACGGATTCTCCTAGATCCCACCAGATTGTCCCTGGAGGTCGGTACGGCGTTCAGTCCTTCTTCCCGGAGCCCTTTGTCAACACTTTACCTCAAGCCCGATATTATAATGGCGAGAGAACCGTGCCACAGACCAACGGCCTCCTTTCACCCCAACAGAGCGAAGAGGTGGCCAACCCTCCCCAGCGATGGCTTGTCACACCTGTCCAGCAACCTGGGACCAACAAACTAGACATCGGTTCCTATGAATCTGAATATACTTCCAGTACCTTGCTCCCATATGGTATTAAATCCTTGCCCCTCCAGACATCCCATGCCCTGGGGTATTACCCTGACCCAACCTTCCCTGCAATGGCAGGGTGGGGAGGTCGAGGCTCCTACCAGAGGAAGATGGCAGCTGGACTACCGTGGGCCTCCAGAACCAGCCCTCCTGTATTCTCTGAAGATCAGCTCTCCAAGGAGAAAGTCAAAGAAGAAATTGGCTCTTCTTGGATAGAAACACCTCCTTCCATCAAGTCTCTAGATTCCAATGATTCAGGGGTATACACCAGTGCTTGTAAGCGAAGGCGGCTGTCTCCTAGCACCTCCAGTAATGACAATTCTCCCTCCATAAAGTGTGAAGACATTAATGCTGAAGAGTACAGTAAAGACACCTCAAAAGGCATGGGGGGGTATTATGCTTTTTATACAACTCCCTGAGAGTTATTTTCACTTCGTAAAAAATTAGCTAATTTTTGGCAGATGGACTTGGTGTTTTTTTGTTGTCTTCTTTGCCTAGGTTGCCAAAAAGACGTTTGCCTTCCACCTTGATGCATCCCATTTTGTGCAATTCTCTATAAGAAGGTGCCAAAGCTTTTTGATTGCTGCAGGTAACTGAAACAAACCTAGCATTTTTTCCCCCTTTGTAAAATACAGGTAATGGAGGACTTTAAAAGTGTTTTAAAAGTTGAAGGTAATTCAAGGTTCTGGATTTATTTATTGGAGACACTAAACATGCAGAGAAGCAGGCCGAGAAGAGTGAGTGCCCAGCACTATCAAATGGGTTAAAACCTTTCTTTCTTATTTCTATTTGTAAGTCTTTAAGCAAATAGAAGCCCAGAATGTTAAGGTGTTTAGCTTCTGGAAGAGAAGGATGGGGCCTTAAACTTCAATTGGGGACCTTTTGGTGTTAACCTTGTGCCAGGGGCAAAAGATGTTAGGCCTGGGAGTCAAGAAAAACTTTTGTGAAACTGCTGGTTTTATCTGACTCTGATTCCTCCCAGGCCTTTGGAACAAGCCATTTTTGCCCTTGTCCAGGACTGCCTCTCTTGAGACTTGCTAGGCCTGTATTGTGTGGTGGGGTAAGGGAGGGAGCCTCCAAAAAAGAAGAAAAAAAAAAAGAATTTTAAAATGTACAGTTGTGTGTGTTTAGATACACTGTAGAATAATGTGGAATATATTGTACAAATAGGCTACATAGGTGTCTGAGATCATGTAAAATCGGTGCTTTGGCTTTGTAAAAGAATTTGCAAGTCACCTAAGGCTTCAGGGGCAAGGGAAGAGTTTCATCATTCCCATGATCTTTGGGAATATTCTATTTACTTTTTAGATAGTTCAGAATGTATTCAGCTACTCTGTACTAACTTGAAACGTGTTTAAGGAAAAAATCCTATTTCATCCTCTTCCTCCGACATCCCCCACTCCCCACCTTGGTAATGTGAAGAAACTACAATCTAATGCCACAGCTCCTATAGGCTTTTTAGAGATCTTGGATTTTTATGTACAGTCTTAGTCATTTTTAATAAATGTGGTTCAACTAGGGAACAGGCAGAGCTGTTTCTTCTGTACTGTGGGTCTTATTCTCTGCTTTAAAAATCTCATTTTTTCTCCTTCCTGCACTCTTTTTCTAGTGTGAGCCCTGCCTCACCAGTCCCCTCCACAAACGGGCTCTACAATATTTTAACTGGACACTGTAGTCATGAGGGGGTGGGGTGGGGATGCTTTTGTTTATCTTCTTTTCCCCTTTAAGATTAATGGATCTATTTCTTTGTCCCACTGGGAAGTCTGGACAATGGGTATTAGTTGAGGGTGGGAAGGGAATGTTTGCCACCGAGATGCAAGACTGCCCACTTCAGACTTAATCTAAACCTCGAAAACCCTCCTCCCCTGGCCCTTAGTCACTCAGTTCTCAGCCTCTTCGGAGGCTTATTTGAGGCCACCAATTCCTGGATCAGCGTAGGCTCTCTGGGAACCCCCCACCGCCCTTTCAGCACCTATGAGTTCCGGGTCTCTGTGACACAGTGGGGTGCTTATGCCGCCTACCGCCTGGCTTTTGCTCCCACCTATTGCTCCCAATCAGGGCTTTTTCTGAACGGAGACTTGCTGGATACACACCACTCTAGCTGCTGGCCAACATCCTTTGCGTTCAGCCAAACTTGGCTAGGGACTCCGGAGCTGCGGCGAGGACTGGGGGCGGCTGCAGCACTTACAAACGAGCATTGCAGTTGTCTCCAATCACACCCGCACTGCAAAATTGTGTGTGGGCCGCGGTTCACCTCCCACCTAGCTCCATTTGGTTGGCTCACAGTCCCTGGGAGAACTAAGGACACCCCATCCCTTGGCTGAACGCAGGGCGCGGTTTAACCCTGAGTTAAACCAAGGAGTGGTACGGAGGGCCCTTTGTCCCTCCCGACAGACGTCCCGCCAGGCTTATCGGCAGACGGCTTCAAGCCCAGTTTGCAAATCTTTCCAGCCCCCTTCTCACCCCGGGGTAAAGGTCTGGCTGGGAGGGTCGTTCTGCTAACTGCGCCGCGCACGGAAATGCAGCTGCTAAGAGGATTAGCTGTTGGGAGGCGAGCAATCAGCAAGGACCTCCTATCCTTCAGCGCCCAATTAAGGCCGTCGGGAGCTTGTACCTGGACTGTCCGTGTGCTCCCATCCCCTTCATCCTTCCGGGGCCCGAGCTCTTCTACCGCCAATGATGTGAGGGGCTCAAAACTCCAGCCCTGCGTCTCTTACGGTGTCCGCTCAAAACTCTTGCGCAAAGCCGCCCCGAATCTCACCGGGAACCAGAGGGAGAACGCTTTGACGATATGCTTTTTAATATTTGTTTATTATGGATGCCAGATCTGGGCTCGGGGAGTGGAGCATGCATAGCCCGCCTAACCTGGCCAGCAACCCACCCCCACCTCCTCACACCCGCGCGCAAGCCTAGCGTCTGCCGAGAAGCGATGGAATTTCAAAACGGTGCTCTTCTGTTTCTGCCCTCTAGAAAGCCCGAAAATGCTAATCACATTCGGGATAAAGCAGACTCCAGCCCTAGTCTATTTCAAGTCCTGTATATTTTTGCACCGTACAGTAAAAAGAAACCTGGTACTTGTGAAAAGTCCCTCACAGTGTTTAATAGAAACGTAAGTGGCTGAGTGGCCCCAATTAACACCTTGTGATAAGGCATTCCTAAGATGGAGTGTCAGACACCAAATTGTGAAGAGATGTTTCTAATTAATCCTCCTAGGATGACACCGATAAACAAGACTCTATTTAAATAAAGATCAAGGGCTCGGCGCCCGATTTGTTTACAATCTCTACCAGGGTCCCCGCATTTGCGCCGGTGCAGGCTGCCTTCCCTGCGCTGGGCTGAGACGCTGGCTTGGGGGTCTGCTGGTTCGGTGGGGTTCGCTTCTAGAACTCTTGCCCCAAACAAAAACAAACTCCAACGAAAGAGGGGGGAAAGCGGTGCAAAGAAGACCCAACTCAGAGTTGGAAATAGTATTATTTACCATTTTTTCCACACGTATCCTTTACACGCCAATTTTGTTTTTTAGTTGGGGGTAAAAAGGGAAAAAGGGGGGGGGGAGCAATCCATGCATAATCCCTGGAATTGTTTATATTATTTTTCCTGGTTTGGGGGGATTCGGGGCAGGAACCGTCCTCCCACCCATACGTTGCCGCTGCTCGGGTTCGCTCCGGGTGGTTTCGGGATTCCTCCTTCGTGCAGAAGCCAAGAGTTGCTGAGTTATTGAGTGGCTGTCCTGGGGGTGGGTGAGGGGCCGCCAACGCCTGGAAGAAAACCTGGGAAAGGCGGGAACAATCAAAAGAACTTGGGCAGGTGGAGAAACTGCAGACTACCTCGTCGTTAGTATTTACAGCCTGTGTTTGCGCCAGGGTTAGGAGCCGGCTTAGCCCAGCAACATATCTCCCAACCCATCGGTGGAGTTTAGAGGCTCCAAATCTGCTGTTGGCCCTAGTTTCCCTCCTTTCTAGACACCTTCGAATAAGCTTTAAACCGGGCTGAAGGCAGACCCACTGTTGTCTTTATCCTCTACAGTCTCCCCCCCCCCCAATCTCTCCCAATCAAATGTGGGGGGGGGAGGAGGAGGAGGAGGGATGCGATTTTATTTTTAATCGCTGCAAGTGTTGCGGAAACCCGCCGGAATAATAAAAAAAAATATATTCCCACATGCTCTTGGTTTTTATCAACATTCAGCCGCTAGTGGGGACAAAAATTTAAAATCATTCTTTTCCTACTCGCCTGGACGCTGCGCCACTCCCCTCCCCGGCTCGCGCCAGGAGGTTTCCCGTGGCCCGGTGCCGGCCGACTCCAAGCTTTCATCCTGTGTAGACTCCGAGATCACCCGGGGCTTCTTGGTAAGAGCAATTTGTAAAAACGTGTTGGTGAGTCCCATGGAGTGCCCCTCTATTAAATACCCATCCCCCCTATCAATACCCTCACCTATCATTCTGGTGATTAGACTTTCAAATACGCTAGCCCCGCAAATCCAGTTTAAGGCTTCTCCAATCCAAAGAATCCATCCCCTGCGCCTATCTTTGTGGGGGGTCAGATTCTCTCTCGCCACCTGCAGAGGCCAGGGCCCAGTGCACCCCTGGGGGTCTGCAGGGCTTCCGGCGCTACCCACGTGGGTTGTATTTCCTCCCAGAGCGCACAAACTGAGCGATTGTCAGCAGCTTGAAGTATAAGCACCCTTTCTCTTCTTTTCTTCCCCCCTTCATTTATTACCTAATCAATTAATTAATTAATTTAGCGGTGCTGGAGATAGAGGCCAGAGACTCACGATGATAGGCAATTCTTTATTATTATTATTATTTATTATTATTATTATTATTATTATTATTATTATTATTATTATTATTTTCATTCTTTAGATGATAGGACTCTGATCTTGGCCAGCGAATTTCTTCTTATTAGGTTTAGAAGTAAATTTGTCTTGGCGACACAGATACCTCTGCTTCTACCAAGGACGCGTATGGAATTTTCCAGGGGAAAGATTTGGCTGTGCCAAACACTGAACAAAACCTCAGCAGTGGTCCCCAAAGTGTCCCCGCGTCAAATGCATCTCTGACTGCAGCTGGAGTGCGGATCACTGCTTATTTTAGGCAGCACCCCATCACCACCACCACCACCCCCCACACACACCTTAAACCCTCCTCCTGTTTTCTTAAAAAGTCCCAAGCCTTCATCTGTAAGTCCCTGTGGATGCAGCAGAACTCTCACAGTAACTTTTGTAACTTAAAGTTCGACCCAGCTTTTCCAGTTAGCGAGGAAGTGCACCCTGCACCTTGCCCTTTCCCTCCAGGTCCCGCGGCTGTTTCCCAGCAGGGATGCTAACGCGGCTTTCCTCTAAGCCGCGGACAGCCTTCGCCATCTGGTGGCCATTGGGAGTAAAGCTCTTCCCAGCCGAATAAGGTTTTTTGTTTGTTTGTTTTTGTTTTTGTTTTCCTACAATTATCACGCAGGTCGCTGCTTTTGTCAACTGGCGGGGGCTGGGGGAGGGAGGGATCGGGGGCACACGTCTTCTCTATGTCCCACTCCTACCCCTTCTTTACCCCCTTTAAAAGCTTTTAAATATAGGGAAAGCCCAGACTTTCAAGAGCAGAACCTACATAGGCAAGTAGAACGGAGAAAGAAATGAGATTATAAAACTAACTGCTTTCTAAACTGTTGAGCTATATTAGCAGTTATTATTAACCACTAATTTTTTTATTTGTTCTAATTGGTTATGCATGACAGCAGAATGCATTTGGATTCATTGTACAAAAATGGAGCACAACTTTTCGTTTCTCTGGTTGTACACGATGTCGAGCTGCACCATACCTGTAGTCATACGTGCACCTAGGGTAATGATGTTCATCTCCTTCCACCATCTTTCCTGCCCCCATTCCATCTCCCTCCCTCCTCTTTCTGCCCTTTGCCCAAAGTTTCTCCATTCTCCCCACGCCCCTCCCCATTTTATTGTAAGATTCACATCTTACACTATTATTAGATGCTTTAGCAAAGAAAAAAAATTAATTAAAAATAATTTTGAAAAAAAAACAGATTATATGTAAAAGTTGAGAGCAGTGAAACACACCCCCCCATGTATCTCCCAGCTACAATAACTATCAACTTATAATCTCTTTTTTGGTCTTATAATTCCCATCCTCATTCATCACAAATCCCAGAACTCCTGTCATCTGATCCACAATAATTTCTATACATAGCCTTAAGGCCTCTCTTTTTAAATATTTATTTTTTAGTTATAGGTGGACACAATATCTTTATTTTTATGTGGTGCTGGGGATGGAACCCAGTGCCTCAGCATGGTAGGTGAGCACTCTATCTCTGAGCCACAGCCCCAGCCCTTAAGGCCTCTTTTTAAAATATATATAATTGACAAAACATTATTACATGTATAGAAACAGCAATAATTTTTAATACCATGAAATATCCAGATGTGTTTCTCTGATTGTCTGGTTGTTGTTCTTTTTGTTTCTTAGAGTGTGTCTTAATCTGCTTCTATACAAGTCTCAAACATGGTTATATGTCATTTAATTCTCTTACTCTAAAGGACCACGCCCCACCAACTTTTTTCTTTTGGGTTTTTTTCCCTTGCAATTTATTGAAAAAAAATCTAGGCATTTGTTCTGTCTAGTTTTACAGGTACTGGATTTTGTTGATTGCATTCCTATGGATCTTAACATGATCCTCTGGCCTTGTTTTTCCAATGAAGTGGTATTTGATCTGATGAATTTGATCTGATTCTGTTTTTTAATAATAATATTTCACAGGTGATAAATATTCTACCAGGACACTTGGGATGGTCAGTTGTCTCTCTTTGGGACATGTCATTGTCCATTGATGATTGTTAACTAGATCCATGATTTCATTAAGGGACTCATGAGGTAAATTTTACTACAGCTATTATTACCCATTATATATATAATTATATATATATATATGTGTGTGTGTGTGTGTGTGTGTGTGTGTGTCAGGGGGTGGTGGTATGTGTTTGTGTGTTGGGGGCTGCTGGTTCATTAAAGTTATCATATATTAGTCAATTATATATATATAATTATATATATATAATGGGTAATATGACATCTAAACAGAGTGAACCAAAATCCAAGATTTCTGTTCTTTCTTTATCATCACAGGAAAAGAGCCATGACCCTCTGGGGGAACTTGGAGACATAGGAAACTCAATGATAAAATGGACAAAGTACAATTAATTGTTAAAATGTATACATTTATTGAAACAGTCAGATAGTCACAGAATTGCTAGGGAATCATATTAAACCAGAGCATAACAAAGTAATAAAATAGGTATCTATTTGCTTTTCAACTCCCAGGGCAAATTATCAGTATCCAAATTCCTTTAAATGTAAGCAAGAGGTGATTTTCTCCCACTTGGTTTGGAATGAGGGAAGAGTTTGAGGAGGAATCTAAGAAAGAAAAGTCCAAGTTACTGCCCACAATTGAGAGCCCAGAGCTTCTAGATTTGGGATGTAATTAGTGACTGAGACTATTGTTGTGATTCTAATAATAAGAAGGGTAGTTTTTTAAAAATATCTATTTATTTATTTGTTTATTTATTTATTTATTTATTTATACCAGTGGTTGAATTCAGGAGCAATCAACCACCGAGTCACATCCAAGCCCTTTTTGTATTTTATTTAGAGACAGGGTCTCACTGAGTTGCTTAGGGCCTTGCTAAGTGTCTGAGGCTGGCTTTGAACTTGTGAACCTCCTGCCTCAGCCTCCAGAGCTGCTGGGATTATAGGCATGCACCACCACACCCAGCAGGAAGGGTAGATTGTAACCTGCAGTTTCTATTGCTTGGAGTCTGACCCATTCCCCATCTCTAACACCAAATTGTAGCCTCTAAAGCCTATTCCCCGGACCACCAGAAAATCAGAATGTTTGCTGCAGTGCCCTTTAATCATCACTATTTCTTGAAATGTCCTAATATAATGCCATAAGAGCAGAGCCTTCTATTGAAGAAAACTTCTTACTCAGTTCCCAAACCAGTCAGCATTGCCCAGTCACTGAATTGGAGATCTGGGAAGCACCTTAGAGACTTCTCCAGCTCTGCCCACCCTACTACAGAGAGGCAGGATATGACACCAGATAACCAGTGCCACAGTGGTTATCTGGTTTGCCAAACCCCATGACAACCCATTAGCTCTGCCATGTACCATGGGTTGGACCTTATACAGCAGACATGAAATTTTCAGAGACCTGGAAAATATTTACTTATAGAAAAATTAAGTTCTAAAATATATTGTTCATTATTTGTGTTGTTGTCCAGGCATTGAGTAATATTTGAGATTTAAATGAAACATTAAGTTCTAAAATATAGTTTTCATTATTTGTGTTGTTTTCCAGGTGTTGAGTAATATTTGAGATCTAAATGATGGATCTAAACATCTTTTTTTCCTAAAGTATAAGCCTGTAATGTAGTAGCATCTGCTTCACCATGCACTCTGACCTATACTCAGCTCTGGGGTAGCATAAAACATATATGCTGATTTTATTAATCTTAGCAGGCAAGTTTTGTCTTTATCTTATAAATCCAAAATCCAAGAAAATTCTTTGGTACATTTTCTTCCAAGATTCTAGATCCTCTAATAAAAAAAAAGATTATTGTTGATCTAATTAACCAAATTACCTGTGCCCCCGACTAAATATTTAGAAGACTGCAGGTAGAAACTACTTGGCTGTTGTAGAAAAGCACAGAGAAGCATGAGTTAAGTTAGTATGCAAAGATGTATATATATATATATATATATATATATATATATATATATATATATATATATACATACATACATACATACATATTTGTATGTGGGAATGTATTTTTGTGTTCTAGAGTTGAGCATCATTGAGCTGAGATCACAGAATGCAGCATATAATTAGAATAAAATGATAAAGTGGTACCTAATATTTCCTTTAGAGATCTTTCTGCTGAGAACTGTCAAAACAGATTGTGTAAACAGACTACACTGCAGGAGGAGATCTTAAAGATGTTGATGAAACACTCTTTCTAAACACAGAATGTAAACAGAAGAGTATCTCCAGGAATACAATTGCATTTTAATCCAGAGGCGGATGTCTCAAAATAACACCCTCTCATTCTTCTTTCCCCCTCAGCAAAAAGAAATCCATTGGGAAAAGACAAGTATTTTCAAGTCCTGAAATGTCCTCTTTCCCCTTGAGTTTTAGGGGAAAAAAAGTATGTGTCACATTTTTAGCCTGGTAACCAGGAAGTAAGGTTGCTGTAGGAGACTGTGGTTTAGGACAGTATGGTCTAGCAAGTATTCCATTTGGTTTCTCTGATTCCTAACTACCTTGCACTGGGGAAGGGTCACTGGATTCCAAAAAGCGGGCAGCATGGGTGAGGCCAATTGACAAAAGCTTCATCCTTAGGAAGAACTTAGCCAACTTCTGATAAACCTGCAAGGAGTTGGGGCTCTCCTCCCACCCTCTGATTTCCCTACCCATGCCCCAGTTTGGCTGAATCCAGTGAGAATTTAAAGGGCTGGGAAATCTGTTGATGTCATGGAGGGCAGTCCCTAAGCACTGGGCAGGATGGAGAAGAATGGAGAATATAAGGAGGGGGATGGGTGTCACGCAATCAGGAAGAAATCCAGCCTAACCAACACCCTCCACTGCTTTGATTTCTGAATGTTAGCTTCCTGAATACTCCGCAGATTTTTTTTTTTAAAGGTATCACCAAAGGAGATGTTTCAACAATAGCTAGAAATTTCCCTTAACTTTTCCGTCCTGGAAAATTACTTGAACAAATTAAATAACCAAAAAAAAAAAAAAAAAAAAAAAAAAAAAAACCACACTTGTGAGGAAGATTTGGCTATGGATAACTAGCTTTCGACCATTGATCTATGTCCATGATAAGACTTTAAATGAATCTCAAAAATGTTAAAAGCAAAAGCCAGGTGCTTGGTAGGCACCTCTAGTCTTAACTACTGAAGAGGCTGAGACAGGAGGATCACTTGAGCTTTTCACCAGCTATGACAAGCCTGGGCAGCATAGTGAATCCCTGGCTGGGGATAGGGGCAAGTTAAAAGCAGGATTTCTGGAGTAACAAGAATTTGAACTACATTTCTGCCTGCAGGGGTGTGTGTGGGGGGAGGGGGGAGGGAACTAAACTAAACTAAAAACAAAGTATAGTTCTTAAAAACAGCTTCTAGTGTCTGGGATATGAGGTGAGAGTTGCATGGGCTTCCTGGAGATCCTGGAAAAACGACACAAAGGTGTGTGTGTCTAACTGGTTGGTCTGCAACCCCGCCTACAGTGAGAAGCTGGAGGAGTTAAAGGAGCACATCCTGGCCTATAAATCACTGGCTACTAGAACTGACCAGGACAGCAGAACCGCATTGCACTGGGCATGTTCAGCAGGACATACTGAAATTGTTGAGTTCTTGCTACATCTTGGAGTGCCAGTGAATGATAAAGATGATGCAGGCCTGTCTCCTCTAAATATTGCAGCTTCTGCTGGCCGGGATGAAATCGTAAAAGCGCTCCTGGGAAAAGGTGTGCATGTGAATGTCGTCAATCAAAATGGCTGTATTCCCCTACATTGTGCTGCTTCCAAAAACAGGCGTGAGATTGTTGCCGTGTTCCTAGAAGGTGGGGCTAATCCAGATGTTCATTTTGAGGCCACAGCAATGCACCAGGAAGCAGCCAAGGGTAACCTGAAGATGATTCATAGCCTTCTGTACTACAAAGCATCCACAGACATCCAAGACACGGAGGGTAACACTCCTCTACACTTAGCCTGTGAGAGAGTAGAAGCAGCAAAGCTGCGAGGGTCCCAGGGAGCAAGTATATACATGGAGAATGAGGAAGAAAAGACACCATTGCAAGGGGCCAGAGGTGGCCTGGGTTTAATACTCAAGACAATGGTTGAAGGTTAAGCAGCTTGGATATATTCTAACTTTGGATGTTTTGTTGTCCCCAGGGTCCTAGAACCTAAGGTACTTGTTATACCAAGTCTCATATATGAATGATGTTTTCTCACCTTCAAAACTATATAAATGTGTTGTATTGTTCCTGATGGGGTTACTTGCTCTAAGCTTACAATTTGCTTTCCAGGCATTTGAATGACTGTTGAGATTGTTGTACTGTTGTCCTATGTTACTCTGCATTAAATTTTGATTAATTCTCAGGAAGTGGTTCTATGGCTGTGGTGGGTCTTCATCACCCTCTGGTGTACCTTCTCTCCCCCTCTGAAGCAGAAGAATCCCCACAGCAAACAGACCAGTTTCTCTGTCGGATGTTTCTAGGTGGATTTTGTGTGTTCCTCTATATAGAGTTGAAATACATCTTAGCTTGTTTTTCAAGATCATTCAGAGGCCTATGCCAAATATTTCTGTTTTTTCCAACTATGAGGGTTACTTTATTTTTGTTATAGGAGGAATATTGATATATTTCAGTGGACCAAATTTTAAGTTGGTGGGTATGCCTTGACTCTTTCTGATAAGCTGTTTTGCTCCAAAACAAGATGTATTATATTTAAAAAAGAAATGCTTAAGTACCTGTATTGGTTCACCATGTACTGAAAAGAATATCAAGCTTGTTCAAGTGATGTGTAAGCAAAAGTTATTTTGATTTGTATTTCATGAACTAAAAAAATAAAATATTGAAAAAACACTCCCCCCCCCCAAAAAAAATGGCTTCTCGCTGGGCATGGTGGTGCACATCTGGAATCCCAGCAGCTTAGGAGGCTGAGGCAGGAGGATTGCAAGTTCCAAGCCAGTCTCAGCAACTTAGTGAGGCCCTAAGCAACTTAGTCAAGACCCTGTCTCAAAATAAAAAACAAAAAAGGGCTGGGGATGTGGTTCCGTGCTTAACTATCCCTGGATTCAATCCCTAGTAACAACATCAACAACAAAATTTAAATAAAATAAAGTAGGCACAAAAAGAAGTCAGAGGAAATAAAGAACAGATTGGAGAAACAAAATGGATAATATGGTAAATGGAAATCTAACCATATCAATAATCACATTAAAGGTAAATGATTTATACATCTCAATTAAAACACAGATTATCATGTAGGACTAAAAAGTAGGACCTAACTGTATCTATGAAAAGCATACATCTCACATAATATTTAATGGTGAAATATGGACTGCTTTTTCCAAATCAAGAATAAGGTGAGGATGTCTCTTTTCACTGCTTTCTACTAGAAGTTCTAGCCAGCGCGGTAAGGCAAGAGGTGACAATAAAGGGCTTCCTGATTAGAAAGTTTGCAGTAAAACTCTCTTCATTTGCAGCAACATGATCATCTATCTACAGAGGCAATCCTATAAACAGGACATTACTAACGAGTAATTTTAGTCAGGTTGCATGATACAGGGTCAATATACAAAAGTTTGTTGTATTTTTATACACAAGCAACAGGCGATCAAAAATTGAAATTAAGCTGGGTTCAGTGGCACATGCCTGTAATCCCAGTGGCCAGGGAGGCTGAGGCAGGAGGACTGTGAGTTCAAAGCTAGCCTTAGCAGAAGTGAAGCCTTAAGCAACTCAGTGAAATCCTGTCTCACTGAGGAAAATATAAAAAAGAACTGGGGATGTGGCTCAGTGGTCAAGTGCCCCTGAGTTCAATCCCTGCCGCAGTCCGGCTGCAGCAAAATAGCTGGGGGTGACGAATAACTTGTGTACGTTGATACAGCAGGAATGGGAGCCGTTTATTGTAGGACAACAGAGCTATTTATACATTTTGCACAGCTTATCTTAATTAGCATAAACTAGATACATCAGTCAACCAATAAGAATCTCCAAACTTAATGGCTCGCTTTTTTTTTTTTTTTAAAGAGAGAGTGAGAGAGGAGAGAGTGAGAGAGGAGAGAGTGAGAGAGGAGAGTAGAGAATTTTTAATATTTATTTTTTAGTTCTCAGCGGACACAACATCTTTGTTGGTATGTGGTGCTGAGGATCCAACCCAGGCCGCACGCATGGCAGGCGAGCACGCTACCGCTTGAACCACATCCCCAGCCCAATGGCTCGCTTTTGTTACTTTTCAAACCACTCCCTCTGGCATTTTGTTAGGCACCATCCAGACTTGTTTACGAACTCTAACATTCCCCTGGCAAAATACCAGGTGTTATTTTGACTTGTTTACAGACCTTAACAAATCCCCAGTACCAAATGAATAAATAAATAAATAAATAAAATACAATTTATAATAGCATCCAAAAAATGAAATGCTTAGATTACAGACTTGACAACTGATGTGAAAAACATGCTCTAAAACCTGCAAAAGATTAGCTATTATCTTGCTATCCATATAACATACGTGTAATCCCAGTAACTCAGGAGGATGAAGCAGGAGGATTACATGAGTTTGAGGCCAGCCTTGGCAATTTAAGGAAATCCTGTGTCATGATTTAAAAAAAAAAAAAATTAAAGGGATAGAATCCAGGCATGTGGCACACACCTGTAATCCCAGAAACTGGAGAGGCTGAGGCAAGAGAATTGAAAGTTTGATACTAGCCTCAGCAATTTAGCAAGGCCCGGTCACAAAATAAGAAAAAGATAAAAAATAAAAAGGGACTGGGATTGTGGCTCAGTGGTTAAGCACCCCTGGATTTAATCCCTAGTACCAAAAATATATAAACAAATAAAAATCAAGGAATAGGAATGTAGCTCAGGGTAGAGAACCCTGGGTCAATCCCAAGTATGGCAAGTCAGGTAGGGGGGACTATAAAACATTGCTGAGAGAGAATAAGAAGACCAAAATAAGCAGGGAGATACATTTTATTCAAGCATCTGAAGATTCAATATTATTAAGAAATAAATTCTTCTCAAATTTATATAAATTTACTTCAATTCATTCCAGCTTCCAGAAGGCTTTAAAAAAATGGCAATCTGATTCTAAAATTCTTCTAGAAATTGGAAAGACCTAGGGACTGGGACTGTGGCTCGGTGGTAGCGCACTTGCCTTGCATGTGTGAGGCACTGGGTTCGATTCTCAACACCATGTATAAATAAATAAAACAAAGATATATCAACAAGTAAGGGAAAAAATATTTAAAAAAAGAAATTGGAAAGATCTAGAATCCCCCTCAACACACAAAAAGTGAAAAAAACAGAACAAAGTTGGAGGTCTTATCCCCCTTCTGTTTTCAAGATTGATATAAAATTCGAGTAAAGAAGACAGTGGACAGGGTGCATTTGGCACAAAGACAGAGCCATGGAAGTGAATATGGTGTCTAGATGTAGGCATAACTAGTTTCAAATGTGCTTCTCATTTTAATTAGCTATTATCTTGCTATCCATAGAACACACAGCCTTGTGGAAAACCACTCACATCTCGAGCTTTAATACAGCAACAGTCGTTTACTTTGCTCACAGAACAGAACTTCTGGGCATGGTTGTGGGGAAAAGCTCACCTCTGCTTCACCTGGCTTTAGCTGAGTAAAATCTACTGAAGGCTAGAGGGTCTGCTTCCAAGATAACTATCAGCTGAGAGCTCTGGCAAGGCTGAGGGTTAGGGCTCTGGGTTCCTTTCTTGCTGGCCTGTCCTGGTGTTTGGATTTCAGAGGTGAGTACCGGGGAGTCACAGTGAGCACTAGACAGATCATTTTTATGATCTGGTGATCTTGCCTTGCAAGTTGCATAGGAAATCCTCTGCATGTCCTTGGTTGAGACACAGTCTCAAAGTCTCAAAATACAGAGTGTCAGGATTTTGAAGAGCATGTGGCATGGGAAATACTGTTGCAGCCCTTCCTGGAGAATGCAGGATCAGATTTCTTCCCTCCATCTTTGGATAACAATATTACTAGGACCTCTTCTCCTCTTTCCCCTCCTTCCCTTTCCCCTCTCCCTCCCTTGCCTTCCTCCTTCTCCTCCTCCTTTTTTGAAATCTTCCTGTCCCTGAGCTGTTTTAACTACTATATTGTGGGTATGTGTGTGTGTTTTTATGTGGGATCAAACCCAGAGGTGCTTTCCCACTAGGCTACATCTCCAGTCCTTTTTTATTTTTTGAGAAAGGGTCTCACACCAAGTTGCTGGCATTGACCTTTAACTTGAAATCCTCCTGCCTCAGTTTCCCGAGTTGCTGGGATTACAGGCTTGCACCACTGTACCTGGTGCATAAGCTGTTAAAGGATCCCTCTGATCCTTTCTTCTTCAGTGGTGTCTTGGTGAGTCTTTATCTTTTTTCTTTATATAAAGTTTAGTTATCTTGTTGATTTCTTCAAAAAACTGATTATATATCTTTTTAAAAATTAATTTTATTTTTTACACAAATGGAGCATAATCTTTTATTTCTCTGGTTGTACATGATGTAGAGTCACACCATTTGTACAATCACACCCATACATAGGGGTAGTAATGTCCACCTCATTCCACCATCTCTCCCCAACCACACACTCCCTCCCCTCCTCTCCCTCCCCTCTGCTCAATCCAGAGTTCCTCCCTTCTTCCCTTGCTGCCATCCTGGCCCCCCTTGTAGATCAGCATCCACTTATCAGAAAAAAACATTTAGCCTTTGATTTGGGGGGATTGGCTTACTTTGCTTAGTATGATATTCTCCAATTCAGTCCATTTACCCTTAAATGCTATAATTTCATTCTTCTTTAAGGCTAAGTAATATTCCATTGTGTATATATACCACAGTTTCTTTAACCATTAAAAAAAAACAAACCCTGATTATATATTTTAACTTAGATTCCTTTGAACTTGTAGATACATTGGGAAAGATTAATGTTATGGTCTGTTTTTTCATGATAGATATTTTTAAACTTATTTTTATATATTTTATAGTTTTCTCACTGGGTGTCTTTTGCAATCTCACATACATGCATCTCTTATTATACTTATTTGTACATATATTATATTTTTATTGCTATTTTAAATTTCATATATTTTAAAATACATTTTTTAACTTACTGGTGCACAGAAAAGCAGTTGACCTTGTATTTGGCCATATTGTTATATAAACTCATCATTTTTTTTAGTAGATGAACCAGTTAAACCAAATTTTATTTGTTTATTTTTATGTGGTACTGGGGATTGAACCCAGTCCCTCACACATGCTAGGCAAGTGTTCTACCACTAAGCCACAACCCCAGCCCGCCTCACTAATTCTTAAGATATCTCTGTAAATTATTTTGAATTCTCTACGTAGCCAATTACATCATCTATGAATAATAACATTTGGTTCTTCCTTTCTAATCCTTCCTCCTTTTTTCTTCCACTGACTAGGACCTCCAGAATAATGTTTAAAAGAATAGTGAAACGGGCTGGGGATGTGGCTCAAGTGGTAGCGCGCTCGGCCCGGGTTCGATCCTCAGCACCACATACAAACAAAGATGTTGTGTCCGCCAAGAACTAAAAAAAAAATAAATATTAAAAATTCGCTCTCTCCTCTCTCACTCTCTCTTAAAAAAAAAAAAAAGAATAGTGAAAGCAGGTGTGCTTATCCTATTCCTGCTTTTAATCACCCTCTTTTCCTTATAATTTTTAAAATTCTCAGCTCATTGAAAGTTAAAGAAATGTATACGAACACCATCTTCTCCTCACGTAGTGTCACCAATTGAATATAAGTTGCTCTTATTATGAATTGGAATTTGTGTTGCATGACAGTCTAAATGGACTTTTGGCGCTTCCCATATATTCGACTTTAATTTTTTCTGTTGTAAAATATTGTTATATGAAGCAATAAATGTATATGTAATTTAAAAATTGAGTTAAAACAAATATTGTCCACCCCACTAAAGTAAGTATAATTAATTGTATTTCTTGTCATAAGAACATTGCTGATTGTGCCTCTAGAAATCATTCCAGAGATCCTGGAACTTTCTGTGAGAATAGATTTGTCTTATAGTTACATTATTAAAAGTGCTTGGAAAAAGAAAGAAAAGTGCTCAGAATATATTCCTTTAAGTTTAATGTATTTTTAGTGCTTTTGGAATGATGCTCCTTCATTGGTTTTTATAATTTTTTGAAGCAAACTCTTAAAATGAAATAGTGTTCTCTTCCTGAAGAATTTTATAGTCTTATGATAAATATCCTCATTTTATCTTATTAATTGAAATATCAAGTTTCCTTTAAGCTATAGGAACCAAGAAATGACCAGTATTATCTTGTGTACAGAGCTTTAGCATGTCCTAGTAAATGAATTAGAGAATGATTAAGTATTCAATGCTTGTCCTGGTTCTCATAATAAGTCAAATTTAAATAATATTGAAAAAATAGTTATGGAAGATTAAACTACAGTATCATTTTTAAACACTGGCAATTGAAACCAGAAAGATGGACAACTTTCTTAGAATTTCCATCCTCTTCTGTAGTTTAGAAAACTACTTTGACGGTTTAAAGGTACATGGGAGTAGGTTGCTTTTTATCTGTTAATAATATATATCAATAGTTTTTTTTTATTGTGTTGAGTTTTTAATACTTGGAAATTGTAGCTAGAAAAAAATAGTTATTATTGATCCAACTTCCGGGGGTTTGTTATTGTTGTTGTTGTTGTTTGGTATTTGGGATTGAACCCCAGGTGCTTTATTGCTGAGCCTTTTTTTTTTAGTTTTCATTTTGAGACAAGGTCTCACTGAGTTGCCTAGGGCTTCACTAAGTTGCTGAGGCTGACTAAAAACTTGGGATCCTCCCGCCTCATCCTCCAGCTGCTGGGATTACAGGCTTGCACCACCATCCCTGGGTACTTCAGTTTTGTTTTTAAGCAAGTTTCAGATTCACAAAGGAGGAGGAATTTTTATTGCATTGTATGAATTAAAAGCAAAGGTTTATATTGCGGTGGACTGATTTCATTGTCAATGGAATCTCAGGGTACGGTCATATATGAAGGCTTTAAAAGAAGTTCTCACTGATGTGCCAGACACCCAAGGTCAATCATGTTTTCCTCTAGATTTCAATTGCTGAAATACAGATATGGTATCAAAGCCAAGCTAGACATGGAACCACACTGAGTTAAAATTTTGGTAGGAAGATTTTACATGAGTGCAGTTGGGCTTCTGTTTTAGTCCTGTCTGTGCCTTTATTTTATGTTACTCTCCTCTCATTAAAGATCATCTCCTGCCTTCTCTTTCCCTGGGACCCTTCATCCTTCCATATATCTCCTCCTGGTATATATATTCCAGCCCTCCTTGACCATCTGTCTTGCTTCACTCCTACAACACCTAGGATTTAGCAGTTATATTTCAAAGGCACAGATCCAGGTTTAAATCTCATCTCAATGACTTACTACCGTGTTGACTGTGGGCAAATGATCTGACTGCTCAGTGTCTTGTTTTCCATTTCTGCAAAAGAAGAACTCAATTGTTCATTACATATTTATTAAGCACCTACTATATGGCAGCACTGTTCTAGGCATTGGGAATACTGCAGTGAACCAAAATCCCTACACTCTTAGGAAGTTTGTACAAGGTTGGAGGGGGCAGAGAGGAGAGGGTAGTTTACTGTATGGGTAAGAAAGTGGTTGATAATAGATTATGAAATCTAAATCAGGAAAGGAATAAAGCAGTTAAAATCAGGGACACAATAGCTATAGAAAAGGCGACAGGGATAAGAATAGCCTTCATTTTTATGGGTTGTTAAAAATTTAATTAGCAACACTTGTGAGTTTTTAATATTAAACAAGGAAATACATAGAAAGTGCTCCTAAATCTTAACTATTTTTTTTTACTAATATTCCCTTTCTAGGTTATAAACAATTTTGTGCTTTTAACTTTTGCAAAGCATTTAATAAAAAAGCATACTTTTTAGATTAGATGATTTTTTGACAATTATGTGCCCTATGTCTTCTGAGCACTTTGTGAACATTGATTCACTTATTGCTTATAACAAACCTAAGAGACAGATACATTATCTCCAGGTTATAGGAGAGGAACACAGCAAACACAAGAGTCAGAAAACCTGTCCTGGGCTGGCTGTGGTGGCACATGCCTGTAATTCCTACAGCTTAGGAGGCTGAGGTAGGAGGATCACAAGTTCAAAGCCAACCTCAGGGGCTGGGGATGTGGCTCAAGCGGTAGCGCGCTCGCCTCGCATGCGTGCGGCCCGGGTTCGATCCTCAGCACCACATAGCAACAAAGATGTTGTGTCCGCCGAGAACTAAATAAAATAAATATTAAAAAAAAAAAAAAAAACCAAAGCCAACCTCAGAAACTTAGTGAGGCACTAAGCAACTCAGCAAGACCCTGTTTCTAAATTTAAAAAATATATATATATAAGAAAAGGGCTGGGGATGTGGTGGCTCAGTGGATGAGCACACCTGGGTTTAATCCCTGGTAGGAAAAAAAAGAAAGAAAGAAAACCTGTCTTGGGTCATATATCTAGTAAGGAGCAGAAATGGATTTCAACCCAGGACGTAGGGCTGCTGAATCTCTGTGCTTAAACTCTGTGCTATGTGTCCTAGGTTCGTGAAGGGTGATCTTAGCATAGATAAGGTGTTCCAAAATGTCCTTGATTCTCACCACACTCTTATGATATACATATTATCCCAGTTTGATACGGGAGATAGCTGAAGAGCACAGCAAACCAAAGTTGCATGACTCTTCAATGTCAAGGATGGCTGACTGTACACCCAGTGATTTCCCCACTTTTGTTAATTTTTTCTTCCACTGGTCATTATAGTTATCAAGAAAAAAAATCAACTTTTTGTAAATATGAACTGCCTGTTCTGCCTGAGCAGTACTGGTAAAATTTTAGTCATTATAGTTATAGGAAACGTAGCAACATGAAAATCATCCAATTTTTCTGGGGATCAGTCCTTTTTTCGTACTTTAAATTCTTTTTCTTGACCACTAGGGGGCAGACTTGAGTTACCACTTGAGTCTCAGAAAAATGAGGACACCCAGTCAAGCAAGAAGAACCACAAGCTGACGCCAGACATCTCCTTGATAATTAAAGTGCAAATGGTCTTACCTCCTTGGTAGGCAAGTGATTGGATTGAAGGTCATAAAAAAAAAACTTCCTGGGCTCCTTAGAGCACCTTATCCTCTGTTTCTCACTTGCTCTCATCTCTGTAGAGAGGAGGAGGGAGATGATGATTCAGGGACACATTATTTCCTCTATCCTTTCTGAAATCCCCAATCTCTTGGTTTAAGGGCCAGGACATGCCGGACTCGGACTCGGAGCTGGCAACAAAAGGCCTGGGGACTGATGAGTCCTTCTGTTCGCTTGGCATTCTCAAGCTCTGTGCTAAGGGTAATGAGACCATGTGCTGCTCTAATTGCGTCTCTGTGTTCAAGTGTGCACAAATACAATCTGCTTGTAGAAGAGTTCCAGAGAACTGTGGGACAGACATCCACACTCTGGTTTGCTAAGCATGCTCAGGTGACTGACCCTCCCTGATGAGCTCCACAGGGGGAAGCAAGTTCCCATTTCCCCCATCACGGTCAGCCTGACAAGCCCTGATTCCTACTAAAAACTACTGGGAGCCCGGGTGCGGTGGCACATGCCTGGAATCTCAGCAGCTCAGGAGGCTGAGGCAGGAGGATTACAAGTTCAAAGCCAGCCTCAGCAAAATCGAGGCGCTAAGCAACCCACTGAGACCCTGTTTCTAAATAAAATACAAAATAGGGCTGGGGATGTGGCTCATAGGTTGAATGCCTCTGAGTTCATTCCCAGTTTAAAAAAAAAAAAATTATACTGGGAGTCAGCAGAGGGGATAGGAGAGGAAAAAGGAGATGACTCCAGTTATATGAGCTGCCTTTCTGAATACGCTGGAAGCCCCAAATCTTCTAGCTCCCATAACCTGTTTAAGTGGCTTCTAGCTGAACTGGATCACAAGGTCTCTAAGTGCAGTAGGGATAGAGTAAAAACCAAAATTCTCTCTGGAACTGGATGTAGAAATAATTGAAGAAAAATAAAAGAAAAACAAGTCCCTGGGGACTAAACATCTGTATACCTAGGTGGAAGGAATGGTTCCCTCTTGCTGAGCTCCACTCTCCTGCAAAATCCCATTTGCAGCATGCATAGGCTGTGGACCTCAGATGCCTCTGTTTGAATGTCTATGACCTTGTTTTGATTCTATTGGTATAGAATCCAAGTACCCTACTTCTCAGAACTCAGTTCTTCATGTCCAAAGGCCTGTTCTACACCCTCATCTGTTAAAAGTTATCAGTGGAAACAAGTTATTCTGAGTGAATTCCACATAAAGTGAGGAGGAAGCCCAGGCGGATACACACTGGGAGCTGAGAATTTCTCCTGATCTGTAAAAGTCACTCAAAGATGCTTGTTTGCACTTTGGACACTTGGAGTCCTTAGAAACAGAGAGGGACTAATTTTTAAAAAATTTTTATTTATTTTTTAGGTTTTTTTAGGTGGATACAATATCTTTATTTTATTTTTATGTGGTGCTGAGAATTGAACCCAGTGCCTCACGCATGCTAGGCAAGCACGCTACCACTTGAGCCACATCCCCAGCCCAAGAGAGGGACTATTTTTTTAAAAAATTATTTTGTACCAGGAATTGAACCTGGGTTGCTTGACTACCAAGTCATATCCCCAGATTTATATATATAATATAATATATATTATATATATATATATATATATATATATATATATATATATTTTTTTTTTTTTTAAATTAAAGACAGGGTATTGCTGAGTTGCTTGGGGCCTCACTAAGTTGCTGGGTTTGAACTCATGATCCTCCTACCTCAGCCTCCTGAGTCGCTGGGATTACAGGCGTGGGCCACCATGCCCAGTTAGAGAGGGACTTTGATTTTTGTCTCTTCATGGTAAAGTTTTCTGCCAAGAAAGGAGAAAAGCTATTTTTCCTGTTACCTTTTATTTCATAGACAGTAAATATTATGGAGAAGTTCAAAGGCTGCTGTAGAAAGATCCTAAGTTTTAGGACTACTTTTACTGCACACTAGCTGTGCCATGTACAGTAGTCTTTTTCTTTTTTTTTCTCTGGCCCTATTTTGTATTTTTTTTTTTTTTTGGTACCAGCTGTGCAATATACGAACAGATACTAGCTGGGCGTGTGATGCACACCTATAATCCCAGTGATTTGGGAGGCTGAGGCAGGAGGATCACAAATTTGAGGCCAGCCTGGGCAATTTAGCAAGACCCTGTCTCAAAGTAAAAAATTAAAATGTTGGGAATGTGTCTCAGTGGTTAAGCACCCCAGGGTCTAATCCCCAATATTACACAAACAAACAAACAAACAAACAAAAAACCCAGATGCTTGCCCTCTGTAAGCCTCAGTTTCCCCATCTATAAAATCAAAAGTGTTGAGACAACCTGCCCACAGATGGGGGAAGGGTTGAGTGAGGACAGGCAGGCTACACTGCTAACTGTCGCCAGGTATGTTGGGAACTCCTGCAAGACTGGCAGCTCTGTTATGGCCCGTGAAATTCCACCATGAAATTCTACGGAGCAGAGTCACTTGGATACTCATTGTGATGGCAGCAGCTGCGGAAACACCCCACCACCCCCTTTGCCCTCCACACACAGAGTGACTTCTACAGCCTGAGTGTTCCTCCTTGTTTGTTGTTTATGCTGAAACTTTCTTTTTTTTTTTAATTTTTTAATATTTATTTTCCATTTCTCGGCAGACACAACATCGTTGTTTGTATGTGGTGCTGAGGATCGAACCCGGGCCGCACGCATGCCAGGCGAGCGCGCTACCGCTTGAGCCACATCCCCAGCCCCTATGCTGAAACTTTTTAAAAACTCATTTTTCTTTCCACGAAGGGTTCTGTTCTTCATTCTGATAGACTTTGCCTTATCTAACTTTTCACCCCCACTCCACTGGACCAGCTGGAAGAAAGGGAAGGGAAATCCTTGGCTCCCTGGGTCTCCACTTTCCTCTGCCCTTTCCACAATTCCCAGCATGAAAGTCGTCGTGATGAAACTGAGGTCGGAGAGTTGGAAACGCCTCGGGGGAGAGCCAAGACCTGCGTCATATTTTCATTACTGTTAAAATTCTCACCCGCCCAGATCCTGCTCCTTCCAAATCCTCCATGGTTTATTTCAGGGCCTGTGCCTGGGTGAACCTGTGCGTTTGCTCTAACATGCACTCATGATGCAGCAGAAATTCATTTCACTGTTTTCATCTTGGAGCTATTAGCAGTGCAGGCCTCATTTTATTTGGATATTACTCATTCAGAATCGCCTCTCTCCTCAGCATGGCTCCTCATCATTTCTTTTCTTTTACCCATTTTTTTTTTTATCCGTGCATTATAGTCGTACATAATGGTGGGATTCGTTGCTGTATACACATGCACACAATATAGAAATACAATTTGGTCAATAGAACTCTCTTCCCCCTTCTCCTCCCCTTTCCTATTCCCTTTCCTCTACTGATCCTTCCCCCCCAATTTTCATGAGATTCCCCCTACCTTTCTTTTCCTTTCTTGTCTCTAACTCCCACATATGAGAAGAAATATGTGAACCTTCACTTTCAGTGCTTGTCTGATGTTGCTTAACATAATATTTTCAAGTTCCATCCACTTTTGCACAAATAATATACTTCTTTATTTTTTTGTGGCTGAATTAAAGTTCATTGTGCATAAATGCCACATTTTTTTATCCATTCATCTGTTAATGGGACACCTAGACTGGTTCCGTAGTTTGGCTATTGTGAATTGTACTGCTATAAACATGGGTATGCATATAGAACTATAATATGCTGACTTTAATCCTTTAGGATAAATACTGAGGAATGGGACAGCTGGGTCATATGCTGAGTCTATGCCTCACCTGTCTTTTGAGGAACCTCCATGCTGATTTGCATACTAGTTGTACTGATGTACAATTCCACCAACCATGTAAAAGTGTTCCCTTTCTCCACATTCTCTCCAGGATTTATTATTGTTTGTTGGTTGGTTGGTACTGGGACTTGAACCTAGGGGCACTTAACCACCAAGCCACATCTCTAACCTTTTTATTTTTCTATTAAGAGAAAGGATCTCACTGAGTTGCTTAGGTCCTTGCTAAATTGCTTAGGCTGACTTTGAACTTGAACTCCTCCTGCCTCAGCCTCCTGAGCTGCTGGGATTACAAGTGTATGCCACCCCACTGGATCATTGTTAGATTCTTGATGGCTGCAGTTCTAACTGGAGTGAGTTAAAATCTCAATGTAGTTTTGATTTGCATTTCCCTAAACGCTAATGATGTTGAATATTTATTTTCCGTACATTTGTGGGCCATTTATAGTTCTTATTTTGAGAGGTGTCTGTTTAGTTCATTTGCCCGTATATTAATTGGGTTATTTGGTTTTAGGGTGTCATTACCATTCCTTTTCATTTTGGCTGGGATAAGGCAAAGCAACCAAGCAATGCTATCACTGTGGCCTCGCCAAGTGGCTGAGACTGGCTTGAAACTTACAATCCTCCTATCTCAGCCTCCTGAGTTGCTGGGATTACAGGCAGGCACCACCAGGTCTGGCTCTAGAATTAATCTATCAGCACAAGGTGTGTACCTTTTACCCCAGCAGTGCAACAATACTTCCTGGATTCTCATTAAATTGGTGTGGCTGTGAACTCAGCTTCAAGTTGTTAAAAAAAAAAGCTCCATCCTTGTCCCCCAATGATGCTAATCCAATAACAAGGACACCATTTTGAGAAAAAGGAAAAAGAAGTTTTAGTGCTTTGCTACGAAAGGAGAAACATGGGGACTCTTGTCTCAGAGGCTATGATTCTGCCCATCAGGGGGAACAGGGTTTTTTAAAAGAAGTGATTTGAAGGCTACCTTCCAGGTGGTCCCTGTCTGGAGTCACTTGTTAATTTGGGAGATAGTCATTTCTTAGACGTCTGGAACCATCCCCAAAGTCTGAATTACTTCATTCCTGGGGTGGGTGTGTGCTCAAGGACAGATAACTTGGTCTAGGATGGGGAAGAAAAGTAATTCTGCCCCCCCCCATCCCAGAGATTAGGGAAGGGAGAGTTAGGAAGGAGGAAGGAAAGAGGAAGAGAAAGAAACATGTCCGATTTAAAAATAAGTCAGGGACAGAGCAGCAAGGGCTATCTGCAAAAGCATGAAGATATTATTCCCAAATACAAAATGGCCATGCATAAACCTATCACTGCGACCAGCCGTATAGAATTCTCTACTGGCCAAATCTGAGTCACATGCCCACTCCTAAAGGCAGGTGGTGAAAATAGCCCTGATGTAGGGCAGAAAAGAAATAAAAGGCAGAAATCCAGTGTGGTGGCACACACCTGTAATCCCAGTGACTCGGGAGGCCCAGGCAAGGAGGATCACGTGTTCAAAGCCAGCCTCGGCAGTTTAGTGAGGCCCTTAGTAACTCAGCGAGATCCTGTCTCTAAATAAAATTCAAACTAGTCCTGAGGATGTGGCTCAGTGGTTAAATGCTCCTGGGTTCAATCCCCAGTACAAAATAAATAAATAAAAAGTAGAAAGTGTAAGGGTCCTGCGAAAAGTCGGAGGAAGAGACCACCAAGAGACTGACTCATGCAATTGCAGAAGGGGATTTATTGAGGATCCAATTCAGTGCGCTGAGGCTCCAGGCTCACTCAAGAAGGGAGAGCAGCCCAGAGCCCTGGGGAGGGGTCGAGCAGTGCTTGAGTACACTTTTTGGGGAGGGCGGAGGCTTTGCATACATCAAGACAAATCATCATGAGGTGCAGGAAAATCAAACAACAATTCTTAAACTTGATTAGTACATTCATTGGCGGGAACAGGTCGGGCAGGGGTGATTGGTCACTCCTAAGCGGGGTACACATTCAAACTGATTGGTTCGGGCCCTGTATGCCTACGTGACAAGCTGCTCAGGGCCCTAGGCTATTAATCAACTAAATGGCCAGTTGTTTTAACTGCCTCAGGAATTTCAGGTTCTGAGTGTAGCAGAGGAACTTAACAATACCTGGTCCTTCACTTTTTAACTCAGGCCTTGCAGCTTAGAAACTTTACCCTTTCAAAAGGAGACAAAGGAGAAGGAAGGGAGACTCTAACTTTAATCTGAAAGGCTTGTGCTGAAGTTTCTGGTGACATTTTTCTCCAGGCTGGGTTTTTCTCCCAGGCCCATTACTCCCAAATTCTTGAGATGCCTGTAAATCTTTGAATTACTGTAAATGTAATCACTTAAGAAAATTGTCCTATGGGCTATTCTTTGGTCTATGCAACTAAGGCATGTATTTTTTAGACTAGATTAAACCAAGGGAGAGAGGATATTAAAAGAGACCTATAATACAGGGCACGTTGGCAACATTAGCTGTTGATAAGCTCGAGGAGATGACATTGACCGAAAGACCCTGAGAACAGCCAGAGTACCATGGACCCTCTTGGGAGCACAGACCTTCCCGTGCCTATTCCTCACACAGTTCCTTTAAAAGAACAGTGGTTGACCAGAAGCACTTCTCACTGTGGAGATGGCCCACATTCTGCTCTGAGCACGTGTATCTTCGCCTTTTACCTTCTAAAGTGAAAGTTCCCACTCTTTGCTAAGACCTGATGTGTCCTTAAATTCTTTCCTGCGGTTGGGTGAGGTGGGTGGCGCATGCCTGGAATCCCAACAGCTTGGAAGGCTGAGGCAGGAGGCTCCTGAGTTCAAAGCCAGCCTTAACAACTTAGTGATGCTCTAAGCAACTCAGCCAGACCCTGTCTCTAAATAAAATATTAAAAAGGGCTCAGTGGTTAAGCACCTTTGGGTTCAATCCCCAGTACCCCTTCTGCCCCCCAGCAAATTTCTTTCCTGCAATATATCAGGAGACAGAATTCTGAGTAGAGGTCTCCTCCACCTCTGGAGAGATCCTCTCAGTCTTCCTCATGGTGACAGTCCAACCCCAATCTTATAAACTACAAGTGGGAAAGGGGCAGTTCCACACAGGAACTCAGGACACTACACCAGAGGAAAGGCTTTGATGGCTAGCAGACGGGAAAAAACAAGTGGTCCACTGTCATCCCTTCTATCAGCAATCTGTTGGCAAGAGCTCACAATATCTTCTTTCCTGAGTTTTGTAATTCTTTTATACAAATACCAGAGGCTTCTGAACACGTTATCTCCAATATGAGACTTTAAGTCTCAGACAGAGGGCTGGGGTTGTGGCTCAGTGGTAGAGCGCTGGCCCAGCAATTGTGAGGCTCTGGGTTCAATCCTCAGCACCATATAAAAATAAACAAAATAAAGATATTATGTCCATCTATAACTAAAAAAATAAATAAATAAGTAAATAAATCTCAATTACTAAGAGTGCATTCTATTTTTAAAAAATTGTAGATGGATAGCATGCCTTTATTTTGTTTCATTTTTATGTCGCGCTAAGGATTGAACTCAGTCCCTCACACATGCTAGTCAAGTGCTCTGCCACTGAGCTACAGCCCCAGCCGCTATTCTATTTTTATTGAAAGGAAATGGATTGGATGATCAAGTCAGATCCTCAGGGAAATAAGCATTAGCAACTCTTCACTTATTAAAAAATGAAAGATGAAAATCAGGACTGAACTCTTTTCCTTTAGCCATAGATAGTTGTTTGATTAAAATATTGAGGCAGAATAGTACTGTGATGCTTACGGCTTATTCCAGTGGGGAAACCCTCTTTCTGATGGACCTAACAGATCACCGTGATAGGAGTGCTCAATTCAATAGCAAATGGGAATTTAAATATATTTGGGGTGTTTTTGTTCCCTGGGGGTGAGAGTAACCAAGGTCATGGCTATCTCTACCCAAGTAACCGTGTTCTATTATTTCTTAATAGACCAGCACTCATGATCAAGGTAGAAGTGCAAATGAGCTGAATTGAGCTTGCAAATTGGGACTTGGCAAATAAATGCGGCAATGAGCCATGTTCTTTTCCATTCTGAGCACTTGGCATTGAAATGCGCCGAAAGCTTCACTCGGCATCTGCATCATTAGGGTCTTGGAAACCAGGCATATATGTACTTGTCTGTTGTTTTAAATTGCAAGGCAATTTGTTCCTCTAGACATTACACTCAAGCCTCTCATTGAAGTAATGTGTATTGTATAGATCCAAAACACTTCCAGCATTAAAAGGAAACTTATGTTTGTTTTGTATTTTTTTTACTTCCTTTTAATCTTTATTTTTAATATAGTATTATCTTAAAAGTGTTTATCATTCAGCTCAGATAGTGACAGATGCTACGTACAGCCCAATGTAAGAAAAATGTTTTGTTTTTTCTTTTTTGGTACCAGGGATTAAACCCAGGAGTGTTTAATCACTGAGCCACATCCTCACATCTTTCTATTTTCATATTTTGAGACAGGGTCCTGCTAAGTTACTTAGGGCCTTGCTAAATTACTGAGGCTGGCTTTGAACTTGTGATCCTCCTGCCTCAGCCTCCTCAATTGCTGGGATTTACAGGCGCGCACCACTGCACCTGGCTTTATAAGGTTCATTTTAATCCAAGGCCACATGCTATGATTTGGATATGGTTTGTCCCCACCAAAGCTCATGCTGGAAATTTTATTACCAATGTAGCAGTACTGAGACCTGCATTAGGTCATGGGGCTCTACCCTCCTGAGTAGATTAATAGGCTCCCAGGGTTCTTGCTCTCATGGAACTGAATTAGTTACCAGAGATTGGGTTGCTATACAATGAGTTCAGCTTTCTCAGCTCTTTTGCTTCTCTTCCATAAGCACTGCTCACCATTCCTGCACATGTTCTGCCATGTGATGCCATCAGCCATTGTTATGAAGCAGCATGAGGCCCTCACCAGAAGTGGCCACCCAATTTCAAACTCCCCGCCTCCAGAAAAGTGAGTTAAAATTTAAAAAACCAAAAACTTAGTTTTCTTTATAGATTACTCAGTCTCAGGTATTCTGATACAGCAACAGAAAATAGACTAAAGACATCATACCTATATCAAATTAACAAATTGTCATTCCTTAAATGAACTTGAGATTTTAATAAGCTATTTTAAAAAAAAATTTAAAGTTAATAATCTACATGTACATTTTCCTTTTAAAAATGTGTACCTTTATAGATGAAGCTAAAAATTATCTTCCTATGTCTCCAACTGCTAACTCTCTAACTCCAAATCCTGGAGTTTTACTCCAGTTTCCCCAAGATAAACTATAACCAGTTTTCATATATGTTCCTCCCCACACATGCACATACACCAATACCCATAGAAAAATTTAGAATATTATTCAGTATGTATTTACACAATTGACTATACTAAACATATCTACCAACAATTTGCTTCTAAAAATCCAATAGCACATCTTATAGATCTATTGGTGATTGTACACATAACCTACTTAGTCCCCAATTTACAGAAGTAAACTGTTTTTGTTTTGTCCCCATTATCCCTGGACATATGTTTTGTGTAAATGATTCTGCAGGTAGATGCTGAGAAGTGAAACTGATAGGACATAGGGAGTGAGTGCTCCTTTTTAGTTAAAGACAATAATAAATTTTAATAAAAAGTAACCTACGCTAATTTATACTACCATCAGTCTCAATTCTCTGGATAATGTTAATATTTTACATTTTGGTCAATGAAATACATGTTTTGTCGATGTGAAATCCCATCTCATTTTTTTAATTTGAATTTCCTGAATTTTCAGTGATGTTGTTTCTAAGATAAAACCATCACACCAAGACATTAAGTGGTTTTCTATGATGCCCAAAGTGGCCAGGCCAGTAAAATAATTTTCATTGATAGATGTGATTTCTCAGTCACCTAAGAGAAACCTAATCTAGGCTCTTAGATAAATGTGCCAAAAAAGTGATATTTGGTAATAAATAACTTTTGCAAAGAATAAAATTCCATAAAGAAGCAATCTGGAAGCTCATAGGCAAGACTTACGGATTAATGTCCTTTGTGGTCTATTTCTATTTGTATGAAAACAATGGTTTCTTCATAAGAGTGTTGAAAGGCTAGATTTGAAAACCTGAGTGGCTGCCACTTGCAAATAATTTTCTGTCTTCCCCTAGGGAAAAGATGTCCCATTATTTTGAAGAATTCCCAGGAAATAACAATATTGAATCTACAGAATCCTTTGTGAAATATACTGAGCTCCTTGGAAGAAAACATTGGAAAATAGCAAACTTTCCACCAATAACATGTGTAATTCAGAACATTCACCTTTTTAACTTTTCACAGTCCTGTTTCTACCAGACCACTTCCAAAAACAGTTATTTAAAGGTCACCAAGAGTCTATAGAGCCAAGCATGGTGGCTGAGGAAGCTCCAGAGACCGAGGCAAGAGGATCGTGCGTTCAAAGCCAGCCTCAGCAAAAAGCAAAGCACTAAGCAACTCAGTGAGACCCTGTCTCTAATGAAATAAAAAATAGGGCTGGGGATGTGGCTCAGTAGTTGAGTGCCCTTGAGTTCAATCCCTGGTATCAAAAAAAAAAAAAAAAAAAGAGGGAGTCTATAGAGCCGGGTACAGTGGCTCATACCTATAATCCCAGCAACTGAGATGGAGGCAGGAGGATCCCAAGTTTGAGACCAGCCTCAGCAACTTAGTGAGACCCTTGGCAATTTATTGAGACCCAGTCTCAAAATGAACAATTAAAAGGGCTGAGGATGTAACTCAGTAGTACCACACACACACACGCACACACACACACACACACACACAATAGAGTCTGTAGTGGTCAAATCCATTCCCACTGGTGGCTGCCTCTTTCCACTGAGCTCCATCGTCCAACTGTATCACCTACTGGCCTCCTTGAAACTGTCTCCTTTGCTGTTTGCTGAGGTGCTCTACCCAGAAGAGCACTTGCTCAGAAAGTCATGAGTCCAGTTGATTCCAAGCTTAGTAAACCGGCTCTGAAATTCCGTTTCTTCATCTGTACAAAGGAAAACAGGAGCTAGATCATTTCTCATAGTGCTTGGTGGTTCTATGATGCAGCACAAGGCTCTCTCTTCCGCTTTCCTTCTCTATTATTTTCATGCCAAATGTGTTGGTTCCCTTCATTCTTCAACATGTTTGTTTCTGGTGCTTTCAAATCTCCGGTTTTGACACCTCTTCCAAATGCCAGCATCACGAGGTGTATGCTGGCTCCCTAGTTCCCAATAGGATAAGGTCAGAACCTCTTAGCACTACACCTGGTTCCCATTCCCCACTGCCTCCATGTCTTCCTTTCATAAGCCCTTCTTCCCAGGTCACATAGTCTTTTCTCTCTCCCCAAATGTCATTTCCACTCCCTTGGGCAGGTAGTTGTTGTTTTATACGTTTTACATAGACTTATATATCCTGCTCCTCTCTTGTCTCCAAAATCCTTCTGATTCTTTTAAGTTCAGCCTCAGCCAGGCTCAGTGGTATATGCCTGTAATCCCAGCAACGGGGAAGGCTGAGCGCTGTGAGCCAATCATCAGCCAGCAGCTGGAAGTTTGCTGGGGCCCCTTCGGCTGTGGCTCTCAACATCTCCCCCTTTCTGTTTAAACAACAAGCATGTGGTTTAGGGACCGTGCCTGCCTTAGGTTGTCCAATAGTACATATGGTCCTTACCCGTTATCGGATGAGCTGACCTCAAGGCGTCAGCCTCCTGTCTTAGGTTGGTACCATTGTAATTGGATCTTACCCGTCACTGACTACCGGTCCAGTATAAAGCCACACCTGTGGAGAGGTACCAGTGGGGGGGGTGAGGTTCTTTGCCTCACCTCTGTTGGCCCCCAAATTTTAGCTGAACGATCATGACAAGCAGAAGGGAGGAAGATACACCAAGCCAATGACGGCTCCTTTTGGAAAAATTGTACCACCGATGACATCATCAGCAAAAATACCACAACACTACCACAAGTCGCTGCACCAACAGATAGTTCACAATGCATACAAGTGAGTTCACAATGCATACAAGTGACACATAGTCTAGGCAAGTTCTGCAAGCAGTTCAGTGATGGTAATTGCAGAAGCTGTAGATTGGTTTTATCTTTGTCTTCACCGGCACTGGGATGAAGATAGGAATTCTGGCAATAATGGCTAAAGAAAAAATTATGTAACATTCCAGAAGGCACTAAAAGAAAACAATTTTCTTAACAATTTACATTATTTTGAAGAGAATTATTAAATATAATTGTAAGGGTTCGGCGAAACGTCAGAGGAAGGGACCACAAGAGACCAGCTTCATGCAATGAGCAGGAGGGAGTTTATTGAGGAGGATCCAAATTCATCACTATGAAGCCCAAGGCTCACTCAGGAAGGGAGAGCGGCCCAGAGCCCAGAGCAGAGGTCAAGCAGAGCTTAAGTACACTTTTTGGGGAGGGTGGGGGAGGGAGGGCTTTGCATACATCAGAACAAATCATCATGAAAATTGAACAACAACTCTGAGACATGATTAGCACATTCATTGGCGGGAACAGGTCGGGCGGGGTGATTGGTCACTCCTAAGGGGGGGGTGTACACATTTAAACTGATTGGTTCGGGCCCTGTGACAAACTGCACAGGGCCCTAGGCTAAATGGCCAGTAGGGCGTTGTCTTAACTATCTCAGGAATTTCAGGTTCTGGGTGTAGCAGAGGAACTTTGCGATGTCTTTTACATTTTAATTTTGCAGTTTAGAATCAGCTTAGAAATTTTACCCTTACATTATGAAAAGGAAAGGTGAAAGTAAACAAACAGATCTGTTAACCTCCTTTTTTGTTCACATATTAAAACAATCCTCAACAGTTGTTTACCCAATTTAAATTAAACCATTTAAATCACGTGAAATAAAAAAAAAATTTGGATCCATTTTTTCGTGAGCCCTCATCATATATGATATATGGACATACGTACATTCAAACATATAACACAAAAACACAAGCCTCTCCCACTCCCACAATCCTCCTGCTCTTGAGGCCGATTGATTGGCTGGGTCATGTGGGCGGAGCCAAAGAAGTCCCCCAGTGAGCAGCTCCGTGGTCTGAAAGGGCAGGGAAACAGCCCAATGAGCATCACCACGAGGAGCCAATCAGCTAGATGTTGCTGGGGCCACTGTGAGCCAATCATCAGCTGGCAGTCTGAAAGGGCGGGGAAACAGCTCAATGAGCATCTCCAATGAGCATCACCACAGAGGAGCCAATCAGCTAGATGTTGCTGGGGCCGCTGTGAGCCAAACAGCAGCCGGCAACTGGAAGTTTGCTGGGGCCCCTTCGGCTGTGGCTCTCAACAGCTGAGGCAGGAGGATCTCAAGTTCAAAGCCAGCCTGGACAACTTAGCAAGACTCTATCTCAAAATGAACTAAGAAGGGCTGGAGATGTAGAGCACCCTGGGTCCAATCTCCAGTACTAATGATGATGATGATTGCGCAGTCTGGCTGGGCACAAATCACGAGCCACTCAAGCAGGAACAAACTTTATTTCCGAAATCCCCCAAAGGCCACCCACGAGGCCCTTCCAGGAACACCACACACCAACCTGAACTCCCTCCCCCGGAACTTCCTCCGCCCTCCACTGGGCTCAGGGAGAACTCAAGGGGAACTCAACGGGCACCCAAGGCAGCTGGAGCCGCCCGGACAGCAGGGGTCCATATACAACTGAATACACAGCCTGTTTCAATCCAGCATCATCCAGTCACAGCAATTATACACAGCTTAACTGAATTATCATCATCTTAATGGCTCACTGGCCTCACCTCTCAACCACTCCTTCTGGTAAAATGCCAGGCACCATTCCGACTGGCTATGGCTCTCATCAGATGATGATGATAATAATGATGATGATGATAATAATAATAATAATAGTCCAGACCATTCTGCCTCACTTGGGAGTATTCTACAATATCACAGATAGCTCTTCTGTCTTGGAATGGATCATCTCCCACATTTAAGCTCCAAAAGAAGCATATTTACTTTTTACATTTCAAGATACTTGGAATTTGGATTCATGTAACAATCACTACTGGACACGTAATAGTCGTGATACAGTTGTACGTGGGCCTGAGTGTTGTGCGTGTGCATAGTAGACTGGCTGCAGACAAGGTTTCAGCAGCATGAAAGAAAACCCTGGAACCAATAGTGGACACTCTGCATCAACAACGTTTCCCACAGCACAGAAGACAACGCTAGGTGAAAACACAGGGACATTGATGATTCTGAGTTGGTTTTTGTTGTTGTTATTGTTTGTACTGGAGATTGAACCCAAGGGCATTTGACCACTGAACCACATCTCCAGCCCTTTTTATTTTTTATTTTGAGATGGTCTTACTAAGTTGCTTATGGCCTCACTAAGTTGCTGAGGCTGGATTTGAACCTGTGATCCTCCTGCCTCAGCCTCTTGAGCTGCTAGTATTACAGGCATGCATCACCATGCCTGGCTGGTTCTGAGTTTTAAAATGATTCAGTAGAGTCAAACTATAATGAGAAAAAAAAATAAGAATTTTTAAGCTAAATTATTTTATTCTACTTTGCCTTCTACAATATCATAGGTCACACAAGAGTGATACATTATAAAAACCTATATCTAAATAAATGAGTTTCTGTGAGAAATCTTTCAGTAAGTAAAAAATGACCATTCTAAATGAGAAAAAAAGCATTGTTCTATAATGCCATGGTTTAAAATTAATAATTTTCTTGGGGCTGGGGTTGTGACTCAGCGGTAGAGCGCTTACCTAGCACGTGCGAGGCCCTGGGTTCTATCCTCATCACCATAAAAAAATAAATAAATGAAACAAAGGTATTTTAAAAAATTAATAATGTTCTTGATTTAGAAAACCATATCATTGATGGGCTGGGGATGTGGCTCAAGTGGTGGCGCGCTCGCCTGGCATGCGTGTGGCCTGGGTTCAATCCTCAGCACCACATACAAACAAAGATGTTGTGTCAGCCAAAAACTAAAAAATAAATATTAAAATTCTCTCTCTCTTTAAAAAAAATACATTGTGTCCACCTAAAACTAAAAAATAAAAGAAAAAAAAGAAAACTATATCAGTGAGTTCATATTTTTATCACTGTTACTACTGATATGAATCTCACCTCATCAACTGGGTTGGAATCTCATTGAAAGAATAATTGTGTGCTGACCAAAGCCTTCTACACACATTGGTAGCCTAAAAGATCATTTTAAATTACATTTACATATTTAAGTCTTTAAATAGAAATAACATTAAACATGGTTTAAAAATCAATAGTATAAAAAGTGTTTTCAGAGAAGTCTCTGTTCCTCCAGTATGCTCATGAGTTAGTCAGTTTTCTGTTACTCTAACAGATACCTGGATAAATAAACTTAAACTTTCACTCACAGTTTTGGAATAACAGTCCACCGCTGGTTGGCCTCATTGCTTTTTGGTTTGTGGCAAGGCAGTACGTGGTGGATCAAATTGTTCACCTCATGGCCAGGAAGAGGAAGAGGAAGAAACAGGGGTTCCAATATCCCCTTCAAGGGCATCCCTCCAATGACCAAACTTCCTCCCATTAGTCCCCACTTCTTAAAGGTTCTGTTCCCTCCCATTAGCTCTACCAAAGCATTTTACATATGGCCCTTTGGGGGACATTTGAGGTGCAAACTAAAGCAGTCCCTCTGCCTAATTCCCTCCCTAACCTGAAATAAGAAAATGACTCTCATTAATTTCTAATTTCCAGAAATGAAATAAAATATGCATATTTTTTTTTCTAGTAGCTATACTTTGCTTTTGAGATTTAGTATTGTCTTAAAAATACATCTGTAGCCAGGCACAATGACACACACTTGTAATCCCAGCACCTTGGGAGGAGGAAGCAGGAGGATTGCAAGTTCAAAGGCAACCTCAACAATTTAGCAAGGGCCTAAGTAACTCAGTGAGACCCTGTCTCTAAATAAATAAATAAATAGATAGAAAGAAAAAGGAAAAAAAGGGCTGAGGATGTGGCTCAGTGGTTAAGTGCCCCTGAGTTTATCGAAAGTTTTCTCATCTTTTTCATTTAATAGCTGCGTGGTGTTTATTTGTATAAATCTATTTGACCACTTTTTCCCAGATGAATATTTGAACTGTTTCCTATTATTAAATCAAACTTTTGAAACCAACAAGTGTCTGAAATAAAAGTTTATTAAGCTGCTCCAGATGCTAGTCAAAAATAAAAGAACTGGTCATAGGACAAATTCCCTAAGCTATCAACTGCATGGCCAGATAGTAATGGGAAAAAATGTCCAACAGATCTAAGGGGCCAGGCTGTTTTATAATGAAAATCTGGGGAAAAGAAAACATCATTGTCTACACTAAACCTACACAGACTATAGATAAGAGAGGCAGGACAACTCAGGGTGGCCAAAGTCCTGGAACAGGAGAACAGTCCACAAAGAGAAGTTTTTGAGGATTCTTAAATGGTTGGTCAGTTGATTCTAAAAGCAGAATGCGATGTTGTCTTGATGGCTAGTCCTCAACAAATAGTGGAAGAATGTGAAACAGCTTTTCTTTTTCTTTGTTGGTTTAGCTTGAAGCTATCAGTTAAAATAAACTTCTCTTATCTCTTTCCTCCCTCTATCCTCTGGCCTGTAACTTAGAACATCTCAGAATTCTTCTTGTGTCACTGTTTCTTTCCAATTATAACCAAACTTGTTTGGAATACCTGTGTACTTATGTTAAGTCACCCATACAATGTACGCATAGAGTTAGAATTGCTGGGATCAATATGCATATCAAATTCTATGCTTTTAATAGCTCTTTACAAATTTGATTCTACCAATTTTATTTTATTCGATTCTACCAATTTTATTTTATTCTGCATTCGATTCTACAAATTTCTATTCCTGCCAGAAATGGATGAGCAACTTTACAATAAAGATTTGAAGAATAGCCAGGCGCAGTGGCACATGCCTGTAATCCCAGCAGCTCGGGAGGTTGAGGAAGGAAGATTGCAGGTTCAAAGCCAGCCTCAGCAAAAGTGAGGCACTAAGAAACTCGGTGAAACCCTGTCTCTAAATAAAATAGAAATAGGGCTGGGGGGCTGGGGATGTGGCTCAAGCGGTAGCGCGCTCGCCTGGCATGCGTGCGGCCCGGGTTCGATCCTCAGCACCACATACCAACAAAGATGTTGTGTCCGCCGAGAACTAAAAAATAAATAATAAAAATTCTCTCTCTCTCTCTCTCTCTCTCTCTCTCTCTCTCTCTCTCTCTCTCCTCTCTCACTCTCTCTTTAAAAAAAAAAAAGAAAAAAGAAATAGGGCTGGGGATGTGGCTCAGTGGTCGAGTGCCCCTAAATTCAATCCCACCCCACACAAAAGATCTGAAGAATAAAGAGTGGTAAAAATGGAGTCACATACTCATTTGGGGACCACAACTTTCTCTTTTGAGCCACACAGGCATCTTTTAGTAGGCAAAATTTCCCCAACATTAATCAATTATTCAAATTCTAAATGATCAATTTCTTTCAAATGGACAGTAACTTTCTTAGTTCTTGGCACAATGACAACAAACTCTGCTCCTGCTATCAATTACTTTCTTCTGAACTTGACCCCCAATTTTATCTCTTACTTTTATCTCTGAACTTTTGTAATTCTCCCCAACAGGAATCTTGTAGGGTTAAGGAGACATCACAGGACATGCTGACCCACGATGACAACAGTGCTCATTACAAATGGACAACTGAAAACTCCTCTCTCCACAATTGTTCATGGGAAAATTTTGTATCTGTTTTTGCCCCTAAAACTGCTGTGTAACTGGTTTACTTAAAATTCACATAGATAAGCTCGTCTTTGCAAGTACATATACAATAAGAAGAAAAGGGTTTATGTTCTCATGGAAATTACTAGAGATACACGTGAAGAAAATAAAATTTATCTTGCGAAAATGAAATTCTGAAATTCAGATCTCTTGTCTAGACTTCAGAATTTTAAAATTCAGCAGATTGCAATTTTCTTTTGCGCTATTATAAATAGTGGCACTGAGGCTACATATGCTCATCTCAAATTCGCTCATGAGAAATCTCAAAGATATTGTGGCAAAAAATTAACAAGTCTTAACCAGTATTGGTGAGATGATTCTAGAGTGAGTCAGGGCTCCAGGGTACAGAAATGCCTTAGGTCAGGTCCCCTGGGAGCAAAGCCCAAGGTGGGACATTCATGACGTGATTATAAGGTGTAGTTACCTGAGAAGAAGGAAGGAGAGAGAAGCAGGGTGTGTGGGGGAGGATCCGCATTAATTCTTCTTTCAAGGTTGGGTAGAATTGACCAGTGAAACCATCCAAACCTGAGCCTTTGTTGATCACAAGTTTTTAAATTACTCACTCAAATTCATTCATTGTTATAGATCTGTTTCCCCATTTCTTCTTGAGGCAGATTTGGTCATTTATCCCTGTAGGAATTTGTCTAGTTCATCTAAGTCTTCCAGTGTATTGGCATCATTCCTTTATAACTTTTTTTTTTTTAATTTCTGTAGTTCTGTAGGTAGTTGGTGATGTCTCCTTTCATTCTTGATCTTAATAATTTGAGTCTCCCTCTCTCTCTTTCTCTGGTAAAGGGGATGTGGCTCAGTACGTGAGTGCCTGTTCAGGGTCACTTGACTATTGAGCCACATCCCAAGCCCATTTTTTTTAGTATTTTATTTAGAGACAGGGTCTCACTGATTTTTGCTTTTGCTGAGGCTGGCTTTGAACTCAAGATCCTCCTGCCTCAGCTTCGCAAGGTCCAGGGATTAAAGGCATGTGCTACCATGCCTGGCAAATTTCCTCTCTTATTTATTTATTTATTTATTTATTTTAGTTGTAGATGGACAGAATACCTTTATTTTATTTATTTTATGTGTTGCTGAAGATCGAAACCAGGGCCTCACATGTGCCAGGCAAGCACTCCACCACTAAGTTACAACCCTAGCCCTGAGTGCCTCTCTCTTTTCTTGGTTAGTTTTCCTAATTTGTTACGGCAGTGTCAAAAGACAAAATTACAAATTTAAAGATCGAATGGCTTTTATTTGAGATTCCATACAAACAGAATGACCTCTGAGGAGTTTTCAATATGACTTAAGGATAAGGTTGGGCAGTGGGCAGGGGATAGAAGAGTAAGACACCTGACTGAGAGTATTTTATATGAAGCAGCAATTATTCCTGTGTTCCTCAAAAGTTGACTGTGAAGAAAGCATGCATCAATGATGTATTTAATAATAGAACATGAAAAAATTTGCCTATGATGATTCTCTTGTTTCCTTAAATTTCAGAAAGCTCAGAGATAAATATAATACTCAAAGTAACCATATTTGCTTAATTGGAGTAACATTATAACTATCATTTACCAACACTGAAACACACACATATGCGCACACACACACACACACACACACACAATTAATTTTAATTTCCCATATCAGTTTTACTTTTACACATCTATGTTTTATTACTATAATGGCCATAATCCCATTGATTAAGTTCTTTGCATCTATTGTCTTATTTAATCCATGCACGTTTCCTGTAAAATCCTGACTTTTACAGGTGAGGAAACCGAGGCTTAGAATCATTACTTGCCCATCATTACAAGGATAATAATTGACAGAGCCTGGAAGTCTGATTCTTAACTACTTTTATTCATCTCCTACATTGTCTCCTTTATTTCTTTTATCCGTTTGAAAATAAATAAGTATTAGTGGTAGAGCATTTACTTATGAAGAGAGATCATAGTACTCACTCACCCATTTATAACTGGTTGACTTGCTCAGTCGCTAGTTATCTTCAAGGTCTACACCATGCTCTGGCTGCAGATCTGAACAGCATTATCTGTGCACACCTGGACAGAACACCACAGCTTTGCTCCAGAGGCCTTTGAAGTCACTGACGGATGGCTAACCCCACCTTCCACCATCATCCCATTGGTATTTGCAGCCTCAGGGAGGACGGGGCCACCCTGGACCACACTTGAGCTGCCTCTGGGGAGTCCGTTCCCCGTCTGAAGTTCTCTTTGATGTGCCTTGCCAGGCTTAAGGAGTCTAATTTGATGTGTAACTGGCTGTCTCTCCCAGTCTGCTCTCAAAGGCACGTGGAGTCTCATGATAACTCCTTCTTTGTCCCTCCATGCATGTTAGTTGAATGGTTCTTGATGCTTTGAATACTCCTGCTTTGCTTTTCAAAAGCTAGGCTTTCCAACATCAGCCATGCTTTTCCATTCTACCCAGGGGCAGGAAACATTCATAACTTGCCAGAACTGTCCCCTCTTCTGGGGGTGAGAGAACATGAGGCAATGTCTGGAAAGTGATGCGTCTTGAAGGTGGACGAATTTGTACTTGCACTGTGGGCTTCACATGATTCTCAATTACCTCTATATTGACGGGTTTAAATTTGATACTAACTTGTTAAATGAATCCAATTGTGTTTATTTAGATGTCGACTGTATTTTTGACTCCATATAAGGCTGTTAGAGGATATTTCACAGTTTGTCAAAGGAGGCAAGCAATGACTCAAGACAGCAATGCCAGGAAGACCATCCTCCCTTCCCCTGGGCTCTGAAGCTCCCATGTGACTCCATTCAGCAGGAGTGCTACCGGTTGAGCATTCTGTCATTGACAAACAAGTTGCCTAGGAGAGTTACATTTGCAAGGTGTTCTTAGGTCTGAAACGTGCCTTGACAACATCATGCATTCTGAGGTACTCAATACTACCTTATTCTAACACCGTGCACTTCAGTGAGCTCTGGCCACATAGCCATGACATCAGTCTCTGTGGCAGCCTCAGAGGCGTGCTTTAAAACAAAACTCACAGTTTTTCCAAAATAGAGTAGGTTCTGCAGCCTCCTTTCTTTTGATCCCCCCTGGAGCAGACACAATTGCATCCTGAGTTTGGGAATCATTTGTGTCTGTCTGTTCAAGTTAGAGAATAGAGGAAGACAACTATTGTCACAGAATGCAATTGGGATGGAAAGACTGGATAAACAAGATCTGGTAGGACTAGGCAGTGAGGGAGTAGGGTGGGAGGGTTTCTTCTTAGATGGGTTCTTCATGATTAGCCAGGGAGGAGGTGGGAAATCTCAAGCTAGTCTCTGGTTTTCTGTTTAGACTCTTTAAGGACTATTCTAGGTACTGTGTAAATTTTCAGATATAAGATCTGAGTTTGGGTGCTGTGATGTTAATTTTGGTAGTAGTCTTCCCCCCCCCCCCCCGCCCGCCCCTCTACGTGCTAGGCAATTGTTCTTCCACTAAGCTACATCCTCAGCCTTTTTGATCTAATTTTGAGCAATGCCTTGCTAAGTTGCCCAGGTTGGCTTGCAATCTCCTGCTTCAGCCTCCTGAGTAACTGGGATTACAGAAGAGCACCAGTAATTTTTTGGTACCAGGGATTAAACCCAGGGGTGCTCAACCCTTAATTTTGAAACAGAGTGTCACTAAGTTGCATAGGACCTTGCTAAGTTGCTGAGACTGGCTTTGAACTTGTGATCCACCTGCCTCAGCCTCCCGAGCTGCTAGCATTACAGGCATGCGCCACTAAGGTTGGCCTGACTACTTGAACTATATGTAAATGCTGCTTTTTGGAATCCCCAGATTTCAACTTTGAATGATACAATGAACTTTCTACAAAAGCTTATCAGGCTGGGAAGTTATCTGGACTTCACCCAAGTAATAAAATCCAAGCACCTGAAATACTAGTTTCCTGCCACTGAAAATATATACATCTTCTTAGAGAAAATTAAAAAAAAAAAAACTCACAGGGAATGGTCACCTATGATCTGACCTTTCCAGAGCAATGGGATGAGCATTATCTTAATGTCAAGAGCACTGTCTTTGGAGGCAGAAGCCTGGCTTTGCCACTCAATACCAAATACCAATGGAACCTTGTGCAAGTTATTTTACTTTCTGTGCCTCAGTTTCCCTATCTGTAAAATGTTAAAGCTATATCTCATCCATAAAGTCACTCTGAGGATTAAGTGAGATAATATGCCTATAAAAAGCACATAGAATAGTAGCTAGGTGCAATGTAAGTGCTATTATTATTATTAGTGTTTTTTTAAATATACCACATATGGAACATATCCTGTGTATTTGTTTTGTATCCTGCCTGGACAGTATCACCCTGTGTCCATTTAACAAACTCCTTCAAGACATCCCACTTACCAGGTGCAGGGACAAATGCCAGTAATCCCAGTGGCTTGGTAGGCTGAGGCAGGAGAATTGCAAGTTCAAAGCCAGGCTCAGCAACTTAGTGAGGCCTTAAGCAAAATTTTTAAAATGTGGGGCGGGGCCTGGGGGCTTGGGATGTTGCTTGGTGGTTAATCACCTTTGGGTTCAATCCCTGGTACCTGTGTCCCCCTGCAAAAAACAAACAAACAAACAAACAAAAAACACCCCACTCAAGTATTAATCTTCCTATGCAACTTTCTCTTGCCAGTTCCTTACACATAATCTGAAGAATTAATAGCCCTTGGTTTTCAATACCAAAATTTAAAATATTTTATACTTATATCTATTTGTGCACTCATCCTGTTATGGCTAATCGAGGGAAAGTGTGTGTATATATCTCACATGTGAAATGTGATCTCTCTGAGGATGGGCATAGTATCTTATTCATCTTTACAATGCCAACACCTAGTATAGTGTCTGGAACATAGTTGATGCTTCAAAAAAATAATATAATGCAAGAATAAGCAAGTTGATGAATGAATGAACAGATTTTCTGCAGCAAATAGGGTACAACCTACGGCTAGAGCACACCCATCTTCCACTTCTTTCTGGAGTCCTCCCGTGCATCTTACCTGACCCTCCAACATATCTGCTGACCCCTCCTTTTCATGCTATCTTCTTTCTAATATTTCCCCCCTGGGCCAGGAGAACATAAGGATGTGACTGCTGAAAGATGTTCAGCATTCTAGCAGGGAGGCACGTTCCCATGGCAACCATCCACAAAAAGAGTAGCAGCCGGTGCTACTAGTCTCTTCAAGCCTTGGCACCCTGCCTGGCTGTGGCTGGCAGCAGAGGGACGCCCAGTAGCATTTCTACGTTACAGTTTGTGCTGTGCCCTGTCGCCCCCTCTTTTCAGCTGTTGAGAGGCATACAGCTTGCTTTTCTGTAGGGATATTGTTTTCTTCACATTTGTGGTGATAGAAGGGAGGGGCACGAAGAGAGTGAACCCAAGACATCTTTTTAAATGTTTCTACAATTAGGAGGACTCTCCCTCCACTTGAAGTCCTGTTCCTGGGAAATAAACTTTACCAAATCACGCTATATGCATGTGTAAATATATAATGATGAATTCTTTCCCTGGATTAGCCACAACAGGATGAGTGCACAAATAGACATACATATAAAATATTCCTAAGCCATGTTTGGGGATTAGTGAGAGGAAGCCCTGCTTAGTCCTTAGGGCTGCTTTGGAAGGAAAATATCATTATTGTTGAACCAGAAATGAGCTCCAGGTATGTTGTACTGGGTCCTTGTTGGAGGATCAGGCCAGGAGAGCCTTGTTCCTGAGGCCTTGTGCTTTTAGGACCCAGGTTTATTGGGTCTTTCACCAAATCACATGGGAAATATCTTTGCATTTCCTGTAAAAACAGCTGTGGAAAACCCTCATTACAATAAACAAGAGTCTGATGATAAATTCTGAGAACTCGGAGTTGGAAAAAAAGTTTATTTTTCTTCATGAACCAGGCCTCCCACCCCCATGGACAGCGCATGGCCTATGGCTCTAGGAAGTTCTGAGCTATGTATTCTGTTCCAACTTCCGTTTTCTTCAGTCAGCAGGTTGAATGAAATATATTTTTATAATCCTTTTTTTCAGCCTTTTTTGAAGCTGTGGAGCTTATTAGAAATTATCTTCTTAGTAACTGGTGATGAGAGGAGAATAATATAAGTTCACCCTGGTAGATTGAAGAATCTCAGTAGTGACATATTTTCCTCATAATTTCCACTGACTACGTTGGGTTATGTCCCCCACCTAACAGTATACAGTCTTTCCTTTCATTCATAAAATGACTCATTTTAGTTTTAAAACTCAGTCTTGTTTGTTTAAAACTTCAGTCTCATCTTTTTTTTTTTTTAAAGAGAGACAGAGAATTTTTTAATTTTTTTTTTTTTTTTTTTTTTTTTTTTTTTTTTAGTTTTTGGCCGGCAACATCTTTGTTTGTATGTGGTGCTGAGGATCGAACCCGGGCCACACACCTGCCAGGCGAGCGCGCTACCACTTGAGCCACAACCCCAGCCCCAGTCTCATCTTTTTATGCCAATGATTTTTCCCTTCTTCTCAATCATTCTAAACCCTCACCACCACCAATAGACCAGACTTAGGGGTCTCCTGACCAGAAATGAAATGGGAACTGTGACTGCCCAGTGCACAGGTGTCATCCTATAGCTTCTATCTTTTCTGTGAAGTCTCAGGGATTCTACTGACAAGAGGCCACCCTAACGGTTCTCTAAGGCATGAGTGGTCCCTGGGGAAACTGTCACTTTAGGTGTAAAGCCCCAGCTCATGGTAATACTTTTTATTTTTATTGCTACACTATAAGTATGCATCACAGAAGGATTCATTATTATATATACTCATACATTCCTATAAGGCAATTTGGTAAAGTTTATTCCTCAGTGCCTCCTTCTTCCCTCTCATGGCAGCACCTTTAACCCATGCTGGAGAGGTCTTGGGCAAGGCTGTGGATCTCATCTTCTAACCCTAGTTGAGTTTTGACCAGGTAGAAAGGAGAATCCAGAAATTAATCTATTCAACGGGTCCTGAAACACGTTCACTATTTGTCTTATGGGTCCATATTATAGTAGCACCTCCTTGGGTCATCAGCTGGGGCAAATGAAATATTCCATAATATGAATGCCACAGCTAATGAAAATTGCCTTTATGGATATTGTTTTAAAATTTGTAAACTTTTGCTGGGCATGGTGGTGTACGCCTGTAATCCCAACGGTTTGGGAGACTGAGACAGCAGGATGTCAAGGTCAAAGCCAGCCTCAGTAACTTAGTAAGGCCCTAAGCAACTTCCTGAGACCCTGTTTTAAAATAAAAAAAGGGCTGGGGAAACGGCTCAGTGATTAAGCACCCTAGGTTTCATTCCTGGCACCAAAAAAAACCCCCTAAATTTTGCCTGAGAGATATTTGGGGGGGACCAATAGACCTATAGGTTTACCCCATATCCTGATTGTGGTAATAGTTACACAAAAATACACACAGGTTAAAATCCTCAAAACTACGCACTGCCTCCATTCAATTGTACTGCATGATCATTTTAAAAATGAAACATTTGAAAAAACGTCTCCAGGCATGTTGGTGCACACCTGTAATCCCAGCAGCTCAGGAGGCTGAGGCAGGAGGAGGATTGCAAGTTCAAAGCCAGCCTCAGCAGTTTAGTGAGGCCCTAAGCAACTGAGTGAGTCCCTGTCTCTAAATGAAATATAAAAAAGGGCTAGGGATGTGGCTCAGTAGTTAAGCACCCCTGGATTCAATCCCTAGTACCCACCCACCCCCAAATAAAAGTAAAATGTCAAAACATTTACTTCCTAGCCTGTATTATTTATTTATATATTAATAAATGCATAATATATATTTATGTTGATGATCCAATCTAGGGCTTCATCTATGCTAGGCAGGTGCTCTGCCACTGAGCCACACCCTAGCACTTCTGGGACTTTTTCGATGAGGTTTGCTGCATATGATTTTACCCCTTTTGTGAGATTTGGAATATTCACTGGATGAGCAGGACAATATTGGATTTTCTCTGGGGTAGAGGCAGTTTTACAGGGAAGCTGAGGAAGTTCAAGGAGCAGGACCCCTCACCTGCACAGGCTGATGAGTACTGACTATAGAAGGAAGTTGTCTGTAACACATTCTCGATGGAGGAGGGAAGCAGGCTACAGTAAGGGATTCTTTCCATTTTCATGAACTTCTAGTAAATTGCAGAAAGACCTCAGAAGAAAGGGATCTATCCCTTCAGAATTCTAGCAATTCAGTCTATATTTTCCCATCACAAATAAATATCCACTTTAGTACTTAATTTTGTTTTCTTATAAATATATTCTTTTTCTTAACAAGTATCCTCGAGGGCTTGAATTGTAGCTCAGTGGTAGAGCGTTTGCCTAGCATGTGTGAGGCACTGGGTTTGATTTTCAGCACCACATATAAAGAAATACATAAAATAAAGGTCTATAAACAACTAAAAATATATATTTTTTTAAAAGTGTCCTTGAATTCTATAAGCTTCAGCTTCTACAAAACCTGGATCTACCCCTTTTTCTAGGGCTAAAGTGTCATCTTGGGCATTTTACAATCCAGTTTGGTTGTATTATAGTTATTGGGTTTATTTTATTTTTTTAGAAGATTTTTTACAATGACTGTATTCCTAATTCTAATAATATGAACATTTTATTTGTGAATTCCCTTCTTCTGATCTGTGGAGGCCTAGAAAATCAAACAATGAAGACTTTTTGAATCAATTAAAACTTGAGTAAGAATTTAACAACATTTCCTGTATTTAAACAAAACGTCTAGGATTCTTTCTACTCACCTTCCCCCACATCTACTTTAGATGAGTAATATTCCTACACAAGCTAGCACCACTCAAGTGAAATTTTTATTACGGTTTGCTTGTTTTGAAACAAGACATTTTATTTTGGAAAAAAAAATAATAAAAGGAAGTAGTATGTTAGGAATTGATACATTTTTAAGACAATTCTATATCTTTAAGCTGCTTATTATATATAGCCATCTTGATCTCAGAGACAGCTTCCAACAGCGTACACAGGTACATACAGTAGACTTCCACTCAATATTTGTTGACTGGGCTTCAGGAGGTTCCAGGAGCACCTGCCTGGGTCTGTTTCAAGTTCTGACTGTAACAGGGGGTGTGAGCTCTATTAAGCCCCTTTCTCTCTCCCTGCCAGCTCTGAATTTTGTTGGAGTGGGCCTTCCCTCCAGGGCGGTTTGGAGATGTCACTGCAGCTTTGGCCAGCAGGGGGCTTTTAGTGACCTCCTAGGTTTAGGCCCCTAGGATGCAGAACTGGCAGAAACAAGCAGAGGGCGTCCATCCATCCTGAGAGCTTAGTGAGGTGAGCATTCTTCTTTCCAAACCTCATTCTTCATCCTCGGTCTAGGTCAGATGTAGATTCTAGTAATGAATAATAATCGCTCTTAGTATTGATGGTTACATGATTAACATGTTTTCATTAATACTGACAATGACTTCTACTCTTAGAACACTTTGGTTCTAATCTAGACAACATTTATTTTCCAGTTGCCGGACACAGTTAACTTCCACTCACCAATGGAGAGGTAGAGAGCTGAAGAGGCCAGTAAGTCCTCCCGATCCAAGCCAGGGAGGTAAGGCACCCTCCTTTCCATCCATCACCTGACGTAACTCTAATGGGTTCAGCATGACTCACAGGCCTCATGTCCAGGCAGTCTTTGGGCCCATTTTTGCCTTCAAAGCTGATGACTCCAGTGATAAGTGCCTACGAAGTCTTGTCTGTTTGGTTGTACTTTAACCCTGGCCAGCTGAGACAGCAGGACATTAAGGACAGAATATGTGAAACCCATATTATTCTCGGTTGCCTTTATAGGGGACAGAGGATGAAAGACTCTACCGGTAAGATCTTTCTTGCCAAAGTGATAAAAGGTAGCAAATTGAGTGGCAAGCGCATGGGCTGCTACAGGCACTTGAAATCCAGGTCGTGGCTCCCAGCTGTGTGCCATCTTAGCTCACTTTGTGGGCCTTCTCTTCCCTTCCTTATCTTGGAAATGGGCTTATTCAACAGAAGATCTTCGCTTAATATATTCTGGGGGATTTTTTTCTTACATGACTATTGTCATTGTAGACTATAAGATTCCAAAGGACGCACAACAACGTAGAGCTTATTATCACTGCTGACATATCTGGGGGCATATAATGCATTGATGATAATGCTGTTCGTATCATCATATACCAAAACGAACGAATCGCCCGTCTCACATTGCGTTGGACAGCATTTTGTCTATATTCATGGGGTTCATAATCTGTGCTCTCTAGATTCATGGGGTTCATTATCTGTGCTCTTGCAGGTTAGCTAGGTGTAGGGGCTCCAGTGCAAGTTGTGAGTACTATGAATGCCTGTAGCAGAGGTCCCCTATCTCATACCAGGGGACAGAGCTGATACTTAAGCTGGATCTTGAAGGACAAGTAGAAAGTGACTAGATAAAAAAACAGCAAGAGAGCATTTGGGTGGGTCAAGAAGAACATAACCAGACCGGGATGCACTATTCATTAATGCCAATGGGGATCTCCTATAAAGAAAACCAAAGGACACCTGGGCCTTCTGGTCCAGAAGTCAGGGAACTGGGGTTCCTGTCTTGGCACCCGCCATAGCTTTGTGAAATTGCCTCACCCAGTCATTAAACTGCTCTGGGCCTGTTTACTCATCAGTCCAGCAAAAGTGCAGACTGGATATCCTTAAAGAAGGCCCCAGCTCTCACTTTTTACAATTCTGCATTTTGGGTTGACCCTAAGAAGCCAAATTCTGGGCATTCCATGACCTTGCAGCTGAACTGGCAGCCCTGAAGCACCTGAGGGCATCTGCTAGGTGTGACTGGAGATGGCGGGGATGGATGACATCTAGTGCCGCCAGCTGCCCAATCAGTGTTAGAATAACCTGAACCCAGCTCTCCTCTCTTCCTCTAAGGGGTCCTGGGAACCATGATAATATTCTAAAATAAGGAGATCTGGTATGTCCCATGTGGCCTATGGCCTAGACAGCAACACACAAAGAATGAAACCAAGAATTTTGAATTTGTGCCTTGAAGTTGTTTTGTGTCAAAAGTTAAAAGACAAATCCAGCCGCCTGGTGGCTCCCAATATTTTCAGTGGGTTAAGATATTTTATACACACTCAGCTGCCAGAGGATGATGAAGCCTTTAACGTTGAACCTGAGTCTAGTTTCTTCTGATGCGTTCAGATGTGATACAGCTCATATTGGTCTGTTGTGAGAGGAAAAATAAATTCCTGGGTTGGAGGAGGAGGAGATGAGGGTGGTTAGGCAGGATTAGTGTCATACCTTCCTCATTTTCAGCAACATCTTTAACTGATCAAAGCAGAGGCCTGTGGCATCCTGTGTATCCCACTCTCTTGTCTCACATTCTAGAAATCTCCGGTCCTTTGGGGATTGAATCCTTCCCATCTTTAGATCTGGTTGATTAAAACCCAGGCTTGGTGGCCCCTCCCAAAAGATGTCCCCTCCCAAAATTGTCCCTTCTCTTTCCTTGCCAGAAATCAGCAGAAGAGACAAGGAAAAGACACTTGGACAAATGAAGACTTCATTCTTTTTTTTTTTCTTTTCTTTTTTATTAGTTGCTCATGACAATACAATGATCTTGACATATTTGCCAAACGGTGATCTAAGGCCAGGGGCCTTATTCCCTGAAGCTGTTTAACAGAAGCTGACGAGAGAGGTTTTAGAAGCCTGGGGATGTTCTGGGGATTGAGGAAATTTCTAACATTATTCATGGTTCTAAATTGATTCCATGTAGCCTTGCAGGGTCAAAGGGGGCTTGTGGATGAGCTCTGAGGAAAAGATCTGCCTAAAATCAGTGATCTCTAGAGACAGAGTTATAAGCACAGGGAACTACCTGGGAGAGTATTCTAAGGTAAAACTCAAGAACTTCAAATACTCAGCCCTTGTGTCCTATTAAGGAAAATGTGGGAGGAAAAAGAAGTAGCAACTAGAATGAGGAATATATTCAAGGGCTTCTCCTTGGAGCCAAAACTCCATTAAAGATGACCTTGTTTCCACTTGTAGCCTCAGAGTACTCAGAAGCTATGTCTGATGTTTACTCTTCTCTCCTTTGTAACCCTTGAACTACGTGTAGGCCCCGTGTGGAGCCTCAGGGATATGGTATCCAATCTGAGACTGCCAGTTGGGGAAAACCTTTGTGCCTTATTGCTGATTTAGGCAGCCAGGAGGATTAATGACTTGTTGGGCGGAGTGTTTGAAACAAGATTAAGCTGTAGCAAAGCTAATTGTTGCATCAGCTTGAATCGATGAGGGATGGGCCAACTGTGGAGGAGAAAGTCAATGCCTGGCCTTCCCAGCCCTCAGGAAAATGCTTTTGAAAAAGGAACAAAATGGCCCCCTGCCTAAGGGTGACAGTTGCATTTGGAAATCTGTATCTGAGTCTTTGACATCGGGGCAAATACAGCTTCAGATAGAGGTGGGTATCTGCTAATGAGAACAGACAGCTGCTGCCCTTAGGTGCCTCAGCTGAAGAGGGAGTGTGGAAGGACTCTTGGGTGACATGATGAAAGTGAGGTCTACCTTTCATGGGCACACGCTTCTTGGCCTGAATTCCACCCACCATGTTTGGGGATAACTGCAGCTCCATTGCAACCAAAAGCATCAGTTGTGATTAAAATAATAATAATAATAATGCATGAGGTAGAGAGAGCACAAATGTCTTCTTTCTGATTATTCTAACACTGTAGTTGGGGCTAGCTGCCATTTTGTATGATTCATCAATGAAAACACTCCCCAGGGTGTTTTTGCCTTGGATGTTCTTTCTAAGTGCGATAAAAGGTCGAGTTCCCTGTCAGATGCACACTTGGGAGTACCTGGTAGAAGGTGAAGGGTGACCCAGCTGTTGTTCCTCTGTCTTCTACATTCCTTGTGGTCTGCCGATCTCTGCCAAGATCGGCTTGGGGAAGCTATCTTGGTCTCTCTGAATGAGAGATTTGCAATAAGGTTGAAACTTGGTTAGTCCTCTGAGAAGACAATGTGACCCCTGCGTACTATCTGGCCAATCAATGTGCTGCCTAAGACGGTGGTTCTCAAACTTTGCTGCATCTTAGAGTCACTTGGGGGTTCTTAAAAATCTAGATGCACAAGCTGCTTCTCAGAGCAGTTTAATTAGATTCTCTTGAGAAGGGACAAAGGTCTTAATGTTTTTTAAAAGTACCCTGGATGATTACAAGCCAAGTTTGAGGACCAGAAATTTGGTATTGGACCTAGGACATGGGGGATTGAGAGGGCTAGGGAGGAAAGCATTTGCCTGAGATGAAGCATGAAGACTAGATGTCCATGCTCTACAAATAACATGAGCGGCAATGTGCCCCTTCAGAGCTCTATCTCGGATTCAAAAATAGCACAAACATGTCTCCAGACATGGATTTTAAAAGCTGACATGTCAACCTTGACTAATAACTGAACAGACATTTTAAGCACAGTGCAGCCCAAATGGATATAAGCTGGGTGCAGTGACACGTGCCTGTAATCCCAGTGGCTTGGGAGGCTGAGGCAAGAGAATCACAAGTTCAAAGCCAGCCTCAGCAGCTTGATGAGAGTCTGTCTCAAAATAAAAATTAAAAGGGCTGGAGATGTGGCTCATTGATTAAGCACCCCTGGGTTCAATCCCCTGGTACCAAAAACAAAACAAAAAACCAAACAGATGTGAGTATTTCTGGCTGTTTGCTTACTAGCTGTTCTTGAGAATGGATTCACACTATGGACACGGCCCAGCTCTTTTTATTTTTTTAATAGTTGTGATGGATACAATACCTTTATTTTATTTATTTATGTGGTGCTGAGGATCAAACCCATTGCCTCACACATGCAAGGCAAGCACACTACCACTAAGCCACAACCCCAGCCAATCCAGCTTTTTAAACTAAGTCCTTGCTTCATGATTGGAAAAGTGATTGAGCTGAGTAGCACTAAACATACACCCTCACACCCACACACGGAAATAGGAAAAGATGAGTCTTTAAGGAGCAGCTAAAAAGATTACCAAAAACCTCTATGGGACCAAGCCTACATATCTACTTCCCCTCAGTTATCACAAATGTAGCAGAAGTCATTGTCAATTGGTGCTGCAAACAGACAATGACCTTCCCCCAATTCAGCTATTTGCATTAGAGGACTGGATTTGCTGGCTGGGGGACTGGGAACATAATTTCCCTCATATCTATTTTCTAACACTGAAGTACACTGGAAGCTGAACTGTCCCTTGAACTGTCCCTTGTTGTGGGGGCGCAGCAAGTGGCAGTAATAACCGATGCCTGGTTTGGATGCCCAGGGTGAAAGCTCTTGAAGAGGCTATGGTCAGCCTGTGGCCATAGCTTGATGGGAGCCTCGCCTTCTGGGGTGTGGGGAATAGTGGGTATAGGATGAGTGAGAAGTGACATCTGGGGAAGTTCTTGGACATATGGGGATAGTTCCTTCTCAATAATAGGAAGGAAAGGACCGGCACAATAAGGATTCCCTGAAGGACAATTTTTCCTAGAGAACCTGGAAATATCCAGGTCAGGAGAACTCCTGGAAAATATTAGCAGGAAAATCATGTAAACCCTCGAAGGTATCGCCATTGCAGATTTGCAATAGTATATGGGACTACTTTTACATTTTTATTTGAATTTTGTACTTTGAGTATAGCATTAGAAAAAGTAGCTTTTCACTATGGACCTTATAGAGCGCCACTATGGCAGCTTTCTCAGATCCGCAAAATTAGGGGCCCAGAAGCCCAGCCCGCCATGATGAGTGTGCAAACGTGACAAAACTGGATGACAGGCTTAATACAGAATATTGAAGGGAGCGGCCTGTCATAAGGTTGTGTGTTAGCAAAAGGATCACCAGCAGCTGATCACCAGCAGTCTCCTCCTCCTCCTCCTCCTCCTCCTCCTCCTCCTCCTCCTCTTCCTCCTCCTCCTCCTTCTCCTCCTCCTCCTCTGTACTGGGGATTGAACCCAGGAGCATTTTCTCACTGAGCTACATTTCCAGACCTTTTATTTTTTATTTTGAGACAGGATCTCCCTAAGTTGCTGAAGGTCTCACAGAATTGCCCAGGCTCATCTTGAATTTGCAGGCTCACCTCGAATTTGCAGGCTCACCTCGAATTTGCAATCTTCCTACCTCAGCTTTCCCAGTCACTGGGATTCTAGACATGCGCCACCATGCCCGGCCTGCAGCCACATCACTTTTGATTTCTGCAGAGTGTTCCCTTGAATGTGCATGCTAGCACTGTCTTCTTGCCTTGTAGGTCGCTTTCTTCTTTCTCACATGATGCAGGAAAAAGCTCCCCAGTGCCTCTTCTTATAAGGTTCCCAATTCCACATGATGGCTCCATTCTTAGGACCTCATGTACCCCAAATGATCTCCCAAAGGCCCCTCTCCAAATATTCAGGGTCAGGGTCAGAGCTTCAACATACAGATTTTGGGGGAAACATTCAGTTCATGTATGTTTCTGTTTAAAGACACTTTTTTTGTGTCTTTAAACAGAGATTGTACCCAGGGGCACTTACCCACTGAGCCACATCCCCAAGCGATTTTTAATATTTTATTTAGAGACAGAGTCTCACTAAATTGCTAAGGATGGCTTTGAACTCATGATCCTCCTGCCTCAACCTCCTGAGTTTCTGGGGTTACAGGTGTGCACCACCAAGCCAAGCAAGACACTTTAATATAAATTGTTGACTCATCAACATTTACTTCAGAGGCACAGCGTTGTAGCTCATGCCTGAAGGAAGTTTATCTAAATGTATTTTCTCCTTAAAGCTCATCACATTGTTCTTGAACTTAGAAATACCAGACAGGGCTTCAGCGCTATGCTCTAGGCCCCCTTTAATCAGAAAAATTACCAACAAAAAGAAGCAAAATGTGGAAAACATGGCACTAAACAGACTACAAATAGAATCCTTGTTTATCATGTGGGATCTGAAGCAAGAAGGCAGAGGGTCACCTTGTTTGACCTAAGCTGGGAATATGTGCATTGGACCAAATTTTTCTCTGTTCTGCACATGTTCATAAAAGACTGAAAATTCTGCATGGACTTTGGAGTTACAAATGAATTTTAATGAGCAAGAGAGCTTGCAAATAATGAGCATCAACCATATGTCCATAGGATATGCATTCTGAGAAGTGAATTTGTTGAATAATAGAAGATACACACATCAAGAGCTAGTAGATACTGTCACATTTCTACCCCCACCTCCTGAAAAGGCATCCTAATTTGCTTTACTAACAATGGTAAAGCTCAAGTGCTTAGTTTCCAATATCCTTGTCAGTCCCAGACCAAATCTTGAACTTCCCTGCATGTGAAATGCCTTTCCTGGTGCCTGGCATATTTTTTGGTATTTCAGCAATGACTGTTGATTGATTAACTGATTGTATAAAGATTGAATGGATGAATGTTTCACTACAGGCTCTTTATGCTCACCCATTGAGTTGTAGGTTTCCTAGCTTTCTCTGACAGTAATTTTGACAGTTGTCCCTGGTACTCTTCTCTGTGTATTTTCTACCCTGTCCTTTAATGAGTCCAAACAGTGGTGAGAAAAAAAAATGTCTGGGGAAAAAAATTATGAATTTGGAACCCAGCTTTTCCCCCAGAAAGGCCAGGAGCAACTAGCAGAAAGCACATGTACCTTTAAAGCCAATACACAATTGATTTTTCAATTCAGTAAATTATGAAACATTTTAAGACCAAAGACAACATTAATTAACACCAAAAAAGATTAAGCATGCAATCAAGTTTTCCACTAACTTTAATGAATTAGTTGAGTTGCTGGAACATTACTCAGCACTAGATGAATCAAGGACAGATATGTGCTTCCCAGCCTAGTGAGCATGATAATGAGGTCTCCACCTCATTTGCAGGGAAAGTGTTCTTCAGTGAGCAGCCACAACTGACTGAGATAATGAATCTATGCCCCATTTTCTCCAATTTTATTAATAGATTATTTTACAGACTAATGCAATTATAAATTAGCTATTCAACAACACACAATGGCATGCAAGAAGAAATTTGGTTAAATGCTTTCCGTGATTGCAATGCGTGTATAACATCTTTAAAACCGGGGACTCGATTCTTAATTTACACCATCAATTAATGTTTGCACACATTGTATTAATCAGTTCCCTTTGCCAGAAAAAGTCCCAGTTGTTTATTGGTATGGATGTATTAACATTTGCTGAGCCTCTCTGATTACTAATCTGAAATCCCTGAGGAGGAGGGAAGAAAAGATTTTGGAAAATTTGTGTTTTTGAATAATAAAAGACAATTTTATGTTTCTCATATAGTAAATGTAAAAAAATACATTCAAAATAACATGAAATGTATAATAATATTTTCATTCATCTAAAGGAGTCCAGAAGGAAAAAAAAATCCTAAAATTTTGATCATGGTTATTTCCAAGCAATTGGCTTCCTACTGACTTATTTTCTTTTTCGTTTCCTGTATTTTTTGATATTTTTCTCCAGTGAACACATATGATTTGAATAATATTCTGGATATATAGATACAGATACAAAAAATCTACTGAAAACATATATGGTTGCTTGGAGTCCTGATAGTCAATAAAACTTATGCAAATGGACTAGAAAGATCTGTCTCATCCCAGAATGGCTGTCTGACAATGACAAATGAATCTAACTATATGCTAGAACCGCACTGAACGGGGTGGGAAAAAGAAGCTTACCTAAGTAACTTGGGAAATAGGTATTTTGATTGGATACTGTAAGACTAAAGACAAAAATAAATTTAAAAAATGGAATTCTATCTAAACACCTTATCCTACTTGTTTCTTACAGGTCTTGGAGTCAGCTGTGTAGACTCAAACGAATAAGCAAATACATGTCAGAGAAAGAAGTTAGAAATATGCTAGGAGTGGGAAGCTGAGGCAGGAGGATCGTGAATTCAAAGCCAGCCTCAGCAATTAGTGAGGTCCTAAGCAACTCAGAGAGACATATATAAAGGGCTTGAGCTGTGACTCAGTGGTAAAGAGCCCCTGGGTTCAATCCCTCCAATCAACCAATCAATCATATAGAAGAAAAAAAAATATGGAAGGAGAGCAGGCTAGATTGGCCCCTGTGCTTCTGGATTAGAGTGGGAGAAATCAGGATGAATTTATGCTTATTTTTATATTCATATATTTTAGTAAATGTACATTCAGATAATTAGATAAAGAAATAAATGTAGATATGTGTTTATATAAGGGTTACATGTACAAATTTATTTCTTGCTGGGTCAGCTGACAGGGCCTGGAAGCCATCATATTCAGCATCAATAAACACAACTAGCATCCAGGTCTTGCTTTCTAAGTGCCATTCTCCAATAAAAGAAAAAGGGGCACAGGGAAAACAAGCACGGGGCATGTCAAAAGGACACAGGGCCCAACCTAAAACCATTCCCAATGGCCAAAGCTAGAACAGTGTAAGCAAGAAAGTAAATAACCATAATATTGGATTGTAAGCCAAAGAATAAACTAAAGATACCCAAGTACATATTTTTTATATTTATTTACTTTTTTTTTTTTTTGTTTTCAGTGGACACAACATCTTTATTTTATTTGTATGTGGTGCTGAGGATCGAACCCAGCGCCCTGCGCATGCCAGGCGAGCACATTACCACTTGAGCCACGTCCCCAGCCCCCCCAAGTACATATTGAGTTAAAAAAAAAATGAAAAAATAGAGAAGGGACATGTCTTCTATGCAGAAGACCACTAGTTAATAAATGTTGATACTTTACTCTCCAGAAAATGAAACTTTTTTTCTCCATTCCCTGAGTGCATGCAGAATTTAGCAGTGACTCATTTTCAATGGATAGAGTATGGAAAGGGAAAAAATCATAGCATTGCAGTGGGGAGACCTGATTTACAACACCTGGCCTGAGTGATGGAGGTCGACATCACTGGGGGTGATAACTGAGGTCTGATGACGTGTACACACTGAAAAGCCACTTCACCTTGTGGTTTTCTTCCCTCAAATCCAGTTTCACAATCTCACATGAGAAAACTAGTCAGACAAATCCAAACTGAGGGGAACTCTACAAAGCACCTGACCAGTACTCTTCAAAACTATCCAGGTTCAACTGGGGCAGTGGCATGTACCTGTCATCCTAGCTGCTCGTGAGGCTAAGGCAGGAGGATCCCAAGTTCAAGGCCAGCCTCAGCAACTTAATAAGATTCTATCTTTAAAAAATAAATAAATAGGGCAGGGTGTGGTGGCGCATGCCTGTAGATCTCAGCTACTCAGGAGGATCCAAAGTTGGAGGGCAGCCTGGGCAACTTAGCCAGACTCTGTCTCAAAATAAAGGAAAAAATTAAAAGGGCTGAGAATGTGGATCAGGGATAGAGCACATGTCTATCAGGCACAAGACCCTGGCTTCAATTCTGAGTACCCCAAAAAACAAAAACCAAAGAAATTTTCCAGGTTATAAAAATAAAAAGGAAAAGTTGAGAAACTGTCATGAGTTAGAGGAGACTAAAGAGACACAACAACTAAACGCCAACAAGGTAACCTGAGTTGGATATTGCAACAGAAAGAGTTTTAATGCAAAAACTGGTAAAATTGGAGTAAAGTCAGTGATAATGAACAGCGGGTATACCAATGTTAATTTCTTATTTTTCATAAATGTTCATGGTTACATATGATAACAATGGAAGAAGCTGATTGAAAGGTATGCTGCTGACTTTGTGCTATTATTTCAAAGTTTCTGTAAATCTATAATTATTCTGTGGTGGCTCACATTTGTAATCCCAGCTACTAGGGAGGCTGAGGCAGGAGTACACTGAATTTGAAGCTAGTCTGAATAACATAATGGAACTCTGACTCAAAAAAAAAAGTATAATTATTCTGTAAATGTAAAAGCTATCTTAAATCTATCCTAGTATTTTACAGGACAGGTGTACTATTCATTAACAGAAATGATCTAATAACCATTATCTTATGGTTCGTGGCAGGAGTGTTAGTGAAGAATCAGATTGTTTGGGTCTGAATTGCAGCTTGGCAAGGTACTTATATGAAACCACAGTTAAGATATTTAACCTCTCAGTGCCTTAGTTTCTTCATCTGTTAAAAACTGAAATAACAAAACATCATAAGAATGTTGAGAATTAAATCAGATAACATACACACAGAACATTTTTGCATTTGATAAATGTTAAATAATTGCAATGGCAGAGATTTTTCAAAAAGCCCAAGAAATAACCTGAAAAGAATGAGTTTCCACCAGAAATTCTTCTAGCAATAAGTCACAAAATGGGCCAACAAGTCTGAGATGAATAAAAAGAGATAAAATGTACCCATGATCATTATGTCCAAAGGGATATCAGAGGAAAACTAATTCAGTTAAAACAAAAATCCTTCTACTCTTTATAACTTGAGATAATTTTTCCTTCATTAATGTTAAAAATGTTTTCTAAATTGGCTAGACGTGGTGGTGCACACCTGTAATCCCAGCGGCTCAGGGGGCTGAGGCAGGAGGATTGCAAGTACAAAGCCAGCCTCAGCAATAGCAAGGCACCAAGCAACTCGGTGAGACCTTGTCTCTAAATAAAATACAAAATAGGGTTGGAGATGTGGTTCAGTGGTTGAGTGGTTCAATTCCCTATTACGCTCCCCCACTCCCCCCCAAAAAAAAGTTTCCTGAATTGCTTCATTTTTTCATTAAAAAATATATATATGTATCTGTGGGGTCAGAAGGACTCAAATTCCATAAAGTCACCTGTGAGTTGACCTGCCCAGGTGGACGCAAGAAATATGGAGGAATTAATTATGGAAAAACAATTGTATTCTAATATTAGTATTGTACAACTAGGATGTTCCTGGGAGGCTACATATCGAACCCTGAGATGCTTTACATTTAGGTCCCATTCATTAAGATCATTACTAAGCAGAGTTGAGATTTCTCTTTCTTTCTTTTTTTTAAACATATCAATGGTTATCTGATTGAAAAGAATACTTCTGGGAAAACTCTGGTTTAGGGATCCCATTGGTAACTAAAGGTTTAGAGAATTTCTTTGGTTCAGGAAGGTGGTTCTCAAAGTTGGGGCTGGATCAGTAGCACTCATTGGACTGGTTAAAACACAGACTGCCAGCCTCTGCCCCTGGAGTTTCGAATGCAGTATGTCTGGGCAGAACCTAAGAACTGTATTTCTATGAAGCTCCTAGGTGGTGTCCATGTTGCCAGCCTGACCACACATTGAGGACCATTGGTTCAGAAGGGCTGAAGTATTTCAGGACTTCTTTTACCTAAAGTTGGAATAAAGCTAAAATGCGGGGGGGGGGGGGATGAATTCAGCCCCCTGGTAAGCTCCAAGGATAGGATTACCTGCCCTTATCCCTCCCACTCCCACCCTGGTACTCTCTGCAGTGACACAACTTTTTTTATTTGACCCCCCAAGGCTTCCTGTGAAAAAGATGTTTGTCCTCCTATCTGCTGGGGTAGAACAGGCTTCCTGAAGTGTTTTCTTTGTGAACAGGAAAGCCCAGGGTCACATCTCTACTTCAATCATTCTCAAATTTTATTGTGCATGAGAATCACTTGGGGAGCTTATACAGAGCATGTTTCTGGGGCCCACACAAGAGACTTTGATTTATCAGTTAATAATAATGGCAGACATTTATTATACATTTTCTATGTGGCAGGCGCTATTATAAGCACTTTACATGTATGAACTCATTTAGTCCTCAAAAAAAAAATTCCATAAGGTAGCTGCTATTACCATTCCCATTTTATAGAGGAGGATACTGAAGTTCAGAATGGTTAATAACTAGTTAGCTAGTTATCAGCTAATTAGTGGTGGAGCCTGGATGTGTACCTAGGCAGTTGACTCCAAAGTCTCCCCAACTCTACCTCCTCTTGTCTGGGGTGAGGGTCCTTAGTTTGAGTTCTCAAAAAGGATACCCTAAACTAAAGATGTGGATGTAAGTGGTTTATTGGAACAATGGGCTCAGAAGCACCATGAGGGATGGAGCAGGTAAGGCAGGAAAAGTGTGTGGATAGGTTGTTGATGGGGGTTAATGAAGCCCAGTTCTGCTGGGGATGCTCTACAGAACTGCCAAGATCATGCCTTAAAATTACCTTACTGAAGACAAGACAAGCTGGGATAGTCACTCACCAGCTCCTTTTCCTTATTTGTTGGGGGGTCATCTTGCCGACCATGAATTCCTCTGGTATTTATAAGCTCTTTTGAAGCCAGAGAATAACCCTCAGGCAGTAGGGGAGAGATTCATGCAAGTGAATCATCTCTCATAACTGCAAGAAAACTAGGAGAGGTAGGTCCTAGGGATTTAGGGTGGAGTACCAAGAGGAATTTTCTTTTTAATATGCTGTCACGGTGGTCCAGGGAACACACTTTGAGAAACATTGTTTTAATTCGAGGTTGCCCTTAGGTGGCCCTGATGTGGAGGCTCAGGTTAAAAAAAAAAAAAAAAGAAAAAAGAATCAGTTCTACTTATTTATTTATTTATTTATTTATTTATTTATTTATTTATTTATTTATTTATTTATGATTAAACCCAGTAGCACTCTACCGCTGAGCTAGATCCCCAGCCCTTTTTATTTATTTTTATTTTGAGAGATGGCCTCACTAAGTTGCTAAGGCTGGCCTCAAACCTACAATCCTCTCGCCTTAGCCTTTCGAGACACTGGGATTACAGGTATGTGCCTCTGCACCCAGCCAGACTTCTAATCGAGATAAACCTGGATGTTTTCCCCTTTCCTTTTTCATCCCGGCCACCCCCCCCACCAATTATACCCCAAGAAGTGAGCCAAGCCAGATCAGTAATTCAATAAGTTCCTGCAGCCATCTGGAATCAGCTGGAGTCAATGAGCACAGGAGGTTAACATTCTCTAAGATTAACACGGAGAAGGGAGAAGTCTCTCTGTCCTTATTTCCCTTCCTAGATTTTTCCTTCCAAACTCATCTAAAATTACATCACTGCTTCTTCCCCCTTCCCACTGATAAAACCAAACCAAACTCAGAACCCAAATTGTGGAGCAGAGAGAGGATAAAACTTACAAGACATCTAAAAGTAATATGATTTCAATGCTCTTGCCTCCCATGGCATTTTCTAAGTCCTGGTCAAACAACACAACACCCCTAGGGTAGTTTGAAAGAACCAAAACCAGATATATCAGAGGTGAAAGGGGGATCCAGAAAAGCTTCCAGTTCAGGAAATGCAAACTCAGATGCATTCTTGGGCCAAGGAGGTATCATGGTTGGTTATAAAAACATATGTAAAGCAATTGTGGAAACACAGAGGGTGCGATTGTATTAGTCAGCTTTCTGTTGCTATAACAAAATACTTTAAGTGCTTATGAAGAAAAGAGGTTCATTTAACTTCATAGATTTGGAAGCTGAAAGTCCAGGATCAGGTGTGCCATCAGTTCAGCCTCTGATGAGGGTGTCCAGCTACCTTATAACAAACCAGATGGCATCATGTTTAAAGAGTATGTGAGAGGGAGAGATCAAATGGTGAGACAGGAAGCCATTCCGTGGTCAGGCTAGTCCTTTTTATAATAATTCTCTCTTGTGGGAAACTAACTGGGGTCCCCTGAGAACTACCTTAATCCCTTCCAAGGGCAGCACTCCCAGTGAACAAACCCTCTTCCGTGAGGCCCTATCTCTTAAAAGCTCCACCACTTAAACCCCACTATATGGGAGACCATGCGATCAATTCTTCAGCACAAAAAACACTGGGAACATGCTCAGACCATATCCAAGACATATGGCAGCAGTAGAGACTGGCAAGGCCTGTAGCCCTGGAGAAAGTATATTGAACCTACTTTTCCATAATACTGGGCTGCCAAAGGCAAAAGACAAAAAAACTTGGAGGATCACATTTATCCACAGACTACTATATAGATATAAATATATTTGCGAATACTCAATATAACCTCCTTTTAGATGAGATAGATGGTTGCCTGAAATCACTCAGGATCTTATGTTCAACTGGTGCATGCCTATAAAGCCAAACTTATTCTGTACAGTTAGGGCCTGGCTCTGTGTGTGTGTGTGTGTTTATGTGTTTACATGTGTGTCAGAGAGAGACTTCAGAGTCCACACACCTATCAACTCTGAGTTCACACAATGAACAGACAAAAAGCTTCAAAATACACCCACTTTCTCTTCTGTACTCTGCCTTTAAAACTCAGATTTTATGTTAGTAATCTGGAAAAATAAATGCATTTGAAAAATTTAAGACAACAATCAGCACACGGATAAATGTATTTGTCTATGCAAAATAAAATAATTTCCAGATGAAAGGAAACATATTAAAAATTCATGGAGAAGGCAAATCATCAGCAGGATACCATTAATGATCTAAACATGTGTTGACATTTGCATTTTCAATAGAATTCCAGTACATGTTGTGTTCTCATTAAGATTACATCAAAACACATTTTAAAAAAAACTCTCTCTTTTTAAATATGTTTATAAATACAAAGTCTTGCTGCATTACTCTTAAGGAACTTCAAGGGCTGACTCAGTGGTAGAGAATTTGCCTAGCAAGTAGCAAGGCTCCAGGTTTAATCCCCAGCACAGGAAAAAAAAAAAAAAAAGTATTACTAGGACCTCAGCTCAAGCAGGTAGGGATATTTGCTGTTTCATCTCTCCATATCCCCAGGTACCTAGAATCAGGCCCATCACAAAGACATTCAACTGCCGAGAAGATTTAAAGTCAGATATTTCAAAACCAGCTTCAGTTATGCAGAGATCCTATATATCTGGGTGCCCTGATGAGAAAGTAGACATGGAATGATAAAGTACAAGGGACCATCTGGAGAAGTTTTAGTAAATTATTTTGAAGGAGGGGATTAGGAACTGAAATGTGGGGGAAACAGAAGAGGCGAACAATGTGATCTTGTTTGCAGGATTCACAGTGGAGCACTGAGGACAGAAAGCGAGCCTTTCAGTTCACTTGGCGGCAGAAGGCAAAAGAGGAAAGGAAAGTTAAGGCGAGACTGAGGGTGAGGAATCAGGGACAGCATCTTGAAGACACTAGTCTGGCATTTCTGGTATCTCTCTAAGCTTTGCAAGTCCACAGAACTCTGGATACAGGAAATGCAAACCTTTGAATAGAGTATGATTATGTTTATAATTCCCTAGAAGGGAAAGATTGCACCATGCTTCAGGAACATGTTTTGGAACAGCCAGAGAGAAACAACTACACAGAAGGCTGACCTTGTACATGGACCCAGCTTTAAGGGAGTCCACCCTGAAAGAATTGCCATGCGAGTGTGATAGACAACTCTTCTCATCTCCCTACCAAGGTGGCCTGGGAAGTATCTGTTCCCCAAAATGCAGGATCCTGAATGACTTACACATTGTTAGTCTTTTTTTTTTTTTAAGTAAATATGCCCACAGAAGTTAAATTAGACATTACTTTCTTTTTAACTACACTATAAAAATGTTCTGGGAAGCTTTGTGTCAGTATAATTAGGCAAAGGAAAAAATTCGGGTCTTATGGAAGGCTGAAGAACTTTTGATCCCATTAGTGCTACTGGGAGATTTGCTGAGTGAAGTCAGAGAAGGTTAATGTCTAACCAGGGCTTAATTTACGATCTGAGTGTACAAACCACTTTCAAGACTATAAGGCTGACTAATGAATTTATTAGGGAGATTAATGCTCATTATCTGCCATTTCAAGCTGTACTGGTATGTGCTAACTCGATTGTTATACCTTGGAACATGCTGAAACCTCCCAAGGTTCAGCTGAACAACCCAGTGCAGGTTGAGAAGAGTCAGTCCTCACTCCTGTAGTGGCTTCACCGGTGGCAGGGGGTTAACTATAACTCAGGGGGCTAACCTGCTCCCCTTCCCATCACACAGCTTAGGACCTACCTTGGATAGGTTCAGGCAATGTATTGCCCCGACCTCTGGCAGCCATGTGACCACTTACTTATCTTATGGAAGGTAAACATATTTCTTTCCTGTTGTGACCCACCTTCAGTCCTCTCACTACCCCCACCTCATACACATGAGCAAGTGAACTATGCTGTATACTCAGATAGAAATAAACTTTATTAAGGCAGTATTTAGTAAGATAGGGCTAATCACCAGATTAACCACACCAAGTCCAAGAGTCTTATCAGCAACAGTCCCGTAGGTTCCTCCTTGTCCAGGAATCTCTTTTTTTTTTTTTTCTTTGATTCAGTCACAGAGAGACAATCAGGGATTTGTAAATAAAGACTTAATTCATTTGATGGGGCTGATGAGGGTATGCAACTTATTCTGTACTTTTAACTTTGACCATGTGACTCTTAGGGTCCACTCGGTCAGTTCAAATGGAATCAGACCTACTATTCTTATCAAGAAGCACAGTCGTCTCTCCAGGACCAACTCAGCATTTCTTAAAACTGTTTAAGAACACGAGAGAGCCTTACTAAAACCAGAAGAAGAGAGAACTGAAAGTAGCGCATCAGCCCCATACCACCCTAGCTTTGATTTTGGGTTTAACTGTTGAAGACAGATGCCACACTGTCTATAGAACATGTATCCACCACTGCAATGAGACCTTAAAACAACGCCTGGACCAACAGTGCCCCAACTTGGGATGGATCCAAGGTGATAACTGTTTTCATGTGCTTCATGGAGTTCCCAAGGTGCAGCACTACTCATGGCAACAGCTGTAAGCTGAGACAGAACAAACCCTCCCCACACCCTCTCTCTCACTTCTCTTTGTGCTAACTTGACCTACCAGCCCTCATGTTCCCTTCCTTTATTGCAAGTTCCTCATCTAAGTTTTTTCCTAACAGCAGTCATTAGCAGATCTACCTCAATCCAAAAGACATTCTCGCAGGGCTGAAATTTCAAAAGAGTAGGAGTTGGGGGTTCTCAATCCCTGCCACTCTAGAAGGGTCCTTCACCCCTACAAAAGGTTCCTAATGCTCCCTCAGAGAACAGCTCTGTAAGAGGTGAGGGTTCAGAATAATGGATGCTTAATGGATGCAGCTGCTTTTGACCTGGGAAGGCCGACAGAGAAACTCCTCTGTGAACATAACAAAACCCTGGCCATTTCTACTCCTCTGCCCTTACTACTTGCCAAAATAAAAGAAAGGGAGAATATAGTCTTTGATCCACCAGACACCCCATTAGAAATAGCCTACAGCAGTTTCTGATTCTTTCTGTTCAAGAACTATGGGGAGTAGGGGAGCAGACAGAGGGTATTAGCTGAGGGAGTCAGTCATGTCTGTTCTGCTAGGGTCTGAATTTTTCTTCTTCAAGGTTCTTCTAATTGTCTTCTGTCTGCCCTGCCATAGCCCCAATTCTTAGGTCTGCTGAATGCACTTTACTTAAGCTCAATTTTTATTCTTCACCCCCACCTCCCAGGTGGGAAGCTATAGATGTGCTCTGCACATGTGGGCAGCCATTACACTCATCGGGTCAATTTGTCTTCTGTTTGTGTGATGCTGCCGGGCAGCTCTCTCACCTGGGTGGAGGCTGATGACCTCCCTCAATGTGCTGGGTTGTGAGTCTGTGGAGGATGGGAAAGACTTTTTAATTCTGCTATCTTGACATGAAATTATTTTCTGGTTGAAATCTGAGGAACAGCCTATTTTTCGAGGAAGGTAGAAACATGAATGTTATAAAACACAGCCTCTATCTCATCACTGAACAGCAACTGAGCTTCCCTGATCCCAGGTGCATTTCTGTCCAAATAGCTCACACACATATACATCATGTGGTTTCGCAAACTTATCTGCATTTTTGTCACTGACAATTTGGGCACTCCACTCTTTTCCAAATATGGGAGGTGAAGTAAGGTCACACATTCAATCTATGAAGAATATTTCACAAGCCCAAGAAGAAATTTGTACACCTCTCTTTTCCTTGAAATATAATTATTGTTTTATCTTTAGCTATCTTGATAAAGACACAGTCCCTGATAAATATTTCTCAACTACAAAAGTCAAATAATAGCAAGTCTAGAGATGAGTAAGTGAAAGCTGGCATTCAGGACCAAAGTCAGGGGAATGGCAGAGAATGCCAGGCAAAGGGGCATCTGAGGACAGTCACTAGTCAGTTCCTGCTGATCACTGGCATACATACAGTGGATTAAAGGCCAGTCTTGTCACATATTCTCATTCATTTTCTTTCTTTCTTTTTTCTTACTTTTTTTTTTTTTGGTACTTGGTATTATGCTCAGGGCTGCTTTACCACTGAGCCACACCCCAGTCCTTTTTATTTTTTTTTTTAATTTTGAGACAGAGCCTTAGGGCCTTGCTAAGGGCCTTGCTAGATTGCTGAGTCTGACTTTGAACTTGCAATCCTCCTGCTTAGCCTCCCAAACTGCTGGGATTACAGGCATGCATCACCATGCCCAGCATATATTCTCATATTTTACAAAGTTCAAGTAATCCTGAAATATCCCTATTTTAAAATTTTGATTTAAATATTATGAAAACACCAGGTATTCCAAACAAAACATGTCTTTAGGCCAGACTCCAGGCTACCAGTCTGGAACCTCTGATGGAAAGTGATAATACTGGTAAGCACAGAGGCATCCAGAGTCTTAAGGTAAGCAATAGCCTGATGAATTCACTTTCCTACTGCCATCTGAGAGAAGAGCCAGTCGACCTTTGGCAGTCGACCTTTGGAAGTGATCTGAGTTACTTCTTTATCTTGAAGAATAAATTACACATATTATGAAAAACAATGTGCATAGCTTCTTTGTCCCCTTGCTATAGCAGGTAGAAAAAAATGTAGGCTTTCATTTGGTTTCAGGAGGAAAAAATTCTGAGAACATCATTTTCCTTAGTTCAAATTAGAAATTTTAATTTGGAAGTAGCTAGGTGATAAAGAAAGGGCAAGAGGGGTGAATTATATGTGCTTTTCCCCCTGCAGCTGGGGAAAAGAGGACCAAAAGCATTACTGTGTCTACACAGTTGAAAGAAAATTGAAGGAGATGTTCAGCTATACCTGTGTTTGCAAATATACATGATGCTGATATCATGCAGGCAAAACATCTGGATTAGTCCCTGAAACAGTCAGTTCTTGCACACGTACATGGCATAGGAACCCTGCAAAGATGCTGTTTCCACTAATTCTTGCAATAACTTTATCTTCTTTTTTTTTATTCTTTTAACCAGCAAAGAAATCCAGAGATATTTAGTATTCTTCAACCATGAATAAGACACCCATGGAAGTTATTCTGTCCTTTTCATGGCCCCAGGATATCAGTCCATTCTAACTGGTTCCTTAAACTGAGCAAAATTACTAATATTTAGAGCACATATGTAATCTCATGCTATCTAATTATGACTGAATAGATTACACACTGCAAAAGCTGGCTCCTTACTTGTGATGGCACTAATAATTAACAATGACCAAAGTTACATAAAAAAATGCATAGGAAGAGAATCTTGATTAAATAATGAGGAGAAAACCAAATATGAATAAGTACAGCCAGGGGTTTATCTTATCCAGGCAGAAAAGGGCAATTGAGCTGTTTCCAAGTATGTAAAAATAATGCCAGTAGGTACAGCAAATTTGGCAAACAGAAATCATGTTACCGGAGCAGGGATCGAATGCTTTAACTAATAGACATTATTTTTAAATTAGACTATCAATTACGGATAGGCGAATGAGTATTGGAAAATTACTTGTTTTACTTTCAGTCTCCAAAATTTGTATTCTCTAAGTTATCTTTCAGGCATTCCAAAATATTAAGATACCAAAGCTTGCTAATTGTAACTTTGATCTGCCTTGCCAATCTCACCTTCCCTCCCAAGCCTCTCAGGTAATACTCTAGCCCAGTGTTTCCCAAATGTTAATCATATTGACACATTTCCTGGGGATTTTGCTAAAGTATGTATATTGGTACCAATTTTGCTGGTCCTGGAACCATACTTTTGAATGGCAAGACCACCGCTTGTGCTTCTAAGTATAGTCTCCTCCCTACCCTACTCTCAAATCTATTCTACTGGTCTGCCTTACAAGAAGCCTCTCTCTTTCAGCCCTTCTATATCCCTAAGTCCTGGTAGTTTCAGCAAAGGATCAACCTCAGTGGGAAAGAGACTCAGGGCACTCCAAGGATTGAAGAGGGAAGCATTGTCTAGATGACCCTCCGGGGAAAGGCCTGCTAACGTAGGAAACCCAGCAGTCTACTACCACATTTCCCATTCCCTGTACAGTCTTCTTCTAGTTGTTACCAATAGCATAAGAGTCCCAAGAGATTTTTCTCTTTGTCACCACTTTAATATCTTCATCTGGGAATAATCCAAAGCCCATTGATTATAATTAACATCTAAAGGGGAGACTGAGACAGGAAGGTCACAAGTTCAAGGCCAGCCTGGACAATTTAGCAAGAACCTGTCTCAAAAAATAAAAAGGGGCTAGGGATAGGTTCAGTGGTAGAGGGCCTCTGGATTCAATCTCTAGTAAAATACACACACACACACACACACAAGAATTAGTGACAGAAATTTTTAAGGACATTATGGGACTATTTTTAAATGTTTTTTATCGATTTTTTAAAAAAAAATAAATGACAGCAGAATGCATTACAATTCTTATTACACATATAGAGCACAATTTTTCATACCTCTGGTTGTTTATAAAGTAGGTTGACACCAATTGTGTCTTCATACATGTACTCTGGATGATGATGTCCATCACATTCCACTATCCTTACCAACCCCCTGCTCCCTCTCTTCCCTTCCCACCCCTCTGTCCTATCTAGAGTTCATCTTTTACTCCCATGCTCCCCCTCTATGGGACTATTTTAAGGACATCAAGATCACATTCAGGTATGTGATCTTAGGTAATATATGGCCACTAAAGAGGTTGGTATAATCTTCTCAGAACAGGTCTTTCCTTTCCATTGAGAAGGGCACCATCTTATTTCCAGTGTTCTGGAAGCTGTTTTCCAAAATCTAGACCCAGACATAATCCTTTTAGACAACCTGTATTCTTCCATTGAATTCTGCTTTCCAGATGGTTTTTCATGGCCATGGCCAAATATCAGACACACACACAAAAAAATCTCAACCTTACTGGTCCAACTTTGCCCACACGAAAACATTTTATGACCCAGGAAATATTTGTCTCTTCATATGCAGAAATATGGTCTTGTCCACATACATAAAAAGACCATAACAACTCCTTAACCACAAAATGCTTGTCACATATAAAATGCAATCATCAGTCTAACCAGGGCTGAGTCACCACTAGATGTAGCTGGCAGTGTGCAAAGACCAGGGTGCTTTTATGGACTCAAGAAAATGTAAAGTTTTTGTTTTGTTTGTACTGGGGATTGGACCCAGGGGTGCTTTACCACTGAGCTACATCCTCAGTCTTTTTATTTTTTAGAGACAGGGTCTCACTAAGTTGTTGAGATCTCACTCACTTGCTGAAACTGGCCTCAAACTTGCAATCCTCCTGTCTCAGTCTCCCAAGTTGCTGGGATTACAGATGTACGCCACTTCACCTGGCAAGTTTTAATTTCTTTTAAAATTGAAAGAGGGGTTGGGGATATGGCTCAGTGGTAGAACACTTGCTCAGCCAGCCAGAGGCTCTGGGTTTGATTCTCCAGCACCATAAAAAAATTTTTTTAATTGAAAGAAAAAGTACATATAATAATATAAATATAATAACAACTGTAGACTGGGATATATTTATCTTCATACTGATAGTCTTATAATTTTTAATATTTTTATGAAGAAGATGTTTATAGAGGTAAAAATGCCCAGTACACATGAATGTCATAATGCACCTCAGCTGGTAATTAGAGGGTCACTGTCCCAGAGAATGACCCTTAGAATGTTTCCAAGGCCCTTTGGCTGACCAGGTCTTTCACAACCTGACCTCATCACACATGCACAACGAGTCCTAATTTTCCTCTGTTCCAGTGTTCACTGATAGTCAAAGCCAGTCTTTCTCCAACTATTATTTGAGGGAGAGGCCCAGGTCAAGCTGTTCTTTGTTAATGCATCCTGATTCATTTCTTTTCCTACATTTGGAAAGCTTCCATTCCTACTAACACAAAACCTACCCATTTGAATCCCACCTTTTCAACTGCCCACATTGATTTTTTCTTCCCTCCTGCAACAACTTTAAGCATCATACATGCCAATACAAGCTTGGATAGGAAGCTATCTCCCATTTTTCTAGTGAGAAACCATCTCCACTGAAAGAAAGAAATTTGGCCAATTTAAATTTATAAACTTCAATGCTACAAATGAAATAGGCAAATTTAAACTTGAATTTAAATATGCGAAAGTTTTTAAAATAGAAATTTATATAAAATCACATCTTGATTTAGAAATACAGCCTTTGGTCTTATCTCACATTCCGTGTGATGGTTTTATTTAACTTCTCATTGCAACTGGAGTTCTTAGTCACCACTAGACCCACATTTTGAATCATCAGATGCAGGGTCCAGATGACATCATCTTTACTTTGCAGTTAAGTTCTTGGCTTCCAAATCAGTCCTTTTGAAATCCTGGGGAGGTGCTGCTAAAAGAATGTCTCCCAAGATGTATCTATTCAAATACTAATAAGACTGTTTGCTTTTTATTTGTGATATTCTCACTGTAATCACTAAATTGCTTTATAGAAAATAATCCTGTTTTAAACCATCAGCATTTGCAACCCAGAGGCCACAGACTTCAGAATAATTACCACATCTTTGTTAAATCTCCATATCATTCTTAAATTTTTATTAAATAAGCCAATTTCATGACTTGACATTTATTAATATCTCAACTGTTATTGATTGACTTGGTTTTCAGGTTAATATGCTCTTCCTCATTAATAATCTGTTGCTCAACATAAAATAATTGAGGGGACATCCCATGATGAGAAATATTTTTAAATGTGAGAATTTAAGACCACTCAACTTCTTTTTGGGAGTCACTAATTCTAATATTTTTATTGATGCCTTAGGATATTCAATGTTGTCTGTAATTCGAGCTTTACTTCTTCTTTGAAACTTATGCCTTTAATTTTCTTTTTTTTATTTCTTGACTAGAAAGTCCTATTCTGGCTATAAGGTCCTATTCCATGTTGACTAGAAATGATAAACATAGACAACATTATTACTTTGTTTCCAGTCTTAAAGGGAAAGCCCTTATACTTACATCTCAAGCATAATGTTAGCTATAAGCTTTTAAAAATTTTTTTTTAATTTTTTACGTGTAGATGAACACAACACAATGCCTTTATTTTTATGTGGTGCTGAGAATCAAACCCGGGTCCCACCCATGCTAGGCGAACGCTCTACCACTGAGCCACAATCCCAGCCCCTAGGCTTTTTACACAGGCCACTTTAGTCAATTTTTTTTTTATACCAGGGATTGAAACCAGGGGTGCTTAACCACTGAAGCCACATCCCCAGTCCTTTTTTATTTTTTAATTTAGAGGTACAGTCTCATTAAGTTGCCTAGGCCCTCGCTAAGTTGCTGAGGCTGGCTTTGAACTTGTAATCCTCCTGCCTCAGCCTCCCACACTGCTGGGATTACAGGCATGTGCCATTGTGCTGGACTACATAGGCTACTTAAGGGATTCAGGTAGTTGTCTTCAGCTTCTAGTTTGCTGAGAGGCTTGAACATGAGTGGGTATTGAGGTGTTTCTTCAGATATTTTTTCTGCATCTACTAAAATGTTATATGATTTTTCTCCTTTATGCAATTTCATAAATGACACTGATTGATGTTTAGATGTCAACTCAACCTTGTATTCTTGGGATAAAACCTAGTTGGTTCATGATATTCTTTTTATAGGGCTTGTGTCATGAGCTTCTTTCTTCCAAGATGACATTGCTTATTGTCTAATGCCTGGAAACAGCTGCTCGTTTATTTTGTTCAGTTTTGATTGTTCCTGATGGAAGAGTCAGTGGAGTTCAAGTTACTCTATCATACAAGAAGCAGAAATCTCTTCATTTATTTATTTTTCTTTTCTTCTTTCTTTCTTTATTAAATACATGACAATAGTGGAATGCATTACAATCATTATTACCCATATACAGCACAATTTTTCGTGACTCTGTATATAAAGTATGTTCAGGCCAAATTATGCCATTATACATGTACTATATTTTTTGCATTTAATTCTTAATACACATATATGCCAAAATTTTTCATATCTCTGTTTGTATATAAGATATGTTGACACCAAATTCAAATCTTCATACATGTATTTTGTATAATGATGACCATCACATTCCACCATCCTTGCTAATCCCCTCCGCCTTCCCTTTCCCTCCCCCCTTCCCTATCTAGAAATAATCTTCCTCCCATGCTCTCCCTCCCTACCCCACTTTGAGTCACCCTCCTTCATTTATTTTTTATTTTATGTATTTGTTTATTAATTTTGTTCTCATTTTCATCCTCCCCTCCTCTTTGGGTGTTATCCCTGGTGCCTATTTATGCATGTATAACTTTTAGTTTAATCTTCATTTAGGAAATGATTTTTTTCTTGTATTTCTCAATATTTCCCAAGTTGTATCACTTCCCTTTTTCTTCACTTACATCTTTTTTTTCACATTCCAATTTTTGCTTTCCCTTCATAGTTTCTATTATGTTTTTACGTTATTTTAGCTCATTTTGCAATATTAATTTTTGTCTATTTTGTAAGTCTGTCTATCTGATATAATTTCATTGTCCATAGTGCATTATTCTGTTCCTTAGTGGGATTATTGTTGTTGTCTGGGTATTGGGGATTAAACCCAGGGCATCACGCATGCAAGTACTCTACCACTGATTATATCCCAAGCCCTCTTTTTTTCTTTTTAATAACTTTAAGATTCTAACTTTTTTTTTTCTGTTTGCAACTTTTCAGGTGGCCAAGATAGTTTTACTAGCTTCAGGGCTCAAGAACTCTTATATTGTTTACTCAAAGCTATAAGAAACTCATGAGTGTGTGTGTGTGTGTGTGTGTGTGTGTGTGTGTGTGTGTGTGTGATCTCGAACTTCCGGAGACGTGCTCATATCTGGACTTTCTCTCTCTTTGCCCAGATTGTCCTGGCCCTGCTCAGTTTGGATTGGGTTCAGCTGTGTTCCTTCACTGCAGAGCTTTATCTTGGAAGAGAGCTCCTGTTTGTCAGTTTCCAGAGTTTTCAGGACAGGTGACTCCAGCACTGTCATCTCCTTGTTGCACACCCAACTGGACCTTGTAGAATCTCCTACCACTTTAGTGGCTGTTCTCAGATTGGCCCCACCAGGTTTTTTCATGAGCATTTGCTGCTGATTTAGCCTTTTCTCATGGCTCTTGAAACCCTGTCACTTTCCCTGTTTCATTCCTTGTAGTTTCTTATCACAGCTGGATCTGGACTATTTGGGCAGTTTGGGATTTAATAGGATACCTTGCTATGTACTTTTATTGTAGATATAGCCTTTGGGTATTTGATTTTTGGTAACCTAACTGTTCTATCTTTCCATACTGGAGAGTCAGAGAAATTCATAACCACCATGCCATTCTGCCATAATACTAGGCACAGAGGAGATAATCTGATATTTGCCGACCCATCAAAGTCTATGAGTTAGCTTTCCATTGCTATGTAACAAATTGCAATACACTTAGTGGATTAAAACAACACCTATTTATAATCTCATAGTTACTGTAGGTTAGAAGGTGGGACACAACTCAGCTGGTTTCTTTTTACAGGGTCTTCACCACTCTACAATCCAGATGTTGGCCAAAGTTGTCTCATCAAAGATTCAATTTGGAAAAGATCCACTTCAAAGCTCCATTGGGTTGTTGTGTTGGCAGAATTTATTTGTAGAACTGAGGACCCCATTTTCCAGCCAGGGGCTGCTCTCAGCTTCAAGAGGCCACCACAGTTCCTTGCCTCACAGCCCTCTCCATAGGTTCTCTTGCATCACAGAAGCCTACTCCAGCCAGCAACAGAGGGCTGATGCATGCCAGCAAGATTAGCCATATTTTATATATTTACATATATATGTATATATATACACATACATACATATATATACACACATATATTTATATCATTTACATACATATATATATACACATATGTGTGTGTGTGTGTGTGTGTGTGTGTATATATATACACACACCAGAATTTAACCCAGAAGTGCTTTACCACTAAGCCACATCTCCAGCCCTTTTAAATTTTTTAGTTTTGAAACCGGGTCTTGCTAAATTGCTAAGAGCCTCCCTAAATTGCTGAGGCTGGCTTTGAACCTGTGATCCTCCTCCTGCCTTAGCTTCCCAAGTCGTAGGAATTACAGACATGCACCACTGCACCTGGCTTGGCCACATTTTATTAATTGGAAGCAAGTAATAGATTTCTCCCCCCACTCAAGAGGAGAAAACCACACAGGGTATGAACCTGGGGCCACACTAGGGTTTGTTGACCAAAATTTACAACTGCTTCTTTCTTAAGACAAAAGAGTTTCTGTTGATAGATTATCAATGATGATTCTTTAAGCTCAATTTTCAGGTAAAATCAAATACTATTGCAGAATACATAATTCCATATAAAAATCTAACATTGTGAACCTGAAAATCCTTTTACAATGAAGTTACTTTAATGTTTCTCTGTGAAATGGGTTTGAGTGTCTCTACTAATCCTAACCTCACAGAGAAAAGTATGAAGTGATACATTTTCGTGTCCATGGAAAAATTAGATTTTCTCTACAGCTGTGTGTTTGCAAACTGTTTTGGGCTTGTGTGTATTTCAGTGAATGACATAGTACCAAAAGTAATTGTTTCAGTACTCTTGTAAATCAGACAACCCAGGTAACTATTCCAGAGACAACCAAAACATGTGAAACCACATTTTTTTTTAATGCAAATGATGAAGGAAACAGTCTTGTCCCCCACACCAGTCCTGATCATTGTAAGGCTGTAATAGTTGTTGCAGAGGAAGGTGGCCCTGCTTATCTATGCTTTTGTTCTAACAATTGAGGGTATGCATCCTGTTCATCTCTGCCTCCTCACTTATTCATTCTGTCTTCTATTTTCTTGATCTTATCCAATATCTTCTGAGCAAGAAAGGGCAGACAAAAAGTACCTATCTGATGAAGATAGACAGTCATTTTTGGTAATGATATTCTGTCCTCTTGGAAGCAATCAGGAATTCATCTCATTTGCTTCACTGTAGGTGAAGTCTTTCCTTTGATAGATGATAACATGGGTGCCATTTGCTTTGGTGATGCTATTTCTTCCTGGCTTCAGGAAGCAAGTGAGCATGAAGGACTCAGGAACACAGCATATAATGTACAGGTACAAATTGTACAGGACAATCTGTCCTCTGAGTTCCTGATTCTCTTCCTTGTGAGAACTGCAATAATAGTTGAGTTGGCATTTATTGAATGAATATACAAGAACAATATTCAAAATATTGAACAACTGAAACAACACAGGTATGAACCAATCAGACTGGACACTGGCTATCTCAGAGTCCATTCTGATTGGTCCATGGCTCCACAGTTTCATTGTTAAATATTGTGACAACTAGCTATTTGGATATTTGAGGACCGCCAATGTCAACTATGCTTTACTGCATGCCGGGCACCGTGCCAAACAAATTAAGTGCTTGGGTTCATTGAATCCTCCCAGCACTCTCCAAGATGGATATTCTCTTGTTATATCTGGATAGATGGGGAAATTGAGACTTAGAGAAATTAAGTGAACTGTTCCATGTCACACAGCTGAGATGCAACAGCATTGGGTTCACACCCTGGTTTGCTGACCCAGGAATTGAAGTTTTTCATTTCTAATATATCTTGAGGAAACCACACCCTACATATAGCACATTTTTTTTCCCTTATAAGAAATAAACACTTTATGAATATGGAGGCTGAGCCTTCTCACCCTGGTCTTACTGACAGTAAAAATAGCCCTTGGGCCAATTCATGAAGAAAAGTGATACAATCAGCTTAGAGAAAATGGCAGAAGGAAGAACAGGTCCCAGGGGCCAGGCCTGTGCTCAGAAAATTGTTTTGGAGCTGATCCAAGGTTCTTGGAGAACCACAGAAACCCAAGGTCCAGAATAGCCTTCTAGCCTGAGGGGGCAGTTGTCAGATAATTGTCACAAATCCTAACTGCACTTTCCTCTCACCATTAAGTGAATTCTGTCTGGTAGGGGCTTTCAAAGCAGTTTTATTCAGTGAAAACAAATAACTGAATTCCAGAGATGAGCCACACTGATCTTATGTCATTGTCTTTCCCGACTCTATGACTGGCTAGTTGATTGTATTTTTTGTCCCTCAGCCAGCAGTGACTCCACAACATCATTCCCTGTGAGCCATTCTTGATAGTGACACATTACCATTTCCAGAAATCTTATTTTACAGCTGTGACACTCTGGACTGACGAAATGCACATGTCCAACAGTCTCCTTGAGTAGTCCTTAGATAGTGTGTCATTGCTAGGGGTCGCTCTCATCCCTTTTGCTCCCTTTAAGAATGTATGTAAGAATGAGAGCCAGGTGTGTTGGTACATGTCTGTAATTCCAGCAGCTCAGGAGGCTGAGGCAGGAGCATTGCAAGTTCAAAGCCAGCCTCAGCAACTGAGCATGGCTCTGTCTCAAAAGTGAAAAATTTTTAAAAGGGCTGGGGAGGCGGCTCAGTGGTAAAGCGTCCCTGGGTTCAATCCCTGTTACCAGACGACAACAACCACAACGTATTTATATATACATATATATGCAAAGCATGAGGGAAATGTTATCAGAGGATCCACTTGGACATCTTTCTCAATCTGTTTCTGCAACTGTAAAATATAATTGAAATATTTAGGGGCTGGGGTTTTGGCCCAGTGGTAGAGTGCTTGCCTAGCACATGTGAGACACTGGGTTTAATCCTTGGTACCACATAAAAACGAATAAATAAAATACAGGTATTGTGTTCAACTACAACTAAAAAAAATTTAAAAAATATTTATGTTTGGAGGTAGAGCGCAGGTGTGGAAGAAGGCATGATTGGTTAAAGCAAACCTGTTTCCCAGATTCTCCAATACACCCATAGACACAGACAAAATCAGATTCTGAAGTTGCAGAGAATTGGTTACTAACATGTATGTACCAACATTTACATTATTAATACTATTTCGACTGCATATAATTACATGTAGATTTAACAACAACAATGATTATAATAACAGTTGCCTTGCATTGGGTGTCTTCTATGTGTCAAAATGTGCTAAGTAAGATATATTTAATTTCTTATTCATCCTCAAATCAACCCTATGTAGTTAGATTTTGCAGGGGTATGTTTTACCACTGCTCTGGCTCAAAGGAGGAGAGGGGAGCGGGAGAGGAGGAAGAGGGGAAGGGTTGGAGGAATCAGATCTAGGTGGTCCATGTTCTGCTCCATAGTCCACCAGCCTCCACTAGCTGTTGGTACAAGGTAGTTGAGCATGAGCATCATCTGCTGTTGGCACCAGGAAACTGTGCTGATCAGTGTCATCAGCTGCTAGCTTCCATTCCAGTGAGAAGTTTTGCTTGTGCTAAGGAGCCCTGCTAGCTGTCCTGCCTGTTGATATATGGAACAGCCCTTCCTCTGCAGCCAACCTGGATGCAATTATTTGCCCACTGATCCAGCATAAGTGGTGTCTATCTGGCCTCAACACATGTGCAGTGCTCATGGGACATATCTCACTTTGACTACAACACTCACAAGCATTTTCTCTTCCAATGGAGGTTGAGGGTATAGACACTAGAAGGGTTTAGAGAGATGCAGAGAACTTTTGATAGCATGTACATCTTCCTAGGAACCAGGGCAAGGCAAAATATAACCACATCCATTAATAGGATTGTTTTAGGAAATGAATGAGCTATGAGATATATGCTATTGAGCACAGTCTCTGGGACATCATAAATACTCAATAAATGGGGATTTTCAATTAATAAATAGTACTAACAACAATGTAAATAGTATGTAAACATTGGTACTTTACTGTGTTAACACACTGCCAACAGTCCCCACAAACAATCATGACAAAGCCCTTACGGCCATACTCTATTTAAAGAATCTCTGCTGCAGGCAATGGAGGAAATATGCAACTTCAAAGAATTGGAGTTGACTTTCCGGCCTGCACCATGCCTGGTCTTGAACAGTATCACAGGGTCTGCCTCAGAGAAGTTCCTATCTCCAGCAATAGCCAGGGAGAGGGATATACTGATAAACTGGCTACCGTCGTATAGATATAATGGCCTAAAAAAGCAGCCAAAGATGACCCAATGCAGACAAGAAACATTGTATCTCATTGGTACTCAGCCAGGGTGTTGACATGGACACGTGGAGCTCAATGTTCTTGCTCTCAAGGTCATTCCAGCCAGAATAAAACTTCAAATCGCAAGGATATCATAGCTTTGTTCTGTTGAGTGTGTTCAGACTTCTTACTAACACACGATCGCTTTCTCTCTATAGTTATGTTACATCATGCCGAGATGAATAACTTTTCTAGTTTAGGACGATCCCATTTTCTTATCTTTGAGTCTTCAAGTCTGGAAAGATCAGTCTGGTGCTAACAGATCCACTTGGAAGGAGACAAGTAGCTATTGATCCTTTCAAATGTGGCTAGAGTGACTGAGAGACAGAATTTTTTAATTTTTTAGAGTTTAAGTAATATAAATGTAAATAGCTTATATGTGGCTAATATTATCTATTGGGTAGATAAGATCAAGTCCAACGTCTTCATTTGCAGATGAGTTGCAGGGCCATCAGTGACCCACACAAGATCCCTGGGCTTGTGAGAGCAGGGCAAAGATTAGAAAACACTCATCGCCAGATCAGTGTGTGTATGTGTTTTTTTTTTCCTGGTACATCCTTTTTTCACTTACTTATCTCCAGGTAAATGGCCTTTGACCTATTTACTCAGGATAGTAAGGTGGGAGCTGGGGAAGTGGAGAGATGCAGCTGCTTTGTTGTCCTGGTCCATCAACAATGCCAATAGGCTGAGGAAAAGTATGCAACATCCTGTTTGAAATACCAAGAAGGGAGTGGGGAGGTAGCTCAATGGGGGGGCACTTACTCAGCATGTGTGGGGCCCTGGGTTCAATCCCCAAACCACCAAAGAAAGAAAGGAAGACTCTTTTTTAAAAAATATTTATTTTTTAGTTCTCGGCGGACACAACATCTTTGTTGGTATGTGGTGCTGAGGATCGAACCCGGGCCGCACGCATGCCAGGGGAGCGCCCTACCGCTTGAGCCACATCCCCAGCCCGAGAAAGAAAGACTCTGAAGGACAGAAAGAGTTAAGGAAATAGGAGCTGAGGATCCAGATGGTGAAATACAGTTTTCACCTTATCACATTGTAGATAAATACCAACAGCTCACGTTAGTTTTATATCCATTACAGATATATATATGAAGCTAATGTGAGCTTTGGGAGTTTAATATATGTATCTATCTAAATTTAATAGGTATACATATAATACATATATAGTTTAATATGTTCTATGTCTTCCTAGGAGCATTACATTCATATTTCTATAGGATAACCCCTACAGTGAGAAATAAATCAGTTATATACTGGTGGGTATCCACTATATAGAAGAGCCAGGGTTAAGTACTATGGAGGAGGGGTTTCAAAGAAGCTTAGAATAAAATTCACTCCCTTCTCCAAAAGAAGAGGCCATCTCACTGTGAAGACATGACCTGGAAGCAGGAAAAGGTACAAAATGATATCAGGCCCTACATAATTGCCACATGTCCTTATGCAGAAGGCAGGCTTAGGAGATACAGATGTTGGGCTGTGGGTTTCTGAGGATGTCCTCCACCCCGTTGCTTATGCTGTATGTTCCTTTTACCTCTATGTAGGGATGTTAGCATCATCCAGTCTTTACCTACCATATGCCCAGAGCAAGCTTAAAAAAAGGTGGGGAAATGGAATGGAAAAACATTGTCAGAAATCAGAGCCCTTGTTGAGTAGCTTTGCCTTCTGGGGCTTTTTTTTTTTTTCTTTCTCACCTGTGTAAAGGGAGAGTCAGTTCAATAGGACAGGTTGTTATCAGCATGTATAAATCCACCTGTCATCGTTGGGCTCTCAAAGACCCTCCAAAGGCCCAAGTGTTAAAGGCTTGGTCGTACTTCCTGGGACTATAGTGAAGTGGCAGAACCTTAGGAGGAGAGGCCTAGTAGAGGTTAAGTCAGTTCACGGGGCGGGGGGTTGGAGGAGATATATGAGTCCCCCAACCCTTTCTTGTCTCTTGCTTGTCCTTCCCAGCTGCCATGAGGTGAGCAGCTTCCCATACCGCGTGCTCCCAGAAGCAACAGGTCTACCAACTGTGGACTAAAATCTCAAAACTCTAAGCTAAAATAAACCTTTCCTCTTTTTAAGTCGATCGTCTTAGGAATTTTATACAGTAATCAAAAGTTGACAAACACACCAATCATTGATTCACTCAGACTCTACCCCACCTCTAAATGAGGCGGTAAAGTCCACCTTTATTTGAGACTTGGTACTCCTCCCTCGCTCATTCATCTGATGGTCTGTGCTTCTTCAAATGTAGAATTCTCACTCTGGTATTGGGCCCTCCTTTCAGCTCAGGCTTGTATCATTTTCTCTCCCTCATGAAAGGAAGGTAGATTTGGACAAGATGAAATAATGAGTGTCAGTGATAAAGTACTTGGCACAAAGTAAGCATTTTATAATAAGTAGAATACCTGTCTACATTCACCAAGCTCTCATTATAGGCCAGGCGTTGTTTGAAACACTTTGTGTTCTAGCTCATCTAAGTTCCCTGAGACAAACTGCAAGTGTAAGTGGTTTATTAAGACAGTGCTCCTGGGAAATTCCTACAAGGGAGCAAGGAAAGCAGAAGGACCAAAGGAAATAAGGGGCGATTTCAGGCAAAATCCCACAGAAGGTGGCTTTGGCCTGACCTCACAGGGGAGCTCTGGAGTCTACACTATACCTCAGGACTAGGTTGCTAAGCTTTCAGATTCAGGCCCCCCTCCATCCTTGGCTCAGGACCAGGATAAGGTAAACTCCCAGGCACTTGCACCTCTGTGTCCCATGGAAGCAAAAAGTACAGACATGCCCAAGAAGAGACACACAAAAAATGTTCAAGGGCCAATGGAATATCTGGTCAGAACACCAGCATGGTCGACTACAAAGCCACATGACAATGAGCACAACAAAATCCAGTTAGCAGATGAGGCACAGAAGCCTAAATCATCTGCCTGGTCACATAACCCGTAGGTGGAAAGTAAAAATTCCAACCTAGGTGACCCCACTTCTTTGTGCCCTTAGACCCAGCACCGTATCAGACAACTCTCCTAACTACACCAGACTCTTTTTTTAAGACACAATGTTGACATGTTGGTTTGTTTTTGTTTTTTTTTTTTTTAAAGAGTTTTTTTTTTTTTTTTTTTTTTTTGGAGAGAGAGAGAAAACTTTCAATATCTATTTTTTAGTTCTCGGCAGACACAACATCTCCGTTGGTATGTGGTGCTGAGGACCGAACCCGGGCCGCACGCATGCCAGGCGAGCGCGCCACCGCTTGAGCCACATCCCCAGCCCAACATGTTGGTTTGTGACAGACATCTGGAAACACACTGGAACAAACCAAATTTGTTCCTTCCTGTACGAGGTCCTCTGCCATGCTGACTTCTCTCAGCCTCCATCCCCATAATGCAATCAACTTGCATTTAGTTCCTATCAGCCCCTAATTCCTGTAATTTTCCCTCAATGGCTCTCCAGATTTTGCCACTGATTATGGTACATTCATAGCTCTGCCGTGGGTGCTGGGCTTAGGTACCAGGTGCAGTCGCTCAAGACCCCAGCTTTTCATTTGAAATGCATTTCATTTTAAGATTTCAAGAAATGGCTCTCTCTTCAACATGCTAAATCACTCTTTTCCTGGAAAGACTTTGGCCATGATTATTTGTTTCTTCAAAAATAATGTCCAAGTTCTTCCTGTTGGGTTAAGCAATTAGAGAAAGAAAAACGTATGAACTTCATATTCTGTCCTAAGCAGCTGTGAAATGTGCATTGGTTGGTGTTAGGCAGCAGCTGAGGTTCATTCATTTGGCAATTTGATTTCACAACTTCTGACCCTGAGAGGAATAGACTATGAACTTCTCGGCATCATGATAAAACTTTATTTAATGTATTGATAAAATATTCCAGATTCAACAAGTATTGCTTTGTATGTGTTACTGATTACTTTTTATAACCAAACAAACAACGATAAATGATAAAGCAGTGATGTTGGTAACTGTGTACTCTCTAATAGGATTTCTCAACTTTGTCATTATTGACATTTTAGAACAAACAAGTCTTGGTTTTCTGTCCTGAGAATAGTAGGATGTTTGGCAGGAATCCTTGCCTCTACTCACTAGATAACAGTAGCAGGACTTCCAGCCCCCTACAAGTTATAATAACCAAAAATATCTCCAAGTGTTCTCTAGCAAGGAAAACTGCCCCACTTGAGAATCACAACTCAGAGAAGACATCACAGAGAAAGGACATCTGGTGGTGTGCCTTCTAGGTTCGTTCCCACCGTTTTCTATCTCCCTTCTCGGTTTCTGTTTTGCTGGTATGTCTGAGGTTGACCAGCTTTGGTTCCTGATGTTTTCCAAATCGTTCTAGCGATCCCCCATCTACTCTTGTCTCCCAGATGTCCACCCTGTTTCCGGTTCTCAAGTTTGTGTCCATTGATTGCAATTCTGAACCTGGAATGGTCCTCATTAGCTTCACAGCTAGCTTGGGCCTAATTTTTCTGCCAATATTAGATATGCAGAGGAGACAATGAAATTAGGCAGAAAAGAGACTGTGACCCATTCGCACATTCTCATCACTTTCCTTTAACAAGTTTTGCTTCCTTCCCCTGATGCAGAAAATAGTGAGGAAAGTGAAGTAGGAGGAATTCGAACTGAATCATTTTGACATGTCAGAGAGAATTGGTGATGGAAAAAGAATACAGGGTTTCCTAGGGATGAAACTTTTTCATTTTAAAAGATATGATCCTTCTAGCCAAAAAGAGTTTTATGAAGCTGGATCAAAATATTTATGTTCACAGCCACACAAGCCTGCTCTTGTTCTTTTTTCAAATTACAGGCCAAGCATAGCAAACAAATTTGATCCGTCATACTGCCATGATGGCTTGTCTCTTTATACCGTCATTTCCCATCAGGTTTCCAGGGTTGGGCTCTAAAAATAGGCCAAGAAAATGCCTGTTGCCAAGAACACAAGCAAAGTTTCTGAGGGGGGGGGGGGTCTGAAGAACCTCGGGATTCTTCCCTCAAACCAGGTGTGATAGCACACGCCTTTAATCCCAGCAGCTTGGGAGGCTGAGGCAGGAGGTTCATGAGTTCAAAGCCAGCCTCATCAATGGTGAGGTATTAAGCAACTCAGTGAGAACCTGTCTCTAAATAAAATATAAAATAGGGCTGGGGATGTGGCTCAGTGGTGGAGTTCAATCCCAGGCAGTCCCCCTACCACCTACCCTGCCAAAAAAAAAAAAAAGTAAAAAAAAAAATCCCTCAAAAATCACACAGTTTCTTCCTTGTGGAAATATGAGAAGAATTAACTTCTCAGGTTAGAAAGCTTATGTCCAATACTTGCCACCACCCATGAATAGCCAAATTCAACAACAGTTCCAAGGATGTTTGGAGTTGACCCAGAGGATCCATTTAAAACTCTGGAATGCAACTCTGCTACATACCACTGTTGATCTAAATCCTTATCGTCCTTCAAGATCTACATGATAATCTCCCATCTTTGAGGGCCCATACTATTATGGTTACATTTTTATTTTTTATTTTTTGGTAGCAGAGACTAAACCTAGGGATGCTTAACCACTGATCCACATCCCCAGACCCCCCTTTTTCTTATTTATTTATTTTTATTTTGAGACAGGGTCTTGATAAGTTGCTTAGAGCCTCACTAAGTTGCTGAGGCTGGCCTTGAACTTGTGATCCTCCTGATTCAGGCTCCCCACTCACTGGAATTATAGGCAGGCACCACGGCACCTGGGTTCACTGCTATTTTTATAGATTAGTCATTTGTAATCAGCTTGTTTTTATATTTCTTAAGCTTCAACTTTTCACTTTATGTGTGTATGTGTGTGTGTGTGTGTGTGTGCTGGAAATTCAACCCAGAACCTTACATGTGTTGGGCAAGTGTTTTGCTTCTGACCTATATCCCTAACTCCAAAACTTCAAGCTTCTTTAGGACAGATGTCTATTTAGTTCATCCTTCTGTGTGCAGAAGACCTGCCTCCATACAGAGGAGGAGCCCGACACATACTTGTTAAATTTAATCTCCATAGAATCACACTAGGTCTTGTGTCACCTAAAGATGATCGGTTGAGGATACAGGGAAGATGGAAGGAAGGGGGAAAAGGAAGGATAGAAGAAAGAAAGGAAAGAAGGAAGGAACACAGAAAGGGGAGACTATTGGGCTTGTTTGCTCAAATATGTTTATGTATCAGGACATTTTAGAAGGTGTGATGTGCTCTGTTGAGACTACAACAAGGTCATAATGGCATGGGGCCATGTTTGCCTCATCTGAAGATAAAAGTCATCATTAACGAGAACCAAATGCACACCCGTCTCCCCCTGCCCTAAGGATGTAAAATGAGTAGAGAAAGGAAATGGATCACCATTTAGGATACAAAAAAAGCTTTTTTTCTTACTACAGAGTCTTGTTTCCTTTTGATTCAGAGCCCTAATATTGCCTGAGTTTTTTCCTATGGCTTTACAATTATGAAGTATGGGAAATAATGAAGTGTTCCTTTATTCTTTTGGAAGCATCATGACTTCTCTGGTATTTGAACATCTGTATGTTCTCTCCTTGGAGCAGGAACTCTGGTCATGTGACAGCATTTCCTCCAAATATAACATCCATCTGCCCGGATCTGGATTTTCCATTATCAAATAGATCCTGCAGCATCCTGCAGGTGCGTCTGCTGCTTTCCCTGAAAGGTTGTGGTGAACCACAGCCCCCACTGGTTCACACTGTGTCACTGTAAGGGGCTGGTGGAGGACAGTCAAAATGGAAATCGGTCTCGAGGCATAGCAAGAGAGATTTCAGCTCCCTGTAAGACATGTGGTCTTCGTTCCACTGCCTATGCAAAGTACACAGCATGGAAAAAAATGAATTTCTTCTCCAAAGCAGTCATTATTGGATGCCAATGAAGACATGTTGGGATCTGATGCCTTGTGGGTATAAGGTTGAAAAGCTTCTTTAGGCTTCTTCTTTTAGGAAAGAATCTCTAAGGGGTTCACTTAGTAGGATTTGGGAACCTAACCAAAATGGGTAGACAGAATTGAGAGGATATGGTCAACATAGGAGACCCAGTCTAAAGACATGATTATGACTTTGTCCTAAATACCTTAAAATATAGGGTTTTCACTGGATTCATACCCTTAGAGGGGACATAAGCTTCAGGAATTAATTTTTTGGGGAGGTTACCAGGGATTGAATTCAGGGGCATTCAACCACTGAGCCCTATTTTGTACTTTATTAGAGACAGGATCTCACTGAGTTGCTTAGCGCCTCACCATTGCTGCGGCTGGCTTTGAACTTGCAATCCTCCTGTCTCAGCCTCCTGAGCCACTGGGATCATAGGTGTGTACCACCAAGCCCGGGGAAGCATTATATTTTATGCATTTGTCTGAGACAAGAATTCATGGCTAGAGAGTAAAAATCTGTGTTTGACCAAGGAATTAGACTCTAGGCAAAAAGAGAATAAGGAAAGCGGGCTCTGGGACTGGTGAGGTCAATATGTGACAATGAGGGACCTTTCAGAGAGTCAGGCAGTTAAAATCTGCCGCCATTCTAGCTAATGTATCAGGATCCTCCAGGAGAATCGATGAGTTCAAATGTAAAAAGTAAGGAGTCCAGTTGTCTATCTCATCCCTCTGGCACACCCAGCTCAGATCCTACTAACTTCTAAAGGGCAGAGACTTTGATGTGGCATGATTAGATATCCTCTGACTTTTGAACATTTAATGATAGGATACCTTCCGGTTGTTTACTTCCTCTTTATTTATAGTCCCCATGATCTCAATAGGATGGGGGTGCTGTGGCCTTATTCCAAAGGCTGCCCGAGAGAAATAAAAAACAGGGGAGGTAGAGTGGTATACACATCAGATACGGAGCTGTAAATGGTGGCTGCTTTCAGAGTCTAAAGCGAGAGGCTTCAAAAACATCATTGTCCACTGATTTGCTAGATTCCATCAGAAACCCCTAACCATTACCAAGATCATTGGACTGTACTACAGCTTTGCTCCTGTTACATGGGAAATACACCAATTGCCAAAGTTTTAATGTGAACCAGGATTCTTTTTTTTTTTTTTTCCTCAACTAAAAAGTACCAAAGGCATATTTGGTCTCTTTAAAAAATATAAATTGATGAGAGGAATAAACAGATCAAGAAAATGAGAGCAGAATTAGAGGGATGATAGAGCAGGGAAACATAGAGAGGGTTTCAGTAGAGAGCCAGCAGCAAGGTAGGGGACATCTTAGGGACCCCTAGAAGCAAACTTAATAGAATTTACAGATTGGTCCTGAATCAGCTCTACCAATGGAATCTAACCTTGGCTTCCATATTGGTTCCTGCATGAGATCACAGACATTCTTAGGGTTTGAGATCAAAGGACCTGAAACACTGCAGGTGATATCAAGACTCACCGAAGCAAAGAGTCTAGACATAATCCAGGTTTCAGGACTGGTTTCTCTCTGGCTGAGCAGTGGCCTCAAGGTCTCAACTTATTTTCATTAAGCTTTTGTCAGTTCCTTTTTATGGCTCCCACCCATCTTTCATGCTTCCTGACATTAGGAGAGAAACCATTGGATTCTGGGAGCTCTTCACAAGAGCCAGGAACTTCATTTCCTAAAAGCTCCAAAAAAAAAAAAACAATGTTTCATGTATCATTATTCATAATTTGGCCACATTCAAGTTCCTGAGTCGTTTTCTGCAATGAAGATATGATGAACACTGATTAGTGTGAATCCAAACCCCAAACCAATCACTATAGCAAGGAGGATGAGGTTGGATTAAATAAATATAACTCAACCATGGAGCTGGAGTAGAGTCAATTGCTTTCCATGTCAAAGGATGCAGGCAGCTGCTACCCAGTGGGAGAAAAACAACAAATAATATCCATTCTGCTACCCTTTTACCAATTTTAGTTTTTGACAATTACAGAGAGTAAAGAAAGAAGGAACTACCATACTTGTGTGCCCCTTATGTTTTACATAGATTAGCTTATTCAAGTGTTATAGCTTCTTTTGTGGTAAGAATTATGGCTTCCATTTGACTATAAGAAAACTAAGACATCAGTTGATTTATTTATATACAAAGCTAGTAAATGACAGAGCTGAAGCACAAACCTATTTCCATCCAGATCCAACTATTCTTACCAATTGTCATGTAATAGATTATTACTCATCTATTTATCAGAGAAATCCATTGTTGGTTATAAGAAGTAGAACTCAGTTCACTTCAACAAGAATTAAACACCATTTGCATGTATAGCATCTGCTGGGCTTTGCTTCTCCCTGGGTAAGATCTATCTAGAAGCTAATATATATGTCCAGTCTGTAGAAAGGGAAAATAAGTACATAGTGAAAGGCAAAGAAGTGCAGAAATGTTCATTCATTTGTTTCTTTGTCCAGTCCATTTGGAAAATCTTTTTTGATCATATACTCTGTGCCATTCATTGGGTTAGATGGACATTATTTGCTTAATATAGGGACCACAAGCAGAAATGCCTGTATTCAGGCAATAAAAAGTATGGATGGGAAAATGCATGATGATGAATATAAAATGTGATGAATGTGAAACTGAGGCATGTTTCCTCCATCCAGAGACATTCAAAATTCATGCAGCCCATGCCTAGATTTGATTCACAGGCCCCAGTGTACAATCTTTGGTTTAAAAGGAATATAAGCATGGTTCCATCTCAGATATGTACTTTCACAGAAAACAAGTACAGTTCCAAGTGCCCCAGTCAGAGTCACCAATACCTGGCATATATATTGCCAAACCATCACCTGCACATAGCTATCTAGGTAGAAGATTCTAAACCAACAGGGCCTTCCCATTCAGTCTATTACTATTCAATCAGACCCTTTTTTCCCAATCATCTGTCTGCACAGTTGTCCATGCTTCAATCATGACCCTGCAGTAAAGTGTCCAAAAGCCCAAAGGACAGGGTCTGGAGAGTCTCTGGACCTCAGAACCCATGGAAAGTGGCTCAGAGAGGGTGTACAACTCTGAACCCCTTGCCCCTTACCTTACCCTATGCATCTCTTCACCTGTATCTTTTGTACTATCCTTTAAATAAACCGAATATAGAACCTGTCAGGCAGAAGCACAGGTAAAACAACTTGGAGCTTGTGAATGGCATCTGTAATTGGGGTTGCAGAGGGGTAATCTTGAGTCTGGAAAACTGAATGAAGGCTCAATCCCTGAGATCTGATGCTACCACCAGGTAGGGCCTGAACATGATTGGATTAGTGGATGCCCAGGTAGAGTCTGCTGCAGAATTAATTGCTTGCTTGCTGGTGGAGAGAAATTTCCACACCTTTGGGGGTCACAGAAGTCTTCTGTTTTGAGTTTTTGGTGTGAGAGCAGAAGGAAAATTGTTTGTTTTTTCTTGCACAGTGACTCATTCTACATGGTTTAAATATGAGAAAATTGTGGTTGCATAAGAGCTATGTCAATGAGAATGGGCTTGTAAAACCACTTTCCTACCTATTAGAATTCTCAAGGAATTAGTAGGGATAGAAGTTTATCATCTATTTATTTATTTATTTGGCACCAGGGGTTGAATCCAGGGATGGCTTAACCACTGAGCCACATCCCCAATCTTTTTACTTTTTATTTTGAGACAGGGTCTAGCTAAGTTGCTTAGGGCCTTGCTAAGTTACTGAGGCTGGCCTTGAACTTAGGATCCTCCTGCCTCATCCTCCTGAACCACTGGATTATAGGTGTGCGCCATTGCACCCAATTCATTTATGTATTTATGCCACTTGAAAATTAACTTCTTCCATTTAAATATTTTTTTATTGTTTTGAGGTCAGGTTTTAACATGAGAATTTGTGCTCAGTAACACAATCTGACACCCTTTCTACTTCAGTGATAATGACGGAAAGCAGAGGTAGAAACGATGCAAGACAATAGAAGCACTCAAGAACACTGATTTGGAACAGTGTATTTCATGGCCTCTCAAAGCAACTTATTCTTGGCCCAGAGATCAAATAACTAGTGTAAATGAAGTGATGTCAGAATAAACTACAAAGGGTAAGAATAAAATGCAATTTGAGTCTATTTTCTTATTTTAAAATCATTCCCATCCATAACAACCCATTCTCTAGCTAAAAGTAGAAAGAGTGACCCCACCAATTGTTGGCAAGGATGTAAGCAACTGGTACTTTTTCCATCTTGGTGCCAGAAGTGGAAATGGAACAACCACTTGGGAAGAGGTATTTGGCCCTAGGACCCAAAATTCTACATGAAAACATGTCCACCAAAAACCTGCATGGACACATTTGTAACTTATTCGTAATAACCAAGAACTAGAAACAACAACAAATATCCACCAACAAGTGAATAGATAAATAAATTGTGGCATACTTATACAAGCAAATATGACTGGGCAACAAAAATAAATAATGATACACAGGACAGTGTATACAAATATCAGTAACATGCTGAACCCAAGGCAGCCACAAGAGTACATGCTGGTTGATATCACTTATATGCAGACTGAAAATAAGTGATAGAAATCAAGAGTGGTTGATTCTGGAGCCAGGTGCAGTGGCACATGTCTGTAATCCCAGCAACTTGGGAGGCTGAGGCAGGAGGATCTTGAGTTCAAACCCAGCCTCAGCAACTTAGTGAAGCCCTGAGCAACTCAGCAAGACCCTGTCTCTAATAAAATATTTTTAAAAGGGGCTAGGGTTATGTCTCAGTGGTTAAGTGCCCCTGGGTTCAATCCCTGGTACCAAAAAAGAAAGAAAGAAAAGAGTGGCTCACTCTGGGAGACAAGAAGGTGAATGGATAAGAGCAAGAAGTTGACCTAGCATAGAAAATGTTCTCCTGTTCTCCATCATGATTTTGGTCAAGGTTTAATGAACATATACATTAGTCAAAAGTCATCAAACAGCAAACTTAAAATCAATGCATGTTACTCTATATTAGTTATACTTCAATAAAAGCATAAAAATATAAAATACAGAGTGACCTATTATGATCATAAAAAGTAAACTTTTGATCTAACTCAACTCACTCTTATCTTCTTAAATGGCCAACTTTAAAATTAATTTGTCTCGTGGATTAATCACAAATGGTCACCCATTTAGGCTAAAAGTATACTTGATAAAACCATGTGTAATAGTACACAATTCATCTCTTTTGATGAAAACTCCCACTCATGTTTTAAAAAATATTAAATATGTTTTCTTTTAAAAAAAATTTTAGTTGTAGATGGACATACTACCTTTATGTATTTATTGTATGTGGTGCTAAGACTTAAACCCAGTGCCCTACACATGCCAGGCAAGCACTCTGCCACTGAGCTACAGCCCCAGCCCCTGGTTTCTATTTTACCCATGGGAATAGCAATGAATCTGAGAATGTCTGTTGAATTTAGGTAGTACCTGTTCAATTAGTATTTTGAGTCACTAAAGGTGTTATTGGTTCACTTTGAGGCTAAAATTGTCTAGGGTATTTTTGGTTTTTGTTTTTTGGGGTTTTTAGAATTTTTTTTTTAGTTGTAGATAGACACAATATCTTTATTTTATTTATTTATTTATTTATGTGGTGCTGAGGATGGAACCTAGTGCCTCCGGCATGCAAGGCAAGTGCTTTACCACTGAGCCACAACCCCAGCCCAATGTCTAGGATATTTTTGTGTCAAGCAAAATATTTTCTTTCTAGAGTAAATTACAAATGAATCTTTTAGTCACATCCATATTCATATGTATAGATTACCTTCTCTCTTGCCATGTCAAATCCTATATTCTTTCTTATTGAAAAAGAAAAAGGGGCTGGGGAAATAGCTCAGTTGGTAGAATGCTTGCCTCACATGCACAAGGTCCTGGGTTCAATCCCCAGCACCACACATACACAAAACAATACTCCAGCCTTTACCTCAACCTAGTCTTCCCAGGGCCTCAGAGACTGATCCACTGGGTGTTTGATACACTAAGTTGGTGCCATGATGACTGACATGGAATTTTCCAGCTAAGCCAGCGGGACCAGACATTAAGACACATGAATCACCAGGTTTTCTGAGCCATGGTCTGGTTTTCCTGTTGTTGTATGAGCATGGAGCCTGAGCTCACTGGAGATTGTTTCCTTAACAAGAAATAACAACTCTTCACTCAGCCTTACATCAGGTCACCCATTTGGGTTGGTAAGATTCATGAATGAATAAAAAGAGCTCTGCTTTTTCTATCTGCACCTCACAGAAGAAGGCCAGGGCTGGACTTTGGAACCCTTGACAGTAGAGCTGTATTAATAATTCTGTTGCCCCTTATTTGTTAACCCCTAGTAACTAATGATAAGCAATATTAGATTTGATATTCAAGTATTGCAAATGGCTTGGTGTTTAGCAAGATACCAAATGTAGCCCACACTCTTGTGAGAAAGGTTGTTTCACTCTATCAACAATCAGGCCAGAGTGGACAGCCCAAAGAAACACAGCTTATATATTTTTGGCCTTTGGAAAATCCGTTACTCTTTTGATTCACTGTCCATTGAACTTCTTTGGCTTTTATTCTTGGATGAGCAGTTTTATTTCCAGTCTAGAGAAAAGGAGTCTCAGACAGAATTGACCAGAAACGGACCCAGTGACCAAGATTATGTTAAAGTGCCTTCTTATTAGGAAGAGTTCTCAGGTTGAACTGATAGGGCCCTGCAGAAGTTGGATGGGCAGCAGAAGGAATCCAGTCAAGAGGGCAGCATCAAGCACCATCCCACCAAGGGAACTCGGAAGAAGGCAGTGTCCCCAACACAGGTAGAAGATTTGAAGTGTTTATACTCTGTGCCCACAAATCAATAGGTAAAAGCTATCCCAGAAGTGCATCAATTCCCAGGCTCTGCCAGCCCTCTGTGCCCACAGGCAAAAGTAGCTCTGGCAGCCTGAGGACATTTCTCCTCTCCTCTTTTCTTTGTTTACGTCATCCCTAGGATGTCACCTTCCTCCCTGGAGTTTATCCCTCTATGGGGGCAAGGTGGCTGCTGTGTTTCATAGCATCACACTCACATTCAAGGAAGAGGGAAAAGACTGGTTTTGAGAAAAATTGGGTTTGCAGGGACCGGGACTAGGTTTGTTCTTCTGTTTTTACCCTTGTCCCCAAATTTCCATTAAAATACTTCTTATAAGTGGATTTCGTTTTATCCTGAAAGCCTTCCCTCCCAGGTCAGGAAGTCACTGGTTTTCATTTCCTTTAAGAGCATTGTATAATAGCATTAAGGCCTTTCTTTGTATAATACAATAATACATCTATGTTTTCAGTTTTTTTTCAAATAAATATTTGAAATGCTAACGTCATAAACACCTGTTGTTGAAAAAGCAAAAGCTTCCCTAGGGATTCCCAGCAGGTACTTCCTTCTGATTAGAAATTGACCACTTGGCCTTTCCAACAGCAAGGGAAGTCAAGTATCTCATGACAAGAAGGTGACAGGAAAGGAAGTGAGCATGAGTGTGGGATTAGCCAGTGAGCTGTATCTGCCAGAGGTCTCATGAACACATTTGAATTGGTAAAAATACAGAATGTTACTTGTGATAACTTTGTGGATCAAAAGAAGTACCAGTTTTAGACTCTTCGTGGGATTGTGTAAAATTGTATATTTATCATTTTATACGCTTATGTGTCATAAAATACATATGATACTATGTATTTATGGTTATGTAAATGTACTTATGAATTTTTTCTATTTCTCATAGGAGAAATTTATACTATTGATTAGATATATCAGCTTTGTTTTTTTAAATATTTTTTAGTTCTACATGGATACAATATCTTTATTTTGTTTATTTTTTTTCCATGTGATGCTGAGGATCAAACCTAGTGCCTCACATGCACAAGGCAAGCATTCTGCCACTGAGCTACAATCCCAGGCCCACTAGATATATCAGCTTTTTAAAACAATTTTTTTATTTGTTCTTTTTAGTTATACATGACAGTAGAATATATTTTGACATATTATACATACATGGAATATAACTTCCCAGTCTTGTGGTTGTACATGCTGTGGAGTTATACTGGTCGGTATTCGTATATGAACATAGGAAAGTTATGTCCAATTCATTCTACTGACTTTCCTATTTCTAACCCCTCTCCCTTCCCACCATTCCCCTTTGTCTAATTCAACAAACTTCTATTCTTCCTTCCTCCTCCACTTACTGTGGTGTGAGCATCTGCCTATCAGAATATTCGGTCTTTCTTTTTGGGGGATTGGCTTATTTCACTTAGCATGATGGTCTTCAGTTCCATCCATTTACTGGCAAAAGTCATAAAGTCATTCATTTTTATGGTTGAGTAATATTTCATTGTGTATATAGACCACAGTTTCCTTACCCTTTCATCGGTTGAAGGGAACCTAGGTTGGTTCCATAGCTTAGCTATCATGCATTGAGCTGCTATAGACATTGATGTGGCTGCGTCACTATAGTATACTGATTTTTAAGTACTTTGGGTATAAAGCTGGAAGTAGGATGACTGGATCAAATGGTGGTTCCATTCCAAGTTTTCTTAGGAGTCTCCATACTGCTTTCCAGAGTGCTTGTACCAATTTGCAGTCCCACCAGCAATGTATGAGTGAACCTTTTCCCCCACATCCTGACCAACATTTATTGTTGCTTGTGTTCTTTATAATTCCCATTCTGACTAGAATGAGATGAAATCTCAGTATAGTTTTAATCTGCATTTCTCTAACTGCTAGAGATGTTGAACATTTCTTCTTACATTTGTTGATGGATCATATTTCTTCTGTGAAGTGTCTGTTCAGTTCCTTTGCCCATTTATTGATTGAGTTACTTGGGTTGTTTGTTTTTTTTTTTTTTGGTGTTAAGTTTTCTTAGTTCTTTATATATTCTAGAGATTAATGCTCTATCTGAGGTACAGGTGGCAAAGATTTTCTCTCATTCTGAAGGCTTTCTTTTCCACGTTCTTGATTGTTTCCTTTTCTGTGAAGGATATTATCAGCTTTTGTTTAATACATTTCATCTAACCATATTAGCAATATGTATTTGAAATGTGGGTGAATAATAAATAAAACTTCTAAGAAAGCAACAAACCAGAATTATTATACTTATTAGTAATAAAAACACATGATATTTAGTGGCTGCTTCCAAATGTGAACCAGCTTTTCAGTGAAGAGATCTGTTCTCACTTTGGAGCAAGCTTGTACGATTTTCATACTGTCGAAGAAACCACATCTAAATGATAATCCCATCAAAACAATCTCACACTGTTGTCCATTCAAATGGAATTTCAATTTTTCAATATGTCCATCTTTCTTGTCATTTGAGATTTCCACTTCTCTAAATGTTCCTTAAATGTTCTTATCCCCGAGGGATGCCCTGGGAAAGAAATGAAGAAAAAAGGATAAGGAAGGGTATGGATTTTTTAAAAAATTATAAAACCTATAGGAATCCAGTATTACTCATTACATGAATTAATGTAATTAAACACAATTTAATTTGTAGTGTAATTAAAGAGGGTATAAATGGTGCTATTCTTCTAATGCTGGCATTCTACCCAGAGCCCTTTCTTCTGACATCATTAGTCAATGATTTATGGGCCTCCCAGAGCTTCATGCCTGTCACCCTCAGGTTTTCTGAGATATCAGAGTGGTGTGCATGGGCAGTAATGGTTCCAAGACTGTGACTGCTGTGCTTTGTTCTTAGATCCAATGTACTCAGCTAGATTCCACTTCTGGAAGAGATAAAAATGAGAAGATACTAGAATATTTACTTTACGAGCGTCAGCCAGCTGCAGTGGAAGTTGACCTTCAACTCCTCAGGGTATCCCTGCCAAACGATATGGTTGCTTAGCTTCCAGAGTCAAAATGACTGATAAAGACCAAAGGCTTTCTCCCAGTACACAATGGGCATATGTGTGTATATGTGCCTGCACACGGGTATAAAAGAGAGACATTCACTTGCATGGAGTATATGTATGAGTTCAAGTGTTTTAGAGAAGACAGAGAGAGAACACTTGGCTGGAATGGTATCTCTTTTCTGGACTTGATGGAGGCTATTGGTCTTCTTTCAATAGTCTACCCGAAAGCCTAGGGAACAGCTTATTCTAATAGACCATGCATTATCATCCTGTCCTGCTGGGGAGATAAAGGCAAGAAAATTTAAGGCAAGATTCCAGAAGAGAGTTATTATGACAGCTAAGTTTTGATGGAAGGTGAGCTAGGGCCAGGCCCCGTGAGTGTTAAAGTGATTATCTTTCATGGCTCAACCTCAAAATGCCTTTGCTATTTGCTACTTTGGGTTTTTGAGGGACAGGAAAGGAGAAGGGTATGAAGACAATAAGGAACAAAGAGAGAGTTTAGAAAACTTCTTGAGAGAAAATAAATCTTGATAATATTGGATTTTCCCTGACATTTTTTTTTATTTGTTGAAGCACTTCATACAAACAGGTTGCATATTCCTTGTAGAGAGGTGAACCTATTCTGCAAAAGTCCCAGGTGGAATGTTGCAAATTCTGAAGGAAAAATACTTTTCCTACTTACATCTTTCTGGCAAAATTGTATACAAACAGACTGCCATGTGACTCTTTGGAACTGTTGATTAAACCAAGCTCCAGAGGAAGTGAAAGTATCTTTGGTCTCTGCACAACCACTTCTTTATTTTTATTTTTCCCCTTTTACCATCAACCAGCTCAATGCATCTGTGTTAACAACTAAAGACTGAAGGTTAAATTAGAGGAAGGTTCCTATTACATTTTAAGATTATGTTAAACACTTGAGCACATTACAATTCTCCAAGGCGGAAATGACTCCTGTAATCTTTCATCAAAATTTATTACCAACATTTCCTTCACTGACAGTATCAAAAAGCTACAGTGGCCAGGGAATGTTCTCAGCCACACTAGCAAGGGGATATGATTATATTCTCCAGTGGAAGTTGTGACTTCCGGGTTTTTTCACCCCCCCCCCCTTTGTGAAAACAATGGTTTCTGGCTCCCCCACAGATCCTGTGACTTCAGGAAACATCAATTCAGAAAACCAGCTCAGTAGTTGTTGAAGGGAGACCCAGGAGAGATGGTGGATTTCTCTTCCTTTGGAAATCAGATTTTTCTCTAATGAAAGATGAGAGGGGAAATTTTCTAGCCCAATACCCACTACTGTACAGGGAGACTTGGGCTTTATCCAAAGGGGTGCTGGATTGAATTTATACCTCTAAGCAGGTCGCTCCCCCTCCAACACGGGGTTTCAATTTGCTTTACAGGATATTTCTCTCTCCTTCAAGTTGGGATTGTGGTTGTGTATGTTAAAAACAAAAGTCACCAGTATTTTTCAAGATGTCTTTTTTTTTTTTTTTTAGAGAGAGAGTATTTTTTAATATTTATTTTTTTTAGTTTTTGGCGGACACAACATCTTTGTTTGTATGTGGCTGAGGATTGAACTCGGGCCGCACGTATGCCAGGCGAGCGCGCTACCGCTTGAGCCACATCCCCAGCCCTCAAGAAGTCTTTTGCCAATAGGGAAAAATCAACCTCTCTTTCTATTTTTATGTTAAAGAAGAGATGAGAAGGCCCAGAGGCTGAGTAGCATTTCCAGCTTTCTCATTCTTGCTTTCTTCTCTGGCTTGCATTCCTTTCCTGCATCTTCTACGTTTATTCTTCTGCTACATTTATATCTCCTTTTGGTTCTCATACTCATATCCACCTGTTTTCTATCTCTTGCCTTTGTTTACCTCCCCACACTTCTCTGCTCAGAGCAAACCCCTTGTTCCAGGAGGAGGCGAGGATAGGATAGAGAAAGAGGGTGTATAAAAACAACAGCACTGGCCATGACTTAGACCATCAATTGAATTGGTCACCTCCATCCAGGATCTGACCACTGGCTACCTCCACTGCTACTACTGCAGCCTAAACTACCACCATCTCTTGCCTAAATGATTCCATTCACCTCCTAACCAGTCACCTTCCTTCTGTCTTTGCCCCTCTACGCTTTTACACATCAGCTCAGGGTAAGCCTTTTCAAAGAGAGAAATTCTCTCCTCACAATCCTTCCCGTCCTAAGCAGAATAAATTCCAAATTTCTTACCATGGCCTGTATGGCTCTAAATAGGGCAAACCCTTGCCAATGTCCAAGTCTCAGTTTCTGTTACTCTTCCCTGGTTCATTCCCCTCTGTTCCTTGTCTTTGGGGAATTCATGCTTACTCGCCCCTCTGCCTGGATCTCTGTTGCTTTCAGGTCTCTGCATGAATGTCAGCCTCTCAGCAGAATCCTCCTGGAGGAGGTCTCTAAAAGAGCACTGTTCTTGTCACCATTATTTAATGGCTATTGCTACAGGACATATAGCGTCCTCAGCATCCGAAAGAGTGTTTAGCACACTTACTGTAATAAATATGTGCAGACAGAGTAAATGAAATGTTGTGATACTAGCAAAGTACGTAAACTTTGGTAAACTCCCTTTCTGTGACATCTGTGTGTTAGAAGGCCACACAATATGGTAGAAAGCCACATGGGAATGACAAGATCCTCACGGGGAGCCTGCTACTTTATCTTTAGCAACAGTTCTGTAAGCCTGAGATCCTGGCTGCTTTCTTGTTCTTACTTTACTGGTCAGATAGAGGTTGCCCAGTAATGTCCCAGAACAGCACACACCTGTCCTTTCCTCGTGTCCCCATGCCAGGGACTCTATCTGTTGGCTGCATTTGTGGTTCTTATTCATAGTCATGGTTCTGCCCCACCTGACTTTTATGCCTGGTCAGTCTTGGGAATCACAAGTTACCCTTGGCTTCTTGCACACAGGTCAAGTGGGGGAGGAAAGAGAAAACCTTTCCCAAGATGAAGTGCTAAACTAATCCATCTTTGCTCAGATAGTTCCAGAACTTTGCATTATTAGAGTGGGGAAGAATTTAAGATCTTGGAGTACACAAATATTTAATTTTTTTTTTTAAAAAAGCAGCAATACCTCTTCTTCAAACACTCTTCTGGAGTCCCAGCATGTGAAACAAGCCACATTGAGGCTTCTCTGCTTGGAAAGGATATGGTGATCAGAGTTTATGTGGTTCAGTTCGGCTCCTTGCAGGGTTACTTGAGGAATTGTGCAGAGCCTAGAGCTTAGGCAGAAAAAAAAAAAAAAGAAGCAATGTTGGAAGAGGCAAAGGGATTTCTTTATGGATATACAGGGAGTAGCAATCCTGCACTAAGGACCCCCATCTCCTAGTTCCCACCTTATACTGCTCTTCCTACTATGTACAATATGTTCTGCCAGCAGTTTACCATTCAGTTAGCACCTACTGTGTGCCACACATCATACAAAGTGTTTTGCATTCATTATTTCGTTTGATCCTTATGTCTCCCTTTCATGGTATACATGATTAATTTCATTTTTTCAAAGTAAAGACTAAGAAAGAACATATAGGAATTAAGCAGTGGAGATGGTTTTGAACCCAGGTCTGTCTCATTTTAAAGCCTGTGTTCATTCTACTACACCCTACTCATAACAAAACAAAACACAAGACAAAACTCAAAGCAAGCTAAGTATATTAGTAATAAATGACCTAATGATGCCCATAACCTAAAAGGAAATTATTTCTTGCTTAGATAGGATCACTGGGCAGGTAAAGAGATCAGTAAGGGACCTTCCTCCATGTAGCCATTTTAAAGGCCAGATTATCAGAGTCTCTGATAATAGTTTCTAATGTCACCTTGAATACCATCTATTCTAGATAGCCAGAGAAGAAAAGATCATGGAAGAGTAAACAGAGAAAATTTTTGTAAGCCAAGCCGGGAAGTGGAAATTTATTCTTTGTGCATTCCATTCATTATAACCTTGTCACTTGACTGCACCTCACTGTGAAGAGTGCCAGAAAATGTAGCCTCTCACTTGGAAACCACTTCCCCTTGACCAATCTATACTTTGAAAGGAAGAGCACAAATTTGTGGAGGACATCGGATTATTTCTGCTTCACCAACCAAGGGCTGCAGCACATATAAAATTCTAGACTTAATATCCTTTTATCTGATGTAGCTTTCAAATCCAAGGTTATAATATAGCTGTGGCGAATCTTGATTGATCGATTGAATTTTTATGCATTTGCAACAGTCTGTGTTCTTTCTTATTTTGGAGAAATCAATCAATATGCCTATTTCAATTGGATGCAGTTTCCCCCCAACTTCCCAAGACTGAGGGGAACTATTCTCCCTTTCTCTTGCCCTCAGCAGTAAGAACTCAGCAAGGGAACTAGATTGACCAGTCAATCAGATGATCCCTCTTGGCATTTTGAATTGGCAGAATATAAGCAATAAGGGACCTCTGTTGTGCACTTGCATGGTTTCAATAGAATCCATTGGTGGCCTTGTTTTGTGGTTGTGCACAGCAGTGTGTTGGCAGTCAGTAACATAACAAACAAGATTTTTCTTTGCATAAATTCTGAAGCCCGCCTCCCCCATTTCCTAGGGGTTCCCAAGGCCTTGACTGATTCCATGAACGGCCCCCTAACATCATTCCAGGAAATCCTCTTTTTGCTTAAGTTAATCAGAGTTTGTTTTCTGGCCTTCCATCAATAACTCTGATACAAAGCCTTTCAGAGCACTTCATCTAACTCTGCCTCCACCAGTGCTACAGGTTTGGCTAAATTTACTGCTACTAGAAATGCCATGTTTATTGACAAATCCAGAACCCTGAAGTTTTTTTGTTTTTGTTTTGTTTTGTTTTGGTACTGGGGATTGAACACAAGAGTGCTTAACCACTGAGCCCCATTTTAATTTTTTTAAATTGCGACAGGGTCTCACTAAGTTGCTTAGGGCCTTGTTAATTTGCTGAGGCTAGCTTTGAATTTTCAATCCTCCTGCCTCAGCCTCCCAAGTTGCTGGGATTACAGGCATGTGCCACTGAGCCCAACAGGAAGCCGGACTTCCTAAGAAGAACTGGGGCCAAAGTTCCTGGCATGATCCTTTTTTTTTTTTTTTTTAAGATAAAGAGAGTCTGTTGGTAATAAAGCTTTTATACTTCCTGGTGTTAAGGAGGAAGCTGTTTTCAAACACCTCTTCAAGCAGAGAATAGAGGGCATGAAAGGAGTTCTCCAAAGTCCTACATGGTAATAAGGGTGGGGAAAAATTTGGTCGGCTGCAATAGTGGGTGCTGAGGATGTGAGGAAGAAAGAGGTGTGCATGTACTTGTGCATCTGTGTGTATGTATTGGAGTAGAGAGCAAGATATTCTGTTCCAGACTCTCTTGGGCAGGTCATAGGAGAAAGAAGTGAATAACCAATTTGTTAGTCCCCTGAACTTTAAAATCTGGGCATCCTGTACTTTCTTTGAGACATTCACATTCATGGACCTCATCTTTGCCTGCAAAATTTAGATGAGCATTTATTGTCAAAGAGAGAACCCCCAAGTCGGCATCTGCATCGTCAGGGTATTAACTATTAATGGAAGTAAATATGATTGGTGTGCTTTTAAAAAAGGAGTCTGATCCTCCTGGGGTTGTGGGCGTTGGCTTCTGGTATTGATGGAATGCTGATTCACTATGGATTTATTAATAACCTTTTATAACGAGCAAATATCTCTGTACTTGCCAAGGTACCCAAAGCTTGTAGATAGAATGAGGTCCTATTTACATGCTACCCAAATCTTACTAACTCATAGCTCTCACCTTTATCTCTTGCCCTCCACCAAATCTAAGCCCTTATTCTCAGGTGACCCATGAGATGTGTCCTCAAATGTCATACGTTGCAGTCCTAACCCCTAAGACCTCAGAATGTGACTATATTCAGAGTTAAGACCTTTAAAGAGGTTAAAAGAATACTATTAGAATGGGTTCTAATCCCATATGACTGGTATCCATTAAGAAAAGAAGAATTGGACACACAAAGAGACATCAGGGATGTTCCTGCACAAAGAAAAAGACAGGTAAGGACACAGCAGAAGCTGCCAATCTGCCAGTCCAGGAGAGAGGCCTTAGGACCAAATCAACCCTGCTGGCATGTTGATCTTGGACTTCCGGTCTCCAGAACTACGAGAAAATTAATTCCTCACGGTGCTTAAACCATCCAAACGTGGTATTTTGCTACTGCAGCATGATCCCTGACCATGACCACAGCTACTAAGTTAACCATGGACTTCTGATGCTTGGACACCAGGGGCCTTGCTGGTACTGGAGGGACTACCCTACCACCACCACTTCACTGGTCAATTTGTAGAGTTAGTAAAGGACTCAGCTACAGGCATACCTCTCCCATGTGAAACCTCCAACCCAGAGCCCACACGTCAGCCATCTCCTTTATTGGACATCTCATATGCAGGGCCCCATCTCCCTGCCCCAAACACCCCCAGGCCAGATACCAGACAATAATAGATAACCCTTACACCCCAAGACCAGCTGAAGTTCATCTAGCTAGCCAATCCTAAGTGGGTTTACCTTGTCTCACTCATTCCTTCCCACGGAAATCACAAAAGTTCTGACCCACATCTTCCCCTTTTGCCTCTGCCTCCTAACTGGAGGTAATGCTGGTGCTCTCCCCATGTAGCCCTGCATGGCATGGCTTGCCCCCTCATCTTGGCAACTCTCTTTCCAATGACAACTGTCTCCTGATCTGTTGTCCTCACTATATCTGAATAATAATAAAGCCTACTTTAAAAAATAAGACTTTTGATGTAAACTGGGTTACTATTGATCAGCTCTCCCAAAGCTGAAAACCCCGAATTATGGTGGAGCAATGCCATATATGCTTTATTTCTCCTGTGAAAGGACCACGTGGCATTCGTACAGAGATGGTGAGAAGGACCCCAACTTATGCCATACATGGCCCACAGCGCAATAGCTGGTATGCTATAAGCCACAAAATGCCTAAGGAATCTGTTCCTTCTGCTTTTGTATCAGCTCCTTCTCTCCCTAGAGCCCAGATGAAGTCTCTGGACCCAACCATGGTAACAAAGACTTTGCCTTCCTCTCAATCATCATGCATTAAACTTCCTCGTAAATGTCTCTACCTTTCATGCAAAGCAGCAACATGCAAACTGATTCTTGGATGCTCTGCTTTTACATGCCCAGATAAGCCTAAATGTATGCCATGGCCAGCCAAGACCTATCCACCTTCACAACCTCATCTACTAAGAAGCCAATTAAAGAAGTTTATGAAAAGGGGAAGGGAGGAGGCCACAGACACCACGAGACACAGGTTCTAACTACCTGTTTGGGGAGATGCAAAATCTAAAGAAGGAAGTAGCTTCTATGTCATTCGGGATGCATAGACAAAAGTCACTGAGTGAGTTCACAGAAGGAAACTGGCTGATACCTTCTGGTGAGGGTATCTGGAAAGGCATCATGGGTGACTTGGGGCTTGAGCTGGTACTGGAAAAGTCAGCACCATTAGTAAAAATATTAATTAATAAAGAGTTTAAAGAGGAATAAAGTCTTCTTTCTCTTGGAAAATACCTAGAGGCTGGATAGAGAGAGATGTACTTAGGCAAAGTTAAGAAGATGGACTGACTGACCTAGACTAGGAAAGAAGAAGAACAATGAAGTGAATTGAGGCTGTGGAAGCTGTCAGTACCCAACTGAAGAGGCCTTGGGTGTCTTGTGAAAAAAAATAACCTGTGCGTTAGAGTATTTTGCTGCAGGCGGACTGCGGCACCTGTGAGAGATACAGTAGAAATGGATAACTGGTAGTGGCCCTCACGGTCATACTCTAAACAGAGATAAAACTTATGATAAAACATACAAGTGAATATGTCATTTATAAATGGACATTTTGGGGGCCCTAACATGCATGATAGAGGGGTTAGCAAACATTTTTTTAAGGGTCAGATAGTCAATATTTTAGGCTTTGCAGGCTGTGTGGTTTCTGTCCTGACCACTAACTCTGCCATTTATGTTGAGAGAACAGCCATGGGCAATGTATAAAAGAATGAACATTTGTATATTCTAATAAGATTTTATTTATAAAAACATTGGGGGCTGCCGATTTAGCCTGCAGGCCTTATTTGCTGACCACTGATATAAAGCATGATCTTTAGGTAGTCTGAGCCCCATGGTTAGGATCTCTGTTCAAACCTCTGGGAAAAATTGGATATGGAAGAATGATAACTCTAAAGATGAAATGTCCCAGGATTCAGACATATATAGGCCATCCAGAAGACAGGCCTCTGGTCACATGCAATGGACCATCTTTCCCTCTGGAAATCTGAATTTCCATAGCAGGTTTAAGCCATGGAAAAACCTGTGAAGCAAGTGTAAGCAACTACCCTTTGTCCCAGCCGATTTTTATGACCTGGAAGAATTGGTGATGATCCATTTGTTGATTTTTAATTCTTTATTGTTTTTCTTTTTTAAGCTTATATTTATTAGGTTGCTTTTTGTGTACTGGGTGGTATGTTGATACAGAGATCTCCAGAGTTCTCAGAAGAGTATTCCTCAATTAAACATAAACACACAGAGACACACACTCCCACACCTTCCTGGGATCAGGCATAAGAGTTCATACTAATGCAAAAGGATTTAATTAGTGTTTCAAAATTTTATCCTACTGCTCATTAATCTGTACATTAATGCCATGTACTATTATTATTAGTTTCATTTAACATATGAGAAAACTGAGGTTCAAAAGGTTCATTACTTGCCCAAGTCACATAGAAGTAAATCAGGTCCACAACCAACTGGAAATTGAATTGGGGGCACATCTGACTTCAAAACCTATGAATAGTCAGGCACAGTGGTGCAAACCTATATATCCCAGCTACTCAGAAAGCTGAACCTGGAGGATCGCAAGTTCAAGGTTAACCTCAACAACTTAGCAAGACCCCCATCTCAAAATAAGAAATTAAAAATGGTATGTCAGGGGAAGAAACATAGCTCAGTGGTAGATTGCCCCTGGGCTCAATCCCCAGTTCTGTAAAAACAAAAATTTTCAAGGGTTGGGCTTGTCTCCTCTACAACTTAGGGTCCCAGTTCAGGGGAGTTATTACATGGCTTACCTGGCTAAGGTATTTACTCCTAAGGAAAACGACAGTACATGCTATGGTGGTTCAGTTTCCTTTGGATAGGACCAGAAATTAGATGACCAGGGGGGCAGCACTGGGTTTGGTTCTAGAAACTGAAATGAGTCAGAGAAAGTATCCAGATCCTTTAGGAGCCAACAAAATTCAAAAGGCAAGTACCAATATTGAGGCCCAAGAAGGAAACTCTGGTCATTTCCAGAGACGTCATGCAAGTATTAACACAAGGGACGAGTCTGAAGCCATACACAAGGGATGTGACACAGGGAATGTGAGTGCCCCAGAAATCAGAAATGAGTGAGGATAAAGAGGGAAAGTCGAGAATTTTTCAACATAGGCCAGAATGAGGTTCGGGGGGTAGGGAGTTTGAATTGGATTCTAGCTGAGAAGAGGAAGTAGCACAGCTTAAAGTTATGGGCGGTGGTTAGACAGAGGTAATTGGAAATGTCTTTATGGAAGAGTTGGTGGTGGAGTTTGAGCTGGCCCTTAAGGGATTGGCAGGGTTGAACTAGACCAGGGAGTTATTTTGGGAGACTCGAGGAACAAATTTGGGTCTATGCCTGACCAGGAAATAGCAAACTGCTATTGTGCTTACCTAGAATTTAACAGGAGGCTTAGCTTTGGGGCCAGCTGTTCCATGAGTATTCTTGGTCTTTGCCTCCCCAGTGGTTCAAGAATTAGGTATCTTACGTTCATATCAAGGAATTGCCCTGGGGACTGTGGGGGTAGCCCAGTGATACAGACTGTGCTTAGCATGCATGAAGCTCTGGGTTCAAGCCCCAGTAGCCAAAAAACAAAAGCAACAAAGTCTTACCCCGTATCTAATCAGAAGATCAAAAGTTGAAGATACAAGGATAGGGTTTCTACAGAAGGATGCTGTGACCGAGGTGTTTTTCTTATAGAAATGACACTTCAACGTTTTATGGTAGATCTTATAAACCGTAGAAGAATTTTTGTTAGTGTGTGTGCAGCAGGGAATCTATCTTGGGAGTTTGTGACTGTGTTCTAGATGTCATAAGATATACATATTGCACAAGATAAGGAACTCTCATCAAGGTTCTGGCAGAAGGAATTTGGGCATAAATAATAGGCCCATCTGGAAACCACTGAACTCTAAGGAAGTCCAGAACCCCAGCAAGTGCCTTCCTTTCTTCACACAGAGCCCTGTGTTGTTGTGTCCCACCTCACTATAAATTCAGCAATGAGCTGAGGCTTTGCTATTGTTCTGCTTAGTTTTGGAAGACGATGCCTCGGCCCTCCTTTGCGTTCATCTACCCTCCCATGCCAGCAAAAGTGTAAAAATCCCACTAACCGAAACTAATTTTGAATTCAGAGAAAAAAAAAAAACAAAAAACATCTGGGATTCTAAAAGTTGATCACGTGACTGTGTAATATTAATTTTCCAAAGAACAGACAAAGTACAGAACATGAACTAACTGGTCAGGACACAATGTCTCTCTTACCAGTGAAGCAGCTGGAACAGTGATCGGGAGCAAGCTTTGCATGTGGGGGGTTGTGCAGCAACCCTGAAGAAATGTCCTTTGGTTGATAAAGATCCTGACTTTCTCCCAAGTTGCTTGGTTGCAGTCATCAGAGAGGACTGCATTGGGGTCTGGCAAAATATAGCAAGGTAAATAACCCTTTGCGGCTCCATTTGTTTTAGAAACGCGTTTTATTTTTAAATATTTTTATTAGTTATTGATGGACCTTTATTTATTGAATTGCTTATATGTGGTGCTGAGGATCGAACCCAGTGCCTCACACATGCTAGGCAAGCGCTCTACCACTGAGCCACAACTCCAGCTTCTAGAAACTCTTTTTAAAGCAACATCCAGGAGGAAGAAAACTCCAAGAATGATTAAGAGAATCTGCAAAATAAAGGAAAGCCATGGAGTTACCCACCACAAGTAGGTACTTTGATCGGATTTTAAATTCTCATGAATACATTAGTGGGTGGCCACTTGGCTTCCCTGTTTGAGATTTTGAGAAGCATTGGCTTCACGGCCCCATGGATGGCCGCAGCACCTCTGAGCCTTGAATCCACACCTAGGAGCAGAGGAGACAGGCTTTTCCCCTCCCCCTCCCTCCCACCCCTCCATCCTGAACCACTCAGGGTGGGTGCAGAGCTTGATCCCCCCAGTGTCAGGGATCATGTAGCAGCATGAAGACGGCTTTATTTTATTTTGTTTGAGGACTGAAATACAAAATGATTATGGCATATGGCACTTTTTTTTTTCTACATAGGAATAGAACAGATGGGGTACAGGGAGTCTACACAATTATTTTATTACTTTTGGGTTGTTACCAATGTTTGCTCCTTCTCAGAACAGAAACACCGGAAATTTTAATGACATCATTCAGGTAATGTGCATGAGTGGTGTGTGTGTGTGTGTGTGTGTGTGTGTGTGTGTGTGTGTGTAACACTGAGTTTCTGACTGATGGGCAGTCTCCTAGCAGGGTCCTTTGATAAGAGTCAACCTGGTTCCTTGTAGGCACAGTTAAAAAGCAAAATCACAGACCTCCAGAATGTGAGTTTGGCTTAGAAATCATAGGTGAATTAATGTCCAGAGAGGACATTAATGATTTGGAAGATGACACAGCCTGCTGATCAAGATGTGTCATAACTCCGAAGAATCCAGCATGATATAGTGGAAAGATCATTGGCCTAAGACCCAGGCCACCTGAGTTCTTCTATCATATCTATTGCTCATTGACCAGCTGTGTGGCCTTGGATAAGTTATTTAGCCTCTCTGCATCTATTTCCTTATTTATAAAAATGGCTGTAGCAATTTAATACTTACTTGATCCCTGTCAGGACTGTGAGAACATACGGGCCTGAATGTCTTTAAAAAGTTTTCTATAAAAAAAAATACTAGTATAGATGTGTAAGTTTATAGGTATCTCTACCAAAATGCAGGTTGTGTGGTATTATGGAAAACTTTGGGAAAAGGAGAATTTATTTGTCAGGATTCATTTGGTTGTTCCATTGCAAATAATGAATTCTGACTTGAATTCACTTAGAACAGAGAAAGAAAGAGATTGAGAGATGATTTTGACTTACTGTTCCTGTAACTGAGAAGTCCAGAGATAAATGGGCATCAGGTTCAACTGGATATAGGGATTCAGGTGATGTCACCTGGGTCTCCTCGCTCCTCCTCATTTCTGTTGTCCTCTCTGATGGCTCTGTTTTTAGACTACGGCTCCCGGTAGATTCAGGCTCACTTCATCTCTAAACCTTCCAGTCCCCATTTTTTTAAAAAAAGTACTGCTAGTTCCTTCTTTCATCTAATTGAAATATAGGGCTCACTTTTTGGTCATGGATACATCTCTGAGCCAATTACTGGTGGTGAGAGAACATATAGTGATCAGCTTGTAACCAGATCGAGGGGATGAGTCCAAAACTGAGGGTGAAAACATTTTTAGCCAAAAAGTAAGGACTGAGGAGGAAGGAATGATTTCCAAAAAAAAATGAATGTGGGCACCATTACCAGAAGAAGGAGGAATGGATCCTGCAAGGGAAAATATCACAGAGGTACCTTAGAATCAGGCAGGCCGAGGTCCCGATCCTAACCTTGTGTCGTCTTGGGTAAATATCTTAACTTCTCTGAACCTCAGTTTCTTCTTCTATAGTATAAGAAGAATCATCCTGTCTCCCAAGGATTATGGACTTATGGAATGCTATAAACATTGTCAAGAAAGATGAGCAGCCGGGCACTGGTGGCACAAGACTATAATCCCAGTGACTCAGGAGGCTGAAGCAGGAGGATCACAAGTTTGAGGTCAGCAATTTAGTGAGGCCCTGATTCAAAATAAAAAATAAAAAGAACCAGGGATATGGGATGGAACTCCATGGTGAAACACACTTGGGTTCAATCCCCCCTCTGTCCCTACCAACAAAAAAACTGCTAAGAAAAGAAGTATTTTTATAAGGGAAGACATAGTCAATAAAACAATACTAGAAATACAGTGAGATGGAGGAAAATGCATTTTCCCCAATCCACTCAAGAAAAGAACGATATGCAAGGAAGAGGTTCATAAACAAATTGGGTGAGAATAGGGAATGGGAATATGAGACCTTAATCTTCCTTTTGGAGGGGGTGTAACAGTTACCTGTTCAGGCTTTCTCTCTGTTGTAGGTTTGTACCCAGGGCTGAATTGCACAGGTCAGTGCTGGTGCGGGTCCTGAGCCCTGTTATCAACCTTCATTTCCATCCATCTCCCTAAGGTAGCCTCAGCTCTTCTCTCACTATGCAGTTACCACATACTTAAAAGAATATGGAATGAAGGTATACCAGCATTTAAAAGTGATCACACTTGGTCCTTTTTTTTTTTTTCCCCTTAACCAGGTGCATGAAGGATGGCTGTTATGGTTTGGATGTGAGGGGTCCCCTAAAGGCTCATGTGTGAAGTTCTGACTTGTTTGCAAGAAGGTTTAGAGGATAAATGATTGGGTTATGAGAGCTTTAACCTAATGAGGAAATTGATCCTCTGATAAGGACTGAGCGGTAACTGAAGGTGGGTAGGTGTGTGGCTGGAGGAGGTGGGTCACTGGGGACATACCTTTAGGTATATATTTGGTGAGCGGAGCTTAGTCCTTCTCTCTGCTTCCTGTTCATCATATGAGCCACTTTCCTCCACCGCACTCTTCCACCATGATGTTCTGCTTCACCTTGAGCCCAGAGCAATGGAACCTGCTGTCTATGAATTGAGACCTTTGAAACTGTGAGCCTCCAATTAAAGTGTCCTCCTCTAAAATTGTTCTGATCAGGTCTTTTAGTCACAGCAGTGAAAAAGCTGTTTTCAATGGCTAAGAACTCAAAAACCGTATTAGGTGAGGAATATGTTGAAAGAATCGAAAATGTTCAAAAGAGACCCATGAAGCAGGATATGGTAGCTCATGCCGACATTCTCTGTGACGCAGAAGTCGGAGGCAAGAAGGTTGCTAGTTCGAGAGCGGCCCCAGCAATCTAACAAGGTTCTAAGCAGTTTAGTGTCTCAAAATAAAAAAAAATAAAATGGGTTGAGGATAGAGCTCGGTGGTAGAGTGCCCCTAGGTTCAGTGTACAATAGAGAGAGGTGGGGAAAGGAGAGAATGCAGACCAACTACTGTGACTATCTCAGTTACATGAAGGCTGACATGTAGAATAAGCACTGGGTGTTTTGAGTAGCTCTAGCAGCCACTGGGGAATTCAGAGACAGGGAGATTTCAGGATAATTGGGAAACCATTCCTACCACTTGAAGTTGCCAACAATGGAATCACCTCCCCTGAAACTTGATGAGTTTCTTCTCCCTCCGGGTGTGGGATGGGAATGAGCACTCATCCCAGATGCTGTGGACAGGACTCAGGTCTCCCGTGGGCATTTTTCCTGAAAGGTGGTGTAGGGCTGCTATGAGCCTCACCCACAGCCTTCAGACTTGCCCTCTGTCTGTGTGCTCTGGCCAACTTCCACCTTCCAGCATCTGCATCAGAGGGATTTTTCTGGAGCCCTAGAAGGCTGCCCCATCTTCCTGTGTGTGTCAGGTTTAAAGGGCTGGGAAATTATTATACCCCGGGGAGCAGCTCTGAACCAATGACTCTCAGGACTCAGCATATAAATATCTCAGCCTCCTCACCCCAGGGTGGGGAATTCTGAGACTTGTTTTGTACTATTTCCCAGAGTTTCCCTGGGTGATTAGGGCTCCCACTGCCCACTGAGACAACTTGCTTAGTAATACTGTTTCATCATCTGCCTTCCCTTCCCTTCACCATGTCACATCCTCTCTTCCCTACTGGTGTACCTGGGTTCACGTTCTCAATAAACGGCTTGCTTCGGGGTATGCTTTCTGAGGGGGCTGTATTTAAGAGGTATCTTCCAGCCCTCTTTTGGATTTAGTCATTCATGTCTTACTCTGGATGGCAGATCCTACCGGAGAAGTTAAGGTCCTGAGATGTGGCTCTGAGTAAGAGGGCAGTCTGTAGGAGGGCAAGATGATTTGCACCAGACCATGTTCCATGACAGACAAGGTGAGAAATGTGATGAGATACAGCCCCAGGAGCAGTCAGGCAATCACACCATGAGCCGCTTGGCATTGACTTGGTTTCTACAAGCAAAAGAATATTTTTGGAGGTCGAATTCCTAGAGGCCCAGGCCTCTTTGCCTTTTGTGTCCAGGGCCTTTCCTGGGAGTCCCAGGCGCATGTTCATCTGCGTTCTGTGAAAGCCCTGTTTCATAGTGAGTCTGCCCTCCCTTGACATGCTCCTCTGGGCTGCAGTGGGGAGGTGGGGAAGTCCTTAGAGCAGTCGCGTGGGCACATTCCCAAGCCTTCTGTATCTGCCAAGATCCAGAACTCTGAGGTGGCGTCTTTATTTTAGAAATGAAAAGGACCCAAATTCCCAGTTCTCCTAATCGTTACACACACTTTCAAGTCTTAGCTTAAAAGCCCATGTCCTCAAAGTCCTTCCTGGTCACCTTTTTTCCTGGCTGCGACTCTTTCCTCCTCTAAACTCCTCTGCCATCTACAGAGGACTGACTCTTCCCTCTTCTCGATTCCATTTGTTCTTGCTTATGTAAACACATCTTTGTGGACAGAAACAATAACTTTTTTATTAGCTGTCATGTTTTAAAGCTAAGGAGTACAAAGTTTAGAAGGAGAGAAAGATATACGAACAGACAGTTTAAAAACGTGAAAAACTCATGGACCCATCATGAAGGAAAAAGGATAAAGACATTTGTACATTCAGGCTGTGAAATGCTTAAGTAACCACTACAAAGAAGGTAGATCTCGGTGATCTCTATGTAAGGACATGGAAAATGTCTAAATCTAATTTTAAAATAAATTATCTGTGGAAAAGATATGAAGGAGCTTTAAATACAAATTGCTAAATTAAAGAAGCCATTCTGAAAAGGCTGCATATACCATGTGATCCTTACTATATGACACTCAGGAAAAGGTCAAAGTACAGACGGTAAAAAGATCAGCGGTTGCCAGGGGCAAAGAGGAGGGGAGGGATGAATGGGAGCACAGAAGATTTTTAGGGTAGTAAAACTATTCTGTGTTATTGAAATGATAGATACATGACTGCATTTGGCAAAAAACCACAGGAAATATAGCACAAAGAATAAACTGATACTGGTTCATCAACTCTAACCAATGTACCACCCTAAAGCAAGATGTTAATCATAGGGCAAAGTATGAAGGGAAAAAGTTCTATGGGAACTCTACTAGGGGCTCAGTTTTGTCTACATTTAAAACTGCTGTAAGAAATAAAGCATGTAATTTTTTTTTTTAAATTAGAGAGCAATAGGTACAGCGTTGTTTTATTGGTATTAAAAATAACTGCACATGTATGTTATATATGTGTTTATAGATTTGGAAACATAGAAAATAATTAAAAAATGGGTACACAATAAAATGTTAGTTGTCCTTGTGGCAAAGAGGATGAGTAGCAAAGAGGATGAGTAGGGGGGGTTGGGTACCAGGGATTGAACCTAGGTACTTAACCACCGAGCAACAAATCTAACTCTTTTCTAGGTTTTATTTAGAGACAGGATCTCAATGAGTTGCTTAGGGCCTCACAAGTTGTTGAGGCTAGATTTGAACTCACATGCCTCCTGCCTCAGCCTCCTGAGATACTGAAACAGGCTGTCACTTTTTAATAAGATAATACCAGATATAAAAAAATGTACATAGCCATAACAAAATGAGCACCTGTGTACTTTCTCCCAACCCCACCAACCAGTAGTTGAATCAAAATATGAGTGAAAATGTTCATACTTGTCATCTTATATCCTCTTTACATCTTTTTTTAACATAAGCATTTATTAACATTGCAATTAAAAATGCTTAAAGTCAGAAGAAAAGTGATACGTAAAAGTTGCACATAAAAATGAAGGTGGAAGCAATCAACGAATTGTTCCTGGAGTGGAGGGGGGAAACCCTAAGGCTTGTAGACAGGTGAACTTGAAATGGGAGGGCAGCAGGGATAGGAGGATAGAGGAAGAGAGAAAGGGAAATTAGCAAATGCAAAAATAAAGAGCTGGGAAGGACCCAGTTTCTTTAGGGAACAGGAAGTGGCTCTGAAAGACCAGGGCACGGAGGAGGGAAAATATCCCAGGGATCAGATGGAACCCGGTTTCTGGTGGTGGTTTGATTGTGAAAGGCATTTGGTATCATGGGGAGAGTTTGCTCTGTGTTATCAGCGCAGAGCATCTAACAGCAGCATCTAAGATGGCTCAAGACCTGCTGAGGTCTGTTTTGTAGGGAGCAGCAGCAGAGAACGAGGACTGGAATGAGAACATGGGCCACCTCCTGGATGGGTGCATCCCTGCGTCTTCCAGATTTTCCAACTTTAAGAAGGCATATATTTGATTTTGTAGTCTTTACATTTTTTTTTCTGGTTCATTTGTTTTGGAAAAAAATGAACCTCATTATTGTCTCCTGAGAAGTTGAAACCACACAAAAGTATATATAAAAGCCAGTAATTTCCCCACTTCACCTCTCGCTGCCCCAGCCTTCCGGAAAGTTAGACTCCATTAACCCCGATTATTTTTGGATGTCAAGGTACAGAGAAGACCACAGCCTTCCCAGCATTCTCATAAAGGCGCATGAACCATCTTTAGGAAGCCTGAGATAAAAGCATGTATGTTACCTGGGTGTGACACAAAAATTCCCAAAGTCCCAGAGATAACAACCCCTTTCTCTCTAACTGCTTGGTTGTGCTTTATGTTTCCTCCTTAATGGTATGACATTGATTTTGCAAATTCTGAGGCAAAAGACCTCTTGGCCCTTATGAAGCTGCATTAGTTCTGTTTTTCACTACTACAACAAGATCCTTGCAGCAGAATAAGTTGTGAAGAAAAGAGGTTCATTTAGCTCACAGATGTGGACCTCCATCTGGGGACCTTCTTGCTAGAAGAGTCCTGAGATGGTACAGAGCATTATGTGGCAAAAGACAGAGAGCACAAGTGTGCGTGTGCATGTGTGTGTGTGTGTGTGTGTGTGTGTGTGTGTGCTCGCGCACACATATATACCTCCATTCTCTTTCTTCTTATAAAGCCATGAGGATTCAATCATGGGTGCTCTACCCTGATGACTTTAATCTACTCTTAATCACCTACCACATGCCCCAGGACTATCTTGGATCAAGTTTCCACCCCTTAAGGACCCCACAATGGAGACTCAATTTCAACACATGACCCTTGGAGCACACACTCAAGCCATATCCAAACCATAGCAGAAGCCAATTGTCTTTTCTACGAGACAGTCTTGTCTTTGCCTTTAGGACGCGGGGTTAGTATTCATGAGTCTTGATATCAAAAAAAGATGCATCTTGACTTTGGGGATTGTCACTGGTTGGGTGCCTTGGGAGGCATGCCGAGACAGAGGCCTTCTGGGAGTCCTCCTGTCATCCACACCTTTGGGAAGGAAGGAACCAAACCTAAGAGAGCACATAGAGCCACTATGTGGGGCCGATTTGAGCCGAAGCTCAACCCAAAGGGAGTTGTGAAGAGGGGAGGATCCTTCAGAGTTGTCTAGAACTGGGCAAGGACAGTGCCTCTGTGTTTCACATCTATCAATCCCTCTGACTGCTCTGGGAAGAGGTGTGACACTGGATGAGCAGCTCACTTACATGGAGGCAATCAGCCTAGTGAATAAGTCCTCCATTGCTGAAGGGTGATCCGAGCTAGCAGGCAATGTCCGCCCTTCAGTTAAGGCATCTAAGTCCTTTCTGTTACATAAGAGACCCTTGGGGTCCTGGCCTTCTAGGATCTCTCTTTTTTTGGAGGGGCGGGGAGTGGTATCAGAGATTGAACTCAGGGGCACTCAGCCACTGAGCCACATCTCCACCCCTAGTCTGTATTTTGTTTAGAGACAGGGTCTCACTGATTTGCTTAGCACCTCACTAAATTGTTGAGGCTGGCTTTGAACTCATGATCCTCCTGGCTCAGCCTCCTAAACTGCTGGGATTACAGGCATATGCCACTGTGCCAGGCTAGGATCTGCCTTTTTCTTTCTGAAATGCAGTAGCAAATTGCCTTGCAGAACAAACCTCTAAAAAAGTTCATTTATTTAACAACCTCTCACTGAGATTCTACCATGTGACATGCTCTGTTCTGGATACTAACTCATCACAGCAGTGAACACCATAGAGCTCACATTGTAGTGGACGGAGGTGGCAGACAGATCATAAACAGAAGAACCCATAGAAGATTCAATATGTTAGACGGGAATGTTATGGTCCAAATGTCTGTGCCCACTCCCTACCAAATTCATACGCTGAAATCATAGCCCACAAGGTTATTGAGGGATGGGTCCTTTGGAGAGATAATTAGGACAAAAGAGGCTATGGTTCTCACCAATAAGACTTGTGCTCTTATGATAGTGACTTGCAGACAGATCCCTTGGTCCTTCTACTGTATGGTGACACAGTGGGAAAGTGGCCATCTATGAACCACAAAATAGGCTCTCACCAGATGCCTAATCTGCCAGAGCCTTGATCTTGAACTTCTCAGCCTTCAGAGTTATAATAAATTTCTGTTGTTATAGGCCACTCAATTTATGTATGCTATTTTGTTAGAGCAGCCCAAACTAAGACCGTGGAGATTACTTTGGGATAAGAAAGGAGGCTGGTGAGTGCTAGTTGGGGGCAAGGGTAAGGGTGGGGATTTCCAAGCAGGTAGAACAGCAAGTACCAAGGTCCTGAGGTGAGAGTGAGTCTAGGGTGTTTTAAGGGACAGCAAACAGGCCAATGTGACTGGAGTAGAATAAAATAGGGAAAGAATTCTTGCAGAAGAGACCCCAAAGTAAGCATAGAGGTTAGAGAAGGGCCTTCGGGTCACACAGGGGCTTGATCATTGTAAGGCTTAAGATTTTACTCTGAATGAGATCGGGAACTGTTGGAGAGTTCAGAGGAGAAAGGTGACATTACTTGACTCACGTTCTAACAAGATCGCTGTTGATATAGATGTAGGAACCACAACAGAAGCAAGAAGGTCAGTTAAGAAGGCTACTGCAGTAGCCGACCAAGAGATGATGGTCGCCTGGGTGGTAGCAGTAGTGGTGGTAGGAAATGAAGGGACACTGCATATATTTTGGAGACGAAACCAGCAGTATTGGCCATTTAGATAATGAAAGAAACAGAAGAGTTTGGAGATTAACCACAATAGTTTTGTCTGAGACAACTGAGAAAATGATGCTTCTATTAATTGAGATGAGAACTGTTAGGCAAGAAGGTTTGGGTGCAGAGAAGCAATCAGGAGCTTAATCATGAACTTGCTAAGTTCCAAAAGAAAACAGTACATGCTATGTTCCCATGGGCTTGCTCTCTCTCTCTCTCTCTCTCTCTCTCTCTCTCTCTCTCTCTTTCCTTTTTCTCTTTTTTATAGTGCTAGAGACTGAACTCAGGGGCACTCAACCACTGAGCCACATCCCCAGCCCTTTTTTGCTTTTTATTTTGCAACAGAGTCTTGCTAAGTTGCAGAGGTTGACCTCAAACTTGAGATCCTCCTGTTTCAGCCTCTAGAGTCACTGGGATGACAAGCTTGTAGCACCAGGCTTGGCTGGTTGGCCATTTTTCTTAGCTACCTAGATTCTCAGTACAGGGATTATTCTCTGAAATGGGTTCCATGTGGGCCTAAAATTTCCCCAAGATTATGCCTTAGTCACTCACTGTACTTGACATATTGGTGATTTTTTGATTAATTTCTATCTCCCCCCATTAATCTATAAGTTCAATAAGGATAGAAAAAAAATCTGTTTTATTCCCTCCTGGTCCCCAACTTTAGGGTTCCTATCATGCTTATAACTTCTTTTTTTTTGAAAACTGGCAAAATCTTTGACTATGAGTAGCCCTACTTCCAGCATTTTTTAACCATCAATCAGTTCTTCACACTTATCCTAAAAGTATTTTCCTAACTCTCCAGCAGCAAAGAGCATGAAACTCTTGGGTTCAAAATCTGTGTGACCTCCAACAACTTCATTAGCCCTGTAAGCCTTAAGAATAATCATAGTACCCATTTTCACAGGATCTTCTTAAAATTAAATTAACACGAGAAATGCATATGCACAGGTCATCAAATAATAAGTTCTTAATAAATATTCTTTCTAACACTACCATATCATCGTCTTGTTCTACCTTGTAAAGTCCTCGTGGCTCACTACTGCTTACAGAATGACGCTTAAAGGCCATGAGAGACACTCAATCCAACTGTCTTTGTCACATCTTAATTTCATTCTCTATATCTCCATTACTTCCCACCTGCCCCATATTACAACCTGATCAAGCTATTTCCAGTACTTCATGCTTTACCTGAAGTCATTGCTTCTTGAAGAGCCTTTCTCCCAAGTCCCTGGCTGTCAAAATATTACCTATCTTTAGAACCCAACTGAAATCAGAGGAAGGATAACACAGTCTTTTCCCCCCCGCTTGTATTCTACAGAGAACCGAACTTGAGGCAAGGTCTAAAGTACAGATGCTTTATTTGGGAAGTGCAAACCCAGGGAGGCTGAGATGATAGGGGGAAAAAGTAAAGTGAACCTGGGGTGGTGGCACATGCCTATAATCCCAGCGGCTCAGGAGGCTGAGGCAGGAGTTCAAAGCCAGCCTCGGCAAAAGCAAGGTGCTAAGCAACTCAGTGAGAGCCTGTCTCTAAATAACATACAAAATAGGGCTGGGGATGTGTGGCTCAGTGGTTGAGGGTAACTTCAATCAATCATAAGTAGGAAACTTTAATGGGCTGAACCTGGTACTGACTCATGTTACTTCTGACCATGTCCTTTTGGCCGAAATGTAATCTCAGCAAGGGAGGCCAACATGTCACTCAGAAATTTGTCCAGATTCACAAGGCTTGGGAAAGAGGATTTTAGAGTTTTGTCCCTTAGTCCTTGGTTTAACAGGCTTCGGGTTTAGCAGAAATCCCTTCTGCTAGAGAGGGCATGCTCAATAGTCTCTGAAAGTCGTTTCCCACTTCCCTTCAGCTTCCTGTCACAGCTCTTAACTCCTAGGTCAAGTTCATTGATTCTACTTCAATCTCTGGTACCTTCTCCCCGACCAAAAAAAAAAAAAAAAAAGAAAGACATGGAGCAATATGAAGAGCTGCTTTATGTGAAAACCAGTGGCCATGTAGGTGTCTGCTCGGCACACAGAACACAGAGGCAGTCCAGATGAAAAGAGAGGGAAAGCCTGCCTGGGCTTCCAGTTGGTTTAAGTTTGCCTCGAAGGCCAATCTACAGCAACTACACTGCACTCCTGGTTGCATCTGTCTTCTTTTCTCTTGCTTTTTAATTTTTCCGGTGCTGGGGATTGAACCTAGGGTCTTGTGCATGTCTTGGCAAGTGCTCTGCCACAGAGCTAGACCCCAGTCCTGCCCTTGCTTTCTCCTCTTTGATTCTATGCCATGCCACAGGGAGCTTTATCCAAATCCAGAAGAAGTGGGAGAAGGTGGGCCTTCTGAAAGAGCATCTGCTTGATCCAGGCACAGGACACCAGTCCTGAGGAAAGGCTTCCTTGGTTTTTGTTATGGTTTGGCTGTGAGGTGTTCCCGCAAAAGTTTATGTGTTAGGAAATTCAGGAACAGTCAGAGGTACAATGATTCGACTATGAGAGTTGTGAGCTCATCAATAGATTAATACGTTTGATGGATTAAGAATTTGAATGTACTACTGGGGTGGTAACTGTATACAGGTAGGGCATGGCTGGAGGAAGTAGGTCACTGAGTGTGTAGCCTTGGACTATATCTTATCTGTGGTTTCTCTCTCTCTCCCTCTCTCCTTCCTGGCTACCATGAACTAAGCAACTTTCCTCCATCATGTCCTTCCACCATGATGTTCTGTCTTATTTCGGATCCAAAGCAATGGATTCAACTGACCATGAACTGAACCTCTGAAACCCTGAGTCCGAAATAAACTTTTCCTCCTCTAAACTGTTCTGGTCAGATATTTTGATCCTAGTGATGAAAAGCTGACTTAGTACTTGTCAGTGGAGTATGATCAAGGAGGTGGACAGTGCCCAAAGATGGGGGGTTACACCACATCTGTGTCTATCTAGCAGTTAAGGTTCCGGGGACTGTATGAGAAGACCATTTCCTACCACTCACCAGCAATTCACCTGATCCCTCTGTGCCAATTTTCTGTTTTCTTTTACCTTCTCGTTTTGAAATAATTCCAAACTTTCAGAAAGTTGCCAGAGTCGTATAAAACCTCCAGTGTAGCTGTCACTTACCACTGCAGACCCAGTGGTATTCACCAATAAAAATCATCTATTGAAACCGTAGCCCTCATTAGGATAGCATTTGGAGTTGTGTCTATTAGCTACTTTCAATATGATTATTTCCTCCAAGGAAGCCTGGAATAATTCAGTTTAGATGAGGTCATGAGGGTGGTTCCCTGATGATGGGTTTAGTGTGCTAATAAGAAGACACCAAAAAGCTTGCTGCAAATGTGACCATGTGTGAACACAGTGACAAGGCATCCATCTGCCAGCCAGGGAGACAGCCCTTATCAGACGTGGTCATGGTGACATCTTTAGCTCCAATGTCCATCCTTCAAAATTGTGTAAAATAAACATCTGATGTTGAAGCCATCCAGTCCACGATATTGCATGGTGTCAGCTCAAGCTGCTGAATAGCCACAAGCTGTTAGCATTTCACAATTTCACATTTGCTTTCTCATTCTCTCTCTCTCTCTCTCTCTCTCTCTCTCTCTCTCTCTCTCACACACACACACACACACACACACACACACACACACACTTATTGCTATTTTCTGAAATATCTGAGAATAAGTTTAAGGATATCACACTTCAGGGTGGATTTCTTATGAACGAGGAGAGTCTCATAGAAGCACAAAACAAATCTCAAAATCAAGAAATTTTTGCATTCACATGATATCACATTTCACTGATTGTTCCAGTAAATGTCCTTGAGAGAAAAAAAACCTCCCCTTGCGTCTGTTCCCGTCTGGTTAAGAGGAACAATAATAGTGCCATCTCCTAAGGTTGTTTTGAGAACAACATGGGATGATATGTGTTAAACACGCTAATGCACTGCCTGGCATAGAGTGAACATTTTATTATTATTTCTCCTATAAAGTCTTTTCCAGACCTCTTCCCCTCCGTTCAGAATCAACCTCTTCTCACTGTGTTTCCTGAGCACTGTATTTCTGCATTCTCGATTGAGACTTCCCACATTTAGCCTCATTTTCAAGACCCATTCCCCCCAAGGGTACCAGCCACAGAACTTTGTACATAGTAAGGTTCCATCAGTGCTGGCAGAATTTCGTTGATTTGGATGAAAGGAGAGGGTTGAGAGAATGTAACTCTCAGTATTGTGATAGTAGATACATTTTTTTTTGTTTGTTAGTTTTAAAGAAAGCTCATGCCACATAATGGGGAAGATAAATACCCAGGAGACAAATTAAGGAAAATAAGAAAAGAACATCATAGATCTCAAAATTGCCTCTGAGAAAGGGTGGAAGTAGGATCAATGAACTTGGGATCTAGGAGTTAAGAGTTATAAAAGGAAGCTGGAGGGATGGGGGAAAGGACTTTCAGAGACTATTGAGCATGCCCTCTCTAGCAGAAGGGATTTCTGCTAAACCCGAAGCCTGTTAAACCAAGGACTAAGGGACAAAACTCTAAAATCCTCTTCCCCAAGCCTTGTGAATCTGGACAAATTTCTGAGTGACATGTTGGCCTCCCTTGCTGAGATGACATTCTGGCCCAAAGAACATGGGCAGAAGTGACGTGAGTCATTACCGGGTTCAGCCCATTCTCTGCTCTTTCCATTCTCTAGTGGATTTGGAGGCCACGTGTCGAAGATATGGATACACAGGTAGAAGGAACATATCTATGTAGTTCTATATGACTACATAGAACAAAACCCCCAGTGCCACCACCCCATACTGCTGTTACAAGAATACAAAATACACTTTACTGCACTATACCACCGAAATATGGAGGGTATTGGTTACAGCAGTTACCATTTCTTACCTTGTCAGTGTTTGGCTAAAACTAAAAGCTGGATTCAGAAAAGACCTGTGTTTACACCCTGTCTCTGCCAATGTGCTATGATTGAGCCACAGCAAGTCATTTTGTGTGGGAATTGCTGTGAGGATTAAATGGAAAAAGGCTTTGTAAACTGTGAACACACTATAAATGTTAGATATTATTAGTATTAGTCCTTTCTTCTTAAGTTAGCCAAAATAACAGTTTCCAAGAATAGTATACAGGGCTTAGTCATTCTTTCCAAACTAACAAAAAGAAGAACACTGTCTGGGATCTTATGATGCTGGTATTAACGCAAGTGTTGGAAAAGCATTTGGGTGGGTCAATTAAAGGCCAACAATGACTTTAGAGCTCCTGGAGTGATTTCTTGGGGGCAACATTTTTATGAATATTTCATCATTTGTAGATGGTTACACTAGGATCTCTTAAGAATTCAACCATTGATTGAAAGAGGAAATCAACAAGGAAAAAGGGCATTCATTAATTCAAAATGCAATTTACCAATCATTTTCTCTAGAGTTGCATGTATTCAAAATATTCTTTTTGGACATGCGTGGGTTTATCGTTTTGTATTTCCACAAATGTTAACGAGTCTTTGCTTTTTCAAGGAGATTGAGGTAATCCTGAAATCATATTCCAACGTGCAATTACACATTCTAAAGTAAATGATGGACAGGACCAAAAGACTTCCAAGACTGAGAATTATCCACTTAATAAATTCTGACCTAGTCCTGAATACTGGCTTTGTCCTGGGAGTGGGAATCAGGTTCCTTGGTGTGAGGTTTGGGGAATGCGAAAGCATCTGACCTCAGAGAGAAACATCCAAGGCACCAGTGAGAGCCCGTGGGGCAGGCCACTGACAGGATGTGGCCTTCGCTGGTGACAATCCTGCTGCAGGCAGATGAAAGGAATGAGGCAGAGTTGGACATTAAAACCATCTGGGTGCCCTGGACTCTTCCCTCTTCCCAGATGATTTCCTAAGCTTCCTGTTGTTGCTCCTTTTCATGTCTCCCTATCCCCTTTGTAGTGGTGAGTCCCTCTCTTCCCAGCCTTTTCATGCTTTTTAAATTTAATTTTACACTTCAGGGTGGAGGCTGACGTAGGGAAAGGAAGGTACATATGACTCTTTCTGAATCTTTTCTCCCTGTGGTTATGTACCCTTCCTCCTTTCTTGACTCCTGTGTTTACAAGGTCTGTTCTCACTTCTCACCAAATTTGAACACTGAAACAGAAATCAATAGGCCTAGGCCGCTGCACACCATTACACGGATAAAGTAATTTTATTCTGCTGGAACTCAACACCTCAGGTGTAAAAAAATAAAGCAGGGGTCAAGAATAAAATCATGGCATTTGCAGGTAAATGAATGGAGTTGGAGAATATCATGCTATGTGAAGTAAGCCAATCCCCCAAAAAACAAATGCTGAATGTTTTCTCTGATTTGAGGATGCTGACTCATAATGTACGGGGCAGGGGTATAGGAGGATTACAGGAACTCTAGATAGGGTAAAGAGAAAAGGGGGAGAAAGGGGGATAGGGGTAGGAAAGACAGTGGAATGAGATGGACATCATTACCCTAAGTACGTATAAAGACATGAATGGTGTGACTTTACTTTGTGTACAACCAGAGACATGAAAAATTATGCTCTAGGATTCCACCTTTTGGGTCCCCTTCTTCCTCCGGGAGAAGTCTTTTCTTCTGTCCTTTAATAAATTTCTAATTTCTACTCTGACCTTGCCTCGGCGTGCTTCTTTGGTGTTATTCTTCAACATCGGGGAGCAAGAACTCGTCACCGGTCAACAGCGGTAACATATTGGAGGTCCCATACCGAGATTCTACACCGAGGTAAGTGCACGCACCCCATGTCTGTTTGAGGTGCATCTTTCTCTCTTTCTTTCTGGAGGGTAAGGTGGGCACCCGTCGGCTACTTAAACGCAACTAGTGCAGCCGCCACTCTACAAGACTCGGGTGAGAGGTTTCTCGGCCTAGGCAGCTCTCAATCACCTGTTCGGTACAGAGCAGGCATGTTGGGTTCTGCCAAAGCCGCTTCCAACTTTTCTGTCTGAGGCCCGGAGAGCAATTGGCGTGAGTACACAGTGTCCGGAATCCCGATCTGCCTCGGATGCGTGGAGGTGGAGGAAGGAGTTAGGAACAACTGAGGAATTCCGGTCTGGGCTACTCTCAGACGAATTCTTAAGGTTCCTTTCTCTTGAGCCCCCTTCCGACAGCCCCCAGGGGTATCTAAGGTGATCGGTAGATGAACGGCATTGAGGGAAAGCCCCAATCACATTTGCCTCCGTATGGGCCATGCAACACTCCCAACCCCGCATCCAATCCCTCCTGGATGCTCCCCTTCCTTCATGGGTCAGAGACGTTAGCAATTCAGGTTGTAAGGCTGAGAGAAAGGCATAGGATAATTAGTAAGATCTGCCCAGGTTCCCTAAGGTGCATAGGTAACTATCACTAGTCTGTTTTACCGCCCAATGTTTAAAATGAGCTGTGTTCCTTAAGCTACCAAGAGAGGCATTTTTTTAGAATCAACTCCTCCGGTAATCTGCTAGTCTACAGAGCAAGGATGACAAAAGAGCACACAAAGGATTTTAGTGGTCGGGAGGAAAGCAGTAAGGCCCTTAAGTCTGAATCCTCCCAGGGTCTCTGGCACAGGGCAAAACTGAGACCCTAGCACTTTGCTAAAGGGGACCAGAAACCCCTTGGCAAAGCCAGGTGAGAGACGGGTTTTCTGGACCGTTTAGGAGGCTCAAGTATTAGGGAGATCAACAGTTTTCTCCGGCGCGGGCGCCTGAGTTCTGTTTTTTTCTCTCCACACTCAGATGGGAGCCTCACTCTCTAATACGTCAGGTACGCCACTTGCCTGCGTATTGAAAAATTGGGATAAATTTGACCCTCAAACACTCAAGAAAAAGCGCCTCATTTTCTTCTGCCGCCAGGTCTGGCCTCAATACAAACTCCCTGATGGAAAAACTTGGCCACCAGAGGGAAGTATCAATTTTAATACTATTTTACAACTTGATAAATTTTGCAAAAAGAAAGAAAAATGGTGTGAGGTGCCATATGTTCAGGTTTTCTTTGCTCTAAGGGAAAATCCTAAATTATGCCAACAATGTAAAGTAGACTTAGCCATGGTATCTGCCATAAGACCTAATTACCCAACTGGAGCACAGGCAGTTCCCAGAAGTGATCCTGAGTGGGACCCAAATGATGAGCAAGACGCTTGGAAAATTAGATATTTTCAGGTATTGATCCTTGAAGCCCTTAGGAGAATCAAACAAAGGCCCATTAACTATTCTAATATTTCAGAAATTATTCAGGGCCCCCAGGAAAGCCCTGCTCTTTTCATGGAGAAACTCAAAGAGGCAATAAGAAAACATACCACCGTGGATCCTGAATCCACAGAGGGCCAACTACTTTTAAAGGACAAATTTATCACTCAGTCAGCCCCAGACATCCGGAGGAAGTTACAAAAATTGGCATATGGCCCTGATCAATCTCTAGATAACATCCTCCAAATTGCTACTTTGGTTTTCTACAATAGAGATATAGAGGAAAAAAAGGAGAAAGAGCTTAGAGACAGAAAGAAAACTGAAACGCTGGTATTTGCTCGCAGAGGAGTAAGCTCCCAGGGTGCAAGAGGACGAAATGCTCCTCAATCCACAAGAGGGACTTGTTTCCAATGTGGAGAGGAAGGACATTTCAAACGGAATTGCCCAAAGGCCAAGCGTCCGCCTCCACGGCCCTGCCCTAGATGTCAAGGCAATCACTGGAAGAATAACTGTCCCCAGGGAAGTAAGTCCTTGAAGTCAGATCCCTCTACACATGCCTGACAGGGCCCAAGCTCAACCTTGGCTCCTGTGACTCCTATCACCGCATGTGAGCACTGGGTATGCTTCTTCTTAGGGAGCCAAAAGGTCAACTTCCTTTTAGATACTGGCGCCAGTTATTCTGTGCTCACCTCTTATCCTGGACCTCTTTCCTCTAATACTTTAACTATACAAGGGGTGTCTGGACTAAGCCTTTTACCAGAAGGCTTACTCCCCCACTGAGTTGTGAATGGGACGGGGTGATGTTTTCTCATGCATTTCTGATAGTCCCAGAATGTCCTAGCCCCTTATTGGGAAGAGATATACTTTCAAAACTTCAAACTGAATCTAAGACCAAGAGGACCATTATGTCTGCCTTTATTAAAATGTGATATAAACCCTGAAGTGTGAGCTACTAAAGGCAAAATTGGACAGGCAAAAAGTGCAGTTCCTATCAAAATAGTTTTAAAGGACCCTTCTGTCTTTCCGCATCAGAGACAATACCCCTTACGCCCAGAGGCAAAAAAGGGTTTATTGAAGATCATTCAGAACCTCAAAAGACAGAAACTTTTAGTGCCCTGCAATAGCCCATCACCAAAAAGTGATACTTAGCTATGATATCTTGGACTCACTGAGGAAAAGAATCAGAAAATTTGGGCTGATCAAAGTACATACACCCTTCCCCCTTCAAGACCTAAGGCAGATAAAAACTGACTCTACTGGAAGGTTAGGAGATATGCAGATTGCCTAGGATTGGATCTATCCAAAGGAGCTAATCTTGCAAGTGAAAGGGAAACTGAGGAATTCCCAGCAGCTGCCAGAGCCTTTTTCGCTTTGGGGAAATTTCCTCATTCTTTCTCTACACTGTAAGGATTACTCCACCCAAATGCAGTAAAGTCAGTCACACTGAGACCCTTGGTTTTACACTTATAGTTGCCCCTATGTGAGAACATCTGGTCCACTCATGGGAAATCTAAGGTGCCACTGATAGGAGTCATAATTAAATGGAAGTTCAAAACCTAGAGAGGTATTTTCTTATCTGGTCTATTTTAAAGGTTATTATAGATTGTTTCTTGGGGATAATCTAGGTTAAATGTGTGTCTAAATGATGTTTCAAACTTATTTAAGTTTGAAGCATTGCATAATCTTGCAGTTAAAAGTTAGGGTTAGGTAACTGTTTAGTTTGTGACAATTCATGCCAGAGAACTTAAATACTTAGGATGGAAAATTAAAAGAACTCTACTTCCAAGTTAACAAGTAACTCCCAATCAGTTTTATTTTTTCATCAATTTTTGAACTGGGTAGCCTAAGGAGATTTCACTAGGTATACAGTGCATTGATTTAGGCAAGGATAATAAATTATGATTTGGTTATCTGTTTCTCTCTGTGTGTAAGATTTAGAAAAAAGTATTAAATTAAAACGTTGATCTGGCTTATTGAAATGACATTAATTAGCAACAGTCTTGGAAATTTTCAAAACTTAATTTAGATATACATGGTATTGTGTGGATTTTTTCCAAGTGATTTAATGTAACTTAATACTACATTAGGAACTTCAAAAAGAAAGTAGCTTAATGATCCTGAAGGAACTTCTTCTGATAGTGGCTTTTATATTATCAAGAAGGATCCTATTTTCAGTTGTGTGAGCAAGTTTTTCTAGCATAAGAAGATAAATTGTGACTTATGGTTAAAGTGCCTCAGGCATGTGGTTTCTGGTCAGAATTCCAGTTTCCCCAGGTCCTTCCAGACCTCAGCCAGGACGTAAGTTGGTATGCAAACAGAAGCAGCTTGGAGCTCAGGCCCAAGTAAAAAAGAAGGGGTAAAAGTGTCTTTTTTACCTAAACTCAAACTAGACCAAATCAAGAAGTAAATTGTATGGCATTTACTAATTACTGGCCGGTCAATTTTTTAGGACTTTTGCCTTTTCTTAGATTCTATGTTTTTTGGAGCTCATGATTTTGTTCCTACAGACAAGTTAATGTTTTTCTGATAAGTTCTATTTTTGATCAACTGGATTTTTTTAAACATTGCAATGGGATTTCACCTGAGAAATCTACAAGGCCTTCACCATTGTGTTATGTGTTACACTTGTGTTACATGTTGTTTGTATGTCTATGTCTGTATGTGTATGTCCATATATCATGCAGTGATTGACAGACAAATGACAGATGAGGAGGAGTGCTCATGAAAAATTAAAAATGGATCCAAATATCTTTGATTCACATGGTTCAAATGACTCAATTTAAATTTGGTAAATAGATAAAAAAGGAGGTCTTAAATTTAGCTTATAAGTTTATCTAGGTGTTCAAAAAGGCCCTAATAAAATGTTGATGTCTATGAAGTAATCTGCTTAGATTCAAAGGTTTACAGGTATTGTTTCAAAATGTGAACAAAAGGAGGTTAACAGATAAAAAAAAGAAACTAGAAAATTCTAGATATGGATTTAATAGAGGAAAAGTATGTTTCTGGATAAGAGTCTATATGATTAAGTAATTAAGAGGGTTTAAGTAAGTGATATAAAAAAGGTCTATGCAAGTTGTAAGTTTTTGAGCAAGTAATCAAAAATTAAACAGCTGGTTGAACAAGTGCTGTTGTTTTAGAGAATTGTGCTAGGTTATTTCTTTAAAAGCTAAACTTGGTTAATATAAAAACATCAGTGTAATTGGTGCCATTTTTGTGTTCATATATTCCAGGTATACAAGTCTGTAAGGCAGAAGCTTTAGAAAGAACATTATATCAAACTGGTGTTCTAAAATTGTATGGTAATTTTAGGCTTAAAAAAACGTGTTGGAAGTTTATTTATATCATTTGTATTCTATAACTAAACTTGTTATCAATAAGTTATGTAAAGTTCCATGTTACTTCTTACACTGAGATACAATTTAAATGTATTTTTAAGTTAATGAGAGCCTAATCTATGTAAAGGTTTTATTGCAAAACACAGAAGTACTTTGCTACTTTTCTACAAAAGGTTAAAAGCTTTCAGCCTTTCTTTAATTCTTGTTTTAGAAGTGATATTATGTTATGTTTGCTCAAGTTCACAACAATTTATGTAGGCTTTATAAAATGATGTCCAAAAAGCAAAGATCAGCTTCAGAGCTATAACATTTAAGACTTATGATGAGCCCCGCCTTACTTGAGATAAGGCTCTATGTCCCATTTCATGTGAAAGTGACTATGAAAGAAGTAGACTAGATTTCAGTGCATTTAAGGTTGTGTCCAAAAGTTGGTTTTTTGTCACGATTGCCAGGACCTCAAACAGGGGATTATAATGTATAACTTTGCCAGATTTCAAGGTAGCTATTACGTAAACTAAATATGTTTTTATCCTAGTTAGTTTTGTTTTGTAATTTGCTTTTAGATGGTCTAAGGATTGCCTGTTAATGTTTTAAACAGATACTACTTTAAGAACTCACCCTGGGTTAACTTAAGATAAGAAGTTATCACCTACAAGATAGAGAGATAGGTACTAAAGCCCAATACTTAGTATAAGGCTACTAAAACTTATTTGCTAGATGTTTAAGATTAAGTTTTAAAATTAAGGTTAAATTAAAGGGCCAAGAAAACCAATATTTGGCTCTTGCCCTCTAAGTCAGTCTGAATCAGTGATAGGGTACTTCTCCAAAGAGCTCTGCAACTCTAGGCCACATAACCTCCTGATTAGGGAGATTAATGAGACCAGTGGAGGACAGAAGCCAATCAGTGCATTTGCTGTGAAGAGGAGGGTCATCAGAGAGGGAGACATCCCTGATGCTTCCGAGGGAAGCCACATGGTCAAGCAAGGCCTGGACCCATCCTAGCGCAAATGGCACTAGCAGAACTAAAAAGCTGCTGTGAAGTTCCCGAGGACTCCCAGGAGAGATTCAGCTGACTGTTAAATAGGTAGTAACAGAAGTCAGTTTGACTTACTTCATCTTAAACACTTAGCAAAGACAGTTAAAGAGCCAAAACACAGCTATTCCTGGACATTTTAAATGATAATAATAGTTAAATGTAACTTCCAAAAATAAGTAGACTGAAGGCTACAAAAGAGATTCTTAGACAGAAATGCCTGATAACTGTCAAAGGGACTGTTAGAGTAGTTTTAGTTTAAGGCCCACAGATATTCCTAACCTACACAGGCAGGCTTGGTGTTTGCTAGTATGAGTATCCAGCCCTAAGTAACAGAATTAAAGATTTCTCTATTAGACACAGAGGTCAAACTAGTAAAAGGATTTTACAAGATCAGATGATATTAAATTATTAAACTATATCTTAAGGGAAGGACAACTGTAACCCTAAAAGTTAAATGTTGTGTTTACATCCCTGACATTTCTGACAATGTGACAAATATCCTTAAGGATTTACATACTCAGATAAAAGCCATGTCCTCAGCCACTTTGTCATGGAATCAATATCTTAGCTTCTGGTTCTTGGTACTTCCTGGTGGAAAACATTGTTAGTCTCTGTCTTTGGTATCATACTTATTGGCATATTCCTGTGCTGTGGTATTTATTGCTGCATTAATATGGTTCCAATATTAATAAATTCTTGTTTCTCTTATAGACCGCCCATCACTCAAATGGCCCTCCAGCCTATCATGGATCACTCGATAGACCCGATTTTTAAAAGGGGACTCCAAACTGCTTGCCCCAACATCGCCCCTTTTGTCAGCCTGAAGAAGCCAGAAAGATCTTCGCCCCCATTCCTTACAGCAGTAAGGAGCTCCCCAAATTAGAGGGGGGAATGAAGCCAGATTTAAAGTTAGGTAGTCAGTGTAGTTAGGTAAATCGGGTCTAATATCGAGTGAAATCTAAAATGGAGGCCATGCTGGGAATGACTCAGGGAAAACAGGACAACTCATGGAATGTTAATAAAGTTCCGAAAAGGCCCTAGGCCAAAGTCCACCTGGAAGAAATGTTAATGAACATCCCCCAACAGACTTGAAGACAGCCCATCCCAAAGAAATGTTAATGAAGCCCAGGATACAGCCCCCAACAGATTTGGAGGTAGCTCATCCCAAAGAAATGTTAATGAACAGCAAACTTGACTCGGAAATGACCAGATTACTCCTTTGTCCCAAACCCTTCCCACCTACATTCCTTCACCAAACCTATAAAAAGGGGAACACATTGCCCGCTAACTGGATTCCACCTTTTGGGTCCCCTTCTTCCTCCGGGAGAAGTCTTTTCTTCTGTCCTTTAATAAATTTCTAATTTCTACTCTGAAAAAAAAAAAAAAAAAAAAAAAAAAAAAAAAAAAAAGAAAAATTATGCTCTATATGTGTAATATGAATTGTAATGCATTCTGCTGTCATATATAACAAATTAAAATTTAAAAAATAAAATAAAGCAGGGGTCAACTAGACTGTCTCTCTGATGACTTCCACTTAAATCCTGCACAAGATGGGGTCCTCCATTAATCAATGAAGAAGGAGGTCTTTAGAATTACCTTGCTACCTTCTATAGACCAATAGGTAAGCAGGTGTGATGTTCCTTGTGTTTACTGGATGAGACATCTGAGTAAATTACCAGAAGAAGCCATTTGAAGTCATGGAATATGAAAACAGGAGGATTCAGTGGAGAGAAGATGGGAGAAGTGGCTCCATGCTTTGTTAGAGATGACTTCGAGTTGTATGTTAGCTTTACAACTATTCCTTGGGGTAATGGAGAAGGATCTTAAATGTGACCATGTTGTAGGAAGCTCATTCTAAAGGTAACACTAAGGGTGGTAAAAACAGAAGACAGTGCTACCAGGCAAAACCACCAACAACTGTTCAGATAATAATGGGTGCAGCTAGCCAAGTGCGGTGGTGCACACCGGTAATTCCAGAGGCAGGGGAGGCTGAGGCAGGAGGATCTATAAGTTCAAAGCCAGCCTCAGCAAAAGTGAGGTGCTAAGCAATATAGTGAGACTCTGTCTCTAAATAAAATACAAAATAGGGCTGGGTAACTGGCTTAGTGGTCAAGTGCCCCTGAGTTCAATTCCTGGTACCTAACAATAATAATAAGTGCAGCTCAGTGGTAGAGTACATGCTTAGCATGCTCCTGGGTTTGATCCCCAGCATCAAAAACAACAACAAAACAAAAATAAAGTAGAAAAATGGAACATGGATGAAAAAAAAATGGGAAACAACCAATCTGATCCCTTGGGGAATTTGTTGGCTGGTTTGCTGAGGGAGTTTAAGAAGGAAAGGAGTCTAAGCCGGCTCTGGCTCATTTGGGTGGATGGATTTGTTATGATTATATTCAGAAACTATGGTTTTATGTACCAAACATAGCCCTTTGAATTTTTTACTGGGAAAAAAAATTACATTTTTTTTCCTTCCAAAAACTGCTTAACACCAGAATTGTCATTGTTTTCCCTATAGTTTTGTCCTCATGGTCCCAACTTTTAGAGAAAAATGCCTCACCTGTGTCAATCATAAAGGGCCCTCCCTCCGGTCCACTACCCCTCAGCCAAACCCTCCAGCAGTAGGTAATGTATTTGGGGGAAGGCAAATGATTCCAAACCAAATCAGAGTCCTTTCCAGAATTTTGAACTTGGAACCAAAAAGAGCTGCAGTTAGTCTTCTTTGGGGGACACAAGCTACAATGTATAAAATGATGAAGTTTGGCAGCTATGTTTTCCATCATGTAGAAGAAGTCATTCAAAGTAAAAGAAAATGAGCCAACAGGCAAGGAGAAACACAAAGGAGAATCCTGTTAATATTTGATACCTGGCTCCAGATGTTTCCTGGTGCCCATCTGTGTCCCTGCCCTCCTACAATTTGATTGTACAGCATTTTCTTGGATTTCAAAATATTCCGTCTGTTGCCTAAACTTGTTCAAGTTGAGTCCAGGCACTTACAGCTGAGAATCTTGACGAATCTGGCAGTCCATTTGTTGGGTTGGGGATTGATAGTCAGAAGCAAGTCCGAGAAAAAGGATGAGTTCAATTCGGGACTCGTGAGAGTGAGTTAATTTGAGCATTCAATTAAAATTTTCAGCAATCATTTCATGGTGAATCAGAAGGTCAGAAGACAGATCACAGTATCCAAGTCATCAAAAATATATATATAAAAAAAAAACCAAGACAAGTCTACGTACAATTGCTTATGGAGTATCACTAGAAACCCCCACGTCAACATTGATCCTTTCAGAGCGTGATTGTTTAAGTCACTACAGCTCTTAATATTCAGCTTATTAATATTAATATTCAGCTTGCCATTTGCAAACTGGTTTACAATGCTATGATGAAGCATTGTTCTAAGAACCTTGATGACATAAAAAATGGAGTATTTCTAAGGTGTTTCCCCAATCTTCTTGTCCAGTGGAATGGTAGAGGTGTAGACAAACATGAGATTGATCCAACATGACTTATTCTTGGTGAATGGAGCTCTTTGAACGTTGCTGATTCCTATGAATGTGGCTGCTTTCTACATAGTCATAAAACACCATCAGTAATTTTTTAGATGAATCTTCTGTCCTTATTTTAATCGGTAGAACTAAGAATAGGGAGGGTGTGCTGAATCTTGAATAGCTTCTCTACAAATTATATAACCTGTCTCTATTAGCCTTGCCAGATCTATGCATGGAGGCTTTTACATCTCCCATGAGAAAGGTCCCATCATTCCAAGAACTTAATGGTACCTGTGAATTATCTTTGTTGCCCTGCAGTTTGGAAAGGTGTTGTTTCAAAAATACCAGATTGACCCTTCATGAGAAAGGCATGTGGTCTTTTATGCTACCCCAGAGAACCTGAGCAGCACAATTATCCTTCAGAGGTAGAAAATCAGGAGGCAAAGACTGGCTCTGCACTTGTAAGCTATGTAGGCTGGGCAGAATTCTTAAACATGCTGAACCACAAATTTCCTCATCTGCAAAAAATGGGGGAAAATGGTGAATTCTTTAGTACATTTGTGAGAATTAAATGAGATAATTAATGAGATAATGCATATGCTGTCCTAAAAATAGGGCAAGGCACATGGTAAACTTTCAAGAAGGAGTAACTATAGCTAGGTGCAATGGTCCACATCTGTAATCCCAGGGATTTGGGAGACTAAAACGAGAGGATTACAAGTTCAAAGCCAGCCTAGGCAATTTAATGAGATGCTGTCTCAAAATAAGAAATAAAAAGTTCTGAGGGTGTAGCACAGGATAACTTGCCTAACAAGCACAAAGTGCTGGGTTTAGTCCTTAGTAACACACACACACACACACACACACACACACACACACACACAGTCACTGTGGCTGTTTGATTATTTGTTTTTGGTTGATCACATGGTTTCTTTGCCTTTTCCATTTACCCTTGCTTTTCTTACCCTTGATTTCTTCACATCGCATTGACTTTCTCTGGCTTCCTTTTGGATTATTGTTTTCATCATGACCAGACATGATTCATCTTCATGAAAAAGCTAAAACATATTTCTCTACCAATAAGATCTGTCTGCGCAGATAGTTTCTATAGTGGATGACCTTCTTCATCAGCCTGTCAAACAAGTCACATCCCTGCCACTGCCAGTCACAGCTTTGTATGTAGCCTACGGTTCAACCAGACTTTACTGGGGCCTTCAGTTTCTCAAAGGTGGGAAACTGCTTGTGATCACTCTAGAAAGATTTCAGACATGTCGCTCAGAATATCCAGCATAAGTTTATTGAAGGGATAGGAAAAGAGAAAAGGGGACGCTCTCAAGAGAGAGAGTGGGTCCTTTCAGAGACGAGAGACAGCATGCACTTCCTGCCCTCCGGTTATATTGATGGATCCCAGGGAAGTTTCCAGACAGTCCTGCCCAGGTCTATCTCTTGACATTTGGCTGACAGCAAGATGACATCAAACTTTAAAGTCCTCACTGCTTATGACAACTTTAGGTTATTCTGGCCCATGCATGCTAACTGGTTCTTATTGTTTTATGGTTAGTGGGAATTATCTGTTCTTATAGATTTTATGGTTAGTGGGAATTATCCTTATGTCCATGACTTCTGGGGTTTGGTCTTTGTAAAAGTCACAAAAGTCCCCAACCCCCACTCCCCAGTGTAACTTATGTTCTTCTTATTGGCATTTCAGACCTGCATTTCTCCTGCAGATAACAGGTTGTTTGCTGAGGAGTGTAATAGATCCTATTGACTTAAGCCAGGCAGGGCTGCAGGTAAATTATTTTTTTTTTAAAAGAAAGCATGTGGAGGTCAGCACAGTGGGCCCAGTTTAGAGAAGTGTTCCCTTAACCTTGGGTTACCAGTGCTCATGTCTGTGTATTTCCTATCAATATTCTTTGTCTCCCAGACTTTCTCCTCCACGGAAAGTTTTCCTAACTAGACTCTCCCTCGGCTGCTCAATCTCTCTGCTTTCGGCCTAGTATAAAATATTGCTTTCTCTGGGAGGCTTTTTTCTAATCCCAGTCTGGGTTAACTTCCTTTCTAATGAATAAACTTAGAATCATGGCATTTGCCACCCTATAGTGATTGACTTTACTTGTATGGCACAGTCTCCTAATGCAGGGGCACTCTGTGTATTCATAACTACGTGGTCAACACTACCCACCACACTGACATAGTGTAAGGCCTTCAATAAATCCATGTTGAACTAGTAAGTGAGTGAATGAACCGTGATATTCCAGAGAGACTAAGAATCAGAACTGAGATACCAATATGAAATACTTGGAACACGCTCATGCTACCGAAGTATTTGTCATTTATCCGAAATTCAAGTTTAACTGGGAGGCCTGCATTTTCTCTGGCAAACTGACTTGTAAATTAAATACCTCCCTCTGCATGTCTCATGAATACATGTACTAATTTCAACAAACCCAGATTATTTACTGACTTGGCATTTCAATACAGGGAGGTATCATATTACTGGAATTTAATAAATAGCTTTTCTCTCTTTCTATTTTTTTTTCTAACATGTGGGATTGTGTAGGCTCCTTGCTAGAATTTCAGCTTTCAAAGCCCTGGCTTTATGTGATCCCATCTGACATGCATTCCTTTACATACTCTATTATTCTGAACACTGTGGTTGGTTAAGTTCCTAGGAATAGCTATGACCCTTAAAACTGCTAAGTCCTAATCTTTATCACATTCCATTCATAGTCTAATTTGCTGACTCCTTTTGGAGTTTCCTTGCTTTTAAATTTTACTTTCATTATTGCACAATCCGTAGTGACTGATGTTGAGTAATTAATGAGTAATCTGATTTCCTTTTTAAAATACAATATATCTCTCTAATTCAGTTTCACTAACAACTTATCAGAGAAACTTTTTAAGATCAACCTCATTCTCTCAGTAAACTAAAAAGTTAACTGTACAATTATTCCTA